>NC_090394.1:78460264-78825264 GCF_036365525.1 Heterodontus francisci
CAGATAATCACTGGCAAGCGGGCAAGGGCAATAAATGCAGCTTTGCCAGCATCTCCCTGGAGCAATCAGCACCTGATCCAACATCTACTGAATCTATCAGTAATAACTTTTACAAGAGAAAAATACTGTGGATGATGGAAATCTGAAATAAAAACAGAAAATGCTGCAAATACTCAGCAGTTGGGGAGAGACACAGAGTTAACAGTTCAGGTCAATGACCTTTTGTGAGAGAGTTTTTACTTCACCTCAATACTGGATTGTGCAGTCCCATCCAGAGAACCCCTTCAGGCAGATACTGGTTCTAGTATAAGGACCGTTGAATGCTCTATCTCTCATTCTCAGTTTAACAGCGAACCTGCTACATGACGAAGGAACAGCAGCCATTGCTTCAGCTATCCGAGAGAATCAGACCCTCACGTCTCTGCAGTAAGTACACGGATCTTTGCTGCACTTTTGTGATATTTCCATCTCTTTAGATTCCTCTGTGCTGCACCACATTCTTTGCCCTGATCCCAGTCACATGGCTTTTCCATTCTCTACTCAGAGGCTGAAGCACAAACAGGGCATCACTATGCTTCTGGCCAGTGTGGAATCAGTGGAGCAACCAAGAAACTGGAGAAGCACACTTGTGAACTGCAGACATTCACTACCATAACTGTGTTGATGTTTAACATTGTGAGTGCAGAATGAGTGTGTTAACAATGGTGATAATGCAGTGAGTGTGTTAATGACAATGAGTGTGTCAACTGCAGTGAGAGTGTTGAGTGAGTGTGTTGATGGCAGTGTGAGTGTTGAGTGAGTGTGTTGATGGCAGTGTGAGTGTTGAGTGAGTGTGTTGATGGCAGTGTGAGTGTTGAGTGAGTGTGTTGATGGCAGTGAGAGTGTTGAGTGAGTGTGTTGATGGCAGTGTGAGTGTTGAGTGAGTGTGTTGATGGCAGTGTGAGTGTTGAGTGAGTGTGTTGATGGCAGTGTGAGTGTTGGGTGAATGTGTTGATGGCAGTGTGAGTGTTGAGTGAGTGTGTTGATGGCAGTGTGAGTGTTGAGTGAGTGTGTTGATGGCAGTGTGAGTGTTGAGTGAGTGTGTTGATGGCAGTGTGAGTGTTGGGTGAATGTGTTGATGGCAGTGAGAGTGTTGGGTGAGTGTGTTGATGGCAGTGTGAGTGTTGAGTGAGTGTGTTGATGGCAGTGTGAGTGTTGAGTGAGTGTGTTGATGGCAGTGTGAGTGTTGGGTGAGTGTGTTGATGGCAGTGAGAGTGTTGAGTGAGTGTGTTGATGGCAGTGTGAGTGTGGAGTGTGTCTTCACTGAATGAGATATATGGTCTCTGTATCTCTGCCGCTTATTGTGTGGCCAAATTGACACAGATTTTAAAGAAATAATTATTTAAATTTGAATTTATTTTGAATAAGAGGTCATATTTATCCAATAAAGTTGGAGTCCAAACTCTGTACCCTGAAGGAGCAGAGATGGTTGTAAAGGTTTAAATAAGACAAATTGAAATTGTTTTGTGCAGTGCTTTTGGCCACTGTTTGTTTATTAAACATCTGTTGAGCTAGCTGAAGAATATGGATGTGAGAGGTGGTGGCCGTGTACCATGTAATGTCTGTCCATGTTCTCTTTTACAGTCTTCAGTGGAACTTCATCAGCTCAGAAGCTGCAAAAGCTTTAGCTCAAGCACTACAGTCAAACCACAGCATCACCACCCTTGAGTAAGTCTCTGTCTCTCTCCCGTGTTACCAGCTCCATTTTATTCACTGCTGCGCCTACACTTTTGTGAAGCTAAGGCCAGAGAGTCGCATGCTCAAGGTGAACCCCAAAATACACACCTCAGGCCATCTCTCGAGGCCTCTCCAATTCCAAGGTCTCAGTCACGAGCTAGGGCCAAGTGACACGGTCACGTCTCAGCATATGTCAGCTGCTCTGCTGCTGAGAGCCTTTTCAATGCTTCAGTCACCTTTACACTCAACCATTCTCATGCTGCCCTTGCTGTTGTCCGTGGCTCCTTGTGTGGTCGGGAGGCTGTGGAAGGAGTTAAACATGAGGATGAGAATATTAAATCTGAGCCAGTGTAGGTCAGGGTGAGGGCACAGTGAGACACCAGGATAAGAAGTACCACCCCTGCCCCTATCAGTACACTATTTACATTCCTGCTGATCCTCAGCATTAATTATTTGGATTTGTTTTATTTCCAGCCTTCAGGAAAACAATATTGGAGATGAAGGAATCATTGCTCTTTCAGCTGCACTCAAATGTAACTCGGTGCTGAGCTCCTTATAGTAAGTCTCTGTTTACTTCAGCTTTCCTGAATGGATTCAATTTCAATATCAAACTTCATCAAAGGGCGGAAATCGCATGAAGAGGACTCTAGTGTACAGGGTACAGGGTACAACCTCTGGAGCTTTGCAGAACCAGCTTAATAATGCTCAGGCTATGGTGCTTATAGTGGTAAATACTAGCAGGTAAATTCAGTGCTCTCGGGCGAGCCCTGCTCGAAGGGAGTCCAGCTTGGAGATCGGGCTACAACTAAAGGCCTGCTCAGGTCGGGAAAAAAGAACCCAACCCAAACCCGACCGAACCACAGTGGACCCGACCCGAGTCCCTCCGATATTGCCCCAAGCCCGACTCGGCCATCCCTTTACTTCCAACTGGGAAGCTCCACGAAGCTGCAGCGCATGCGCAATGACGTCATAGTGACATCACTTGTTCACTGCGCAGACTCCGTTTCGTCCCGGCCTCCCGGCTCAGATGAGTTTTTTATTTTTAATACTTAACAGCAGAGCACTTACTGTGTGTGTCCGGCCTGACCCGACCCGACTCGACCTGGACTTGGCCCGACCCGACCTGAGCCCGAAAGCCGGCCCCTGAAGCTGGACCCGACCCCAACCCGAACCCGACACATGCCATCGGGTCCCGTCGAGTTCAGGTCGGGTAGCAGGGCCTCTACCTGCTATCAATCATATTGATGATTATCCAATCTGCCCTTTCTCTGACCTCAGCTCCCCACTGGGAGAACTGAACTGCCCCCAATGTCCCATCTTTAAATGAAACGGTTACCTGCTATTGGCTGAAAGAGGATAGGTTGTATTAGTGAATGGGTAGGCATCATGAAATCACACCGTGTTTACTACAGATCACGGCGATCTGAGCTTCATCATTTTGACATACACCTTGGGGGGATCTGTAGGATTTTGATTGCTGGAATCGGATCTGTTTCAGGGAGTGGCTCTGTGGTGGGTCATTTCCCGGTTTTGGAAAACATTAGAATTTGAATTGGTTTCACAATCTTGCCCCTCCCACCCCCCCCTCGCCCATGGAGCAAAACAGGAGGAAGTGCAGCTCAGGTCTCTGAGGGTTTAACAGGTCAGATAGCCATCACCCTCGGTGTAAATTCACCAACCCACCCAGTGTGGGACTGAACCCTGCAGGTTAGACTATCGTAGAATCATATAGCACAGAAGGAGTCCATTCAGACCATTGTGCCTGTACCGGATCTTTGAAAGAGTTATCCAATGAATCTCAGTTCTCCGGTTCATTCCCCACCAATGAATCTCAGTTCCCCGGTTCATTCCCCACCAATGAATCTCAGTTCCCCGATTCTTTCCCCACCAATGAATCTCAGTTCCCCGATTCTTTCCCCACCAATGAATCTCAGTTCCCCGATTCTTTCCCCACCAATGAATCTCAGTTCCCCGATTCTTTCCCCACCAATGAATCTCAGTTCTCCGGTTCATTCCCCACCAATGAATCTCAGTTCTCCGGTTCATTCCCCACCAATGAATCTCAGTTCCCCGATTCATTCCCCACCAGTGAATCTCAGTTCCCCGATTCATTCCCCACCAGTGAATCTCAGTTCCCGGGTTCATTCCCCACCAATGAATCTCAGTTCCCCGGTTCATTCCCCACCAATGAATCTCAGTTCTCCGGTTCTTTCCCCACCAATGAATCTCAGTTCCCCGGTTCATTCCCCACCAATGAATCTCAGTTCCCCGGTTCATTCCCCACCAATGAATCTCAGTTCCCCGGTTCATTCCCCACCAATGAATCTCAGTTCCCCGGTTCTTTCCCCACCAATGAATCTCAGTTCCCCGGTTCATTCCCCACCAATGAATCTCAGTTCCCCGGTTCATTCCCCACCAATGAATCTCAGTTCCCCGATTCATTCCCCACCAGTGAATCTCAGTTCCCCGATTCATTCCCCACCAATGAATCTCAGTTCCCCGGTTCTTTCCCCACCAATGAATCTCAGTTCCCCGGTTCATTCCCCACCAATGAATCTCAGTTCCCCGATTCATTCCCCACCAGTGAATCTCAGTTCCCCGATTCATTCCCCACCAATGAATCTCAGTTCCCGGTTCTTTCCCCACCAATGAATCTCAGTTCCCGGTTCTTTCCCCACCAATGAATCTCAGTTCCCGGTTCTTTCCCCACCAATGAATCTCAGTTCCCCGGTTCTTTCCCCACCAATGAATCTCAGTTCCCGGTTCTTTCCCCACCAATGAATCTCAGTTCCCGGTTCTTTCCCCACCAATGAATCTCAGTTCTCCGGTTCTTTCCCACCAATGAATCTCAGTTCCCCGATTCTTTCCCAACCAATGAATCTCAGTTCCCCGGTTCTTTCCCCACCAATGAATCTCAGTTCCCGGTTCTTTCCCCACCAATGAATCTCAGTTCCCGGTTCTTTCCCCACCAATGAATCTCAGTTCCCGGTTCTTTCCCCACCAATGAATCTCAGTTCCCCGGTTCTTTCCCCACCAATGAATCTCAGTTCCCGGTTCTTTCCCCACCAATGAATCTCAGTTCCCGGTTCTTTCCCCACCAATGAATCTCAGTTCTCCGGTTCTTTCCCACCAATGAATCTCAGTTCCCCGATTCTTTCCCAACCAATGAATCTCAGTTCTCCGGTTCTTTCCCAACCAATGAATCTCAGTTCTCCGGTTCTTTCCCACCAATGAATCTCAGTTCCCCGATTCTTTCCCAACCAATGAATCTCAGTTCTCCGGTTCATTCCCCACCAATGAATCTCAGTTCTCCGGTTCATTCCCCATTGCCCTGCAGATTTTTCCTATTCAAGTATTTACCCAACTCTTCTTTTGAAAGTTACTATTGAATCTGCTTCCACCGTCCTTTCAGGCAGCGCGTTGCAGATCACAACAACTCGCTGTGTAAAACAAATTCTGTACCTCACCCCGATTCTTTTGCCAGTTGTCTTAATCTGTGTCACTGGTTACTGATTGTCCTGCTAGTGGAAACAGTTTCTCTTCATTTACTCTATCAAAAACCTTCATCATTTTGAACACTTTCATCAAATCTGCTCTTAATCTTCTCTGTTCTAAGGAGAACAACCCCAGCTTCTCCAGTCAGGGAAAATCAGGGGAAAAAATCAACAGGCATTTGGAGAGGTTTGAGTTAATTAAGGATAGCCAGCATGGATTTATAAAAGGCAGATCATGTTTGACTAATCTAATTGAATTTTTTGATAAAGTAATTGAGAAGGTCGTTGAAGAGAATGCAGTGGATGTTGTTTATGTGGATTTTAAGAAAGTGTTTGATAAAGTATCACATAAAAGGCTGGTTAACAAAACTGAGGCTCGTGGAATAGGAGGGTCAGTGTCCAACTGGATAAAAAAATTGGCTAATGGACAGAAAACAGTGAGTTGTGGTAACTGGTTATTTTTCAGACTGAAGGATGACAGCCAGTGGATGTTCCCCAAGGATTAGTGCGAGGGCCACTGCTTTTTTTGATACATACAAATGATTTGGATATTGGAATACAGAGTAAAATTTCAAAATTTACCAATGACACCATATTTGGAGGAGTGGCAAACAGTGAGGATGATGTGAACCACCTGCAACAGGGCATAGATAGGCTAGCGGAATAAGCAGAGAGGTGGCAGATGGAATTTAATACTGAGAAGTGTGAGGTGATGCATTTTGGCAAAAGGGATAGGGTGAGGTAATATATACTTAATGGCACAGTTCTAAAGAGTGTGCAGGAACCGAGGGACCTGGGGGTGCATGTGCATCAATCCTTGAAGATGGCAGGACATATGAAGAGAGTGGTTAGTAAAGCATACGGGATCTTGGGCTTCATAAATAGAGGCAATGAGTACAAAAGCAGGGAAGTTATGCTGAACCTTTATAAAGCTCTGTTAGGCCCCAACTAGAGTATTATGTCCAGTTTTAATCACCACACTTAAGGAAGGATGTGAGGGTCCTTTAGAGGGTGCAGAGGAGATTTACCAGAATGGTTCCAGGGATGGGGGATTTTAGTTGCAAGGTTAGGCTGGAAAAACTGGGGTTGTTCTCTTTAGAACAAAGGAGATTGAGGGGAGATTTGGTAGGAACACAGGAGCAGGAGTAGGCCATTCAGCCCATCGAGTCTACTCCGCCATTCAATACAATCATGGCCGATCAGCCACTTCAATGCCTTTTTCCCATTGTATCCCTATATCCCCTTATTTCATTGGTATTTAGATATCTGTCAATCTCTGCTTTAAACATACTGAATGACTGAGGTTCTACAACTTTCTGGGGTAGAGAATTCCAAAAATTCACAACCCTCTGAGTAAAGAACTTTCTCCTCATCTCTGTCCTAAATGGCTTCCCCCTTATTTTGAAATGGTGTCCCCTGGTTCTAGACTCCCCAACCAGGGGAAACATCTTAGCTGCATCTACCCTGCCTATCCCTTTAAGTATTTTGTAGGTTTCAATGAGATCACCTCTCATTCTTCGAAACCCGAGAGAATACAGACCCAGTTTCCCCAAACTCTCTTCTTAGGACAGTCCCACCATCCTGGGAACAAGTCTGGTGAACCTTTGTTGCACTCCCTCTATGGTAATAATATCCTTCCTAAAGTAAGGGGACCAAAACTGAGGTGTATGATTATCACAGGTGTAGATAAGTTAGACAAGGAGAACTGTTCCCATTAGCTGATGGTACAAGGACTAGGGGACACAGATAGAAGGTTTTGGGCAAGAGATGTGGGGGGAATATGAGAAAGAACTTTTTTATGCAGTGAGTGGTAATGAGCTGGAACTCGCAGCCCACAAGGGTGGTGGGAGCAGAGACGATGAATGATTTCCAAAGGAAATTGGATGGGCACTTGAAAGAAATAAACTTGCAGAGCTCCAGGGATACAGCTTGGGAATGGGACTGACTGAACAGCTCCGCAGGGAGCTGGCATGAGCTCGATGGGCCGAATGACCTCCTTCTGTGCCATAAATGACTCTGCACATAACTGTCCTCAATCTCCAGGTGAGGTGTGGATCGGCTCCTTGTAATATGTTTAATTTATATACGGGTCAGATTATATGTTACATTCGATTTGAATTTGGTCTAGGAAGGAATGTTGCGTCCCTGATTGTATCACGTTCCAGTGACATCACTGTGAAATGGTTGCCACGGTGACAACCAATCCCAGTTGTGATGTCATTGAAATTGGAACTTTCCTGGAGCTGATACCACGTGTGGGGAGCGTGTACCTCACCAGCGCTGTGATGTGTCCTGTGATCGCACTATGTATTGAGAAATATGAGCCCAGGCTGTCATTAATTGATCCCATTTATTCCAGCCTGCAGGGAACGTCAGTGGGTGTGCGAGGAGCCAAGGCCTTGGCTGATGCCTTACTGGTGAATAACAGCCTGACCACTCTGGAGTGAGTACAGTTGCTGAAAGCGCTGAATGTTGGCACTCCCCTACACAGATAGGGCCGTTCACTGTCTGCTGTACAACAGCTGGTCACAGCCTGGCTAGGGCACTGAGTCCAATTGCAGCCACTGGATTGCAGGAAGGGGATAACTGCTTCGAGAGGGTTTGAGGATCAGGAATTTAAATCATGATGGAAGGTTCAGGAAGTTGCCTCATTTTCTTTGGAAACTTGGAGATGGTAGACTGGAAGTTTTGGAGATGATGATGGGACTGATCAAGGGGAATTGAGCAGTGCTGAAGGGTTCAAATCCCAGAGGAATCTAAGATGAAGATGGGAAGTTGTTGGGGGTGGGGAGCATGCAGTTATGGAATAAATTCCTGTTGAATCCAATACAATATTTGGGGTCATGAAATAATTAAATATGTTTCTGGAAAATGAAGGGACTGGGGGATATGGAGAGAAGGTGGGACTGGGGGGATATGGAGAGAAGGTGCGACTGGGGGGATATGGAGAGAAGGTGGGACTGGGGGGATATGGAGAGAAGGTGGGACTGGGGGGATATGGAGAGAAGGTGGGACTGGGGGGATATGGAGAGAAGGTGGGACTGGGGGGATATGGAGAGAAGGTGGGACTGGGGGGATATGGAGAGAAGGTGGGACTGGGGGGATATGGAGAGAAGGTGGGACTGGGGGGATATGGAGAGAAGGTGGGACTGGGGGGATATGGAGAGAAGGTGGGACTGGGGGGATATGGAGAGAAGGTGGGACTGGGGGGATATGGAGAGAAGGTGGGACTGGGGGGATATGGAGAGAAGGTGCGACTGGGGGGATATGGAGAGAAGGTGCGACTGGGGGGATATGGAGAGAAGGTGGGACTGGGGGGATATGGAGAGAAGGTGGGACTGGGGGGATATGGAGAGAAGGTGGGACTGGGGGGATACGGAGAGAAGGTGGGACTGGGGGATACGGAGGGAAGGTGGGACTGGGGGATACGGAGGGAAGGTGGGACTGGGGGATATGGAGGGAAGGTGGGACTGGGGGATATGGAGGGAAGGTGGGACTGGGGGATATGGAGGGAAGGTGGGATTGGGGGATATGGAGGGAAGGTGGGTGTTATGACTTCAGTGAGACCATTAACGTTGAAACACAAGATATGAACTTCTCAGGCCAATTTAAAGAATTACATGATGAGATTTCACGTTTTAAGACTTTTATTATAATAACTAAACTCTCTCTCTCTATCTCTCTCCATCTCTGTCCACCTCCCTCCCTCCCTCTCTCGCTCTCTCTATCTCTCCACCTCCCTCTCCCCTTCCCCCTCTCTCTCTCTCTCTCTCTCTCTCTCTCTCCCATAAGGCTGCCATCGCTGGTCTTTTGTCTTCCTTACAGACTGCAAATTTCTCCCAAGTCTGTAGAATTTATCCAGAAAAACTACGTATCAGGAAAGGATGAACAGGCTGGATCTCTCTTCTCTTGGAAAAAGGCTGAGAGGTTGATCTAATTCAGGACTTTAAAATTATGAAAGGTTTTGATAGAGCGGGTACAGAGAGAATGTTTCCACTTGTGGGGAGGAGCATAACTAGAGACATCAATATAAAATAGTCACCAAGAAACTAAATAGGGAATTCAGAAGAAACTTCTTTACCCAGAGAGTGGTGAGAATGTGGAACTCACTATTACAGGGAGTGGTTGAAGTGAATAGTTTCCACTTAAATGCATTTATACTAGACAAGCAGATGGAGGGAGAAGGGAATAGAAGGCTATGATAATAGATTTAGATAAGGAAAGACAGGAGGAGGCTCGAGTGGACCATAAATGCCAGCATGGACTGAGTGGGCCGAATAGCCTGTGTCTATGCTGTATATCCGATGTAGTTGGGGTTGAGGGGATATGGAAGAACATAGATCAGCCCTCCCCAAGTTTATCCTAGAGTTCTACTAGCAGCTCATCACATTTGTCGTTAAAGTGTGTGTGCCTGTGTTTGAGAGGGGGCTGTGTGTGAGGGAGGGGAGGGGAGGGGGGGGGGGAGTGTGCGAGGTGGGGGTTGGAGGATGTGGGGGGAAGTGTGAGGGGGGGTGGGGGGTTGTGTGAGGGGGGGTGGATGTGGGGGGAGGGGTGAGGTGGGGGGTTGTGTGAGGGGGGGTGGATGTGTGGGGTGGGGTGTTGTGTGAGGGGGGGTGGATGTGGGGGGTGGTGTGAGGGGGGGTGGATGTGGGGGGTGGTGTGAGGGGGGGTGGATGTGTGGGGTGGGGGGGTTGTGTGAGGGGGGGGTGGATGTGTGGGGTGGGGGGTTGTGTGAGCGGGGTGGATGTGTGGGGTGGGGGGTTGTGTGAGGGGGGGTGGATGTGGGGGGTGGGGGGTTGTGTGAGCGGGGTGGATGTGTGGGGTGGGGTGTTGTGTGAGGGGGGGGTGGATGTGTGGGGTGGGGGGCGTTGTGTGAGGGGGGGGTGGATGTGTGGGGTGTGGGGGTTGTGTGAGGGGGGGTGGATGTGTGGGGTGGGGGGTTGTGTGAGGGGGTGGATGTGGGAGGTGGATGTGTGGGGTTCTGTGAGGGGGGGTGGATGTGTGGGGTGGGGGGTTGTGTGAGCGGGGTGGATGTGTGGGGTGGGGGGTTGTGTGAGGGGGGGGTGGATGTGTGGGGTGGGGGGTTGTGTGAGGGGGGGTGGATGTGGGGGAGGAGTGTGAGGGGGGGAGTGGATGTGGGGGGGAATGTGAGGGGGGGTGGTTGGGGGGGGGTGTGGATGTGGGTGGAGGGGTGGGGGGGTTGCGTGAGGGGGGGGTGGATGTGGGGGGAGAGTGTGAGGGGGGGGAGTGGATGTGGGGGGGAATGTGATGGGGGTGGATGGGGGGGGTGGATGTGGGGGGGGTGGTGGATGTGGGTGGAGGGGTGGGGGGTTGTGTGAGGGGGGGTGGATGTGGGGGGGGGGGAGTGTGAGGGGGGGGAGTGGATGTGGGGGGGAATGTGATGGGGGTGGATGGGGGGGGTGGATGTGGGGGGGGTGGTGGATGTGGGTGGAGGGGTGGGGGGTTGTGTGAGGGGGGTGGATGTGGGGGGAGGGGAGGGGAGGGGTGGGGTGGGGGGTTGTGTGAAAAGGCTGTGTGAGCTCTGACAGTTGCCCAGTCCCTGTGAGCTGAACGTGTTTTTGTCTTTTTCAGTCTCCGAGGGAACACGGTGGGCGTGGCCGGGGTGAAGGCAATTGCCACTGGTCTGAAAGTGAACAGCAGCCTCCAGACTCTCAAGTAAGTCCATCATTCACACTTCACAGTTTAATCTGCGTCCTTGGAAATGTGTTTAAAGAACTTAAATTAATTGCAATCATTCAGATGTTATCAACAGTAAAGGGAGTTTACAAGGTTGTGTTAGGCAGTAGATCCAGCAGAGTGGGGGATGGCTACTGCAATACTGGGCAGTGACCAAGAGACAGACACTTATCTGCTCCACACACAGGGCAGAGATGGTTGTTATATCGGCAAACAGGATGAAAGGCCAAGACACCTCTGCTCTTTGAATAGTGCCCGGGGATTCTGAGGGTCAGTACTGCACTGAAGTCCCAGCCAGGATTCTGTGCTCAAGTCAAGCTGACAATTACACTACCTTGTGGGTGATGCTGGGGATATTTATTTCTCAATGCCTAGTCATCCTGAGGGCAGTTAACAGTCGACTTAATAGTGTGGGGCTGGAGTCACATGAAGGCCAGATAGAGTAAAAGCAGCAGTTCCCTTCCCCGGAAGGGCATTAGGGAACCAGTTGGATTTTTACAACAACCCAACAACTTTGTGGTCACTTTACTGACACCAAACCACAAATGAGGTGATTTCTAGAATCCAGTTTCACTGCTGGTCGGATTTGAACCCTTGACCTGCGGCTGCTGGAAAGAGAAAAGGAGAGCTGATGTTTTGGGATCAGATCGCAGTTCCTGATTGGCTCCTGTATCTTCCCAGAATTCTCTTTTTGACATGTTGAGTTGGAGGAATTTTATGACGGGCAATGGGAATAATCTATGGCAGTGGCATTGATCCTTGACCCAGGATGTGGAGTCACTTCCACTCGGAGCAAAGTAAACCTGGAAATCTTGGTCTTAAATCCAATCTTGTCAGTTTGGCTCTGAGATGAGTGATGCTTTGTGAGCTTTGCCATTGAGCAGCCAATTGGAATGCTCCTTTGCTCATTCTCTTGAACAAATAATTCAGTTTCCACATTTGCTATTTTGCAGCCTTCAAGAAAATTCCTTGGGTCTGGATGGGGCGATGTGCATTGCAATTGCTCTGAAATACAACCACAGTCTCAGCCACATCAAGTAAGTGTCTTCCTTTGCACTTGTTCTGGCCCATTTCACAGTTTGCTTTGTTCCTCTGCCATTCTCCAGGTCCCCACACAGTAGCTAAATAATAAAGTTAACCCCAAAGATAACAGGGGTGACTCACTAGTAACCCAACCACCCACTGCACCTGTGAAGTGGTTGGTATTTGTCTTGGTGCCGTTGGCAGCTGACTCCATGTGAGAGTATCACCAACATCAGGGCCAACAGGACATTTAAATAATCAGACACCGTCAGACTACGTGCTGAGGTTCTATCTGTCCCCAGTGTTGCGAAGGATGAGCCTGGTCACATTGCTGCGGAACGCTCCATCCAGTTGGACCGTGCCGTACCACCTATCCTTCGTGGGAAGGTTTCTGTGGAAAAACACCTTTGACCACCAATCCATCAGGCAATGGTCTGCACGGAATGTCCTCAAGGCCCTATGGGAAAAGGAGATGGTGGATCCTGTCGGATGGTTCCCCGAGCAGACTGCCAAAGTCATTTGGCGGAATGCCTCATCGCCAGAACTTTCAAACAAGCACCAAGATGTAGCTTGGCTGGTGGTGAGAAGAGCCCTCGCCATCAGATCCTTCCTGCATGCCTGAAGTCTCACGCCCTCTGCACAATGCCCTCGAGGTGGCTGTGGTGGGGAACAGATGATTGCCCACCTCCTCCTGGAATGTGTCTTTGCAAAGCAGGTGTGGAAAGAGATGCAGTGGTTTTTGTCGAGGTTCATCCCAAGCAGCTCTGTGACACAGGAGTCTGTGCTCTACGGGCTGTTCCCAGGGACGAGATAAACATCAACTGCTGCTGGAGGACCATCAATTCGGTGAAAGACGCCCTTTGGTCTGCCCGAAACTTGCTGGTCTTCCAGCGCAAAGAGCTGTCCACGACCGAGTGTTGCGGACTGGTACATTCCAAGGTCCAGGACTACGTGCTGAGGGACGCATTAAAGCTTGGGGCAGCCGCAGCAAAGGCTCAATGGGGAAAGACCACTGTGTAAGGTCCCCCCACCAAGCTGAACTGAGGGGCTGGATCCATGGAAAACCCCTCGAACGGTATCCGGGAAATATTTGTTTGCTGTAAAATATACATGGCAGGTAAAATGAAATGGAAGGGTTGTGAGGCAACTCACTCCTGTATTGAAGGAAACTGATCTCCTTTGCAATCTTTGAATTGTCTGACTTGGTGCTGTTTGGAACTGTTTTGTAATGTATTTTTTACAGATTTTTATGAATAAAGTATATTTTGGAAATAAAAAAAATAATCAGACACCAACCTGTCAGACCTCCTGTTTCGTTGGTGTGACGGGGTGCAATTTTGAGCACAGACATACTTGTGACAGTAACAATGTGATGACATCTGATTGGTCAATGCTCCCTCTGCCTGTCACTTGGTCTGAAGTCTGTTCTGTGATGATTAGAAGGTTTTCTTCCCCTTCCCGATGCACCCCAAATACTAAACAGCACAACGCTATGACATTTCATCCCATTGGCTCTTTTTCTCTTACAGTCTCCAGGGCAACAGGATTGGAGAATCAGGGGCAAAGGTCATCGCTGCTGAAATCAGAAGCAAATCTCCGCACTGCGTTGTTGAAATATGAACCAAGTAGAGTCTGGACTGGAACCCACAGCAGCATTGACAGGCTCAGAGTGTCTCCTTCATTCTAAAATTCACACCATCCCACTCAAATGCGTCATACACTTTAAACTTCCCACTGGACAGCCCACGGGGTCTCTCAGGCTTGTACTAGGTGTGGTGACTTCCCCATTCCCCCCTTGGCCCCTATGCCCCAGCAGGACAACAGTTCTTTTTCTTACTGCAGTTATTGGGTTGCAATGTCAGGATGTTCCCACTCTCAGGAGTAGGTGACACACAGCAGTGGCTGTATGTGGGGACTGAACACTCAATCTACTTTAAATCCAATCCCTGTGAAAAGCCTGACCCAGCACTGTACCGAACGCAGACTGACCCAGCACTGTACCGAACGCAGACTGACCCAGCACTGTACCGAACGCAGACTGACTCAGCACTGTAGCGAACGCAGATTAACCCAGCACTGTACCGAACAGAATGACCCAGCACTGTACCGAACGCAGACTGACCCAGCACTGTACCGAAGGCAGACTGACTCAGCACTGTAGCGAACGCAGATTAACCCAGCACTGTACAGAACAGAATGACCCAGCACTGTACCGAACGCAGACTGACCCAGCACTGTACCGAAGGCAGACTGACTCAGCACTGTAGCGAACGCAGATTAACCCAGCACTGTACAGAACAGAATGACCCAGCACTGTACCGAACGCAGACTGGCCCAGCACTGTACCGAACGCAGACTGACCCAGCACTTTACCGAACGCAGACTGACCCAGGTCTGTACCAAAGGCAGACTGACCCAGCACTGTACCAAAGGCAGACTGGCCCAGCACTGTACCGAACGCAGACTGACCCAGCACTGTACCGAACGCAGACTGACCCAGGTCTGTACCAAAGGCAGACTGACCCAGCACTGTACCGAACGCAGACTGACCCAGCACTGTACCGAACGCAGACTGACCCAGCACTGTACAGAACGCAGACTGACCCAGCACTGTACCGAACGCAGACTGACCCAGCACTGTAGCGAACGCAGATTAACCCAGCACTGTACAGAACAGAATGACCCAGCACTGTACAGAACAGAATGACCCAGCACTGTACCGAATGCAGACTGACTCAGCACTGTACAGAACAGAATGACCCAGCACTGTACAGAACAGAATGACCCAGCACTGTACCGAATGCAGACTGACTCAGCACTGTAGCGAACGCAGATTAACCCAGCACTGTACAGAACAGAATGACCCAGCACTGTACAGAACAGAATGACCCAGCACTGTACCGAATGCAGACTGACTCAGCACTGTACAGAACAGAATGACCCAGCACTGTACAGAACAGAATGACCCAGCACTGTACCGAATGCAGACTGACTCAGCACTGTAGCGAACGCAGATTAACCCAGCACTGTACAGAACAGAATGACCCAGCAATGTACAGAACAGAATGACCCAGCACTGTACCGAATGCAGACTGACTCAGCACTGTAGCGAACGCAGATTAACCCAGCACTGTACAGAACAGAATGACCCAGCACTGTACAGAACAGAATGACCCAGCACTGTACCGAATGCAGACTGACTCAGCACTGTAGCGAACGCAGATTAACCCAGCACTGTACAGAACAGAATGACCCAGCACTGTACCGAACGCAGACTGACCCAGCACTGTACAGAACGCAGACTGACCCAGCACTGTACCGAACGCAGACTGACCCAGCACTGTACAGAACGCAGACTGACCCAGCACTGTACCGAACGCAGACTGACCCAGCACTGTACAGAACGCAGACTGAGCCAGCACTGTACCGAACGCAGAGTGACCCAGCACTGTACAGAACGCAGAGTGACCCAGCACTGTACAGAACACAGACTGAGCCAGCACTGTACAGAACGCAGACTGACCCAGCACTGTACAGAACGCAGAGTGACCCAGCACTGTACAGAACGCAGACTGAGCCAGCACTGTACCGAACGCAGACTGACCCAGCACTGTACCGAACGCAGACTGACCCAGCACTGCACCGAACGCAGACTGACCCAGCACTGCACCGAACGCAGACTGACCCAGCACTGTACCGAACGCAGACTGACCCAGCACTGTACCGAACGCAGACTGACCCAGCACTGTACAGAACACAGACTGACCCAGCACTGTACGCCCAGCACACGAGAAGTCGTTGGTGGATCGGATCAGGGAAAACCCTAAGGCTTTCTATAGGTATATCAGGAATAAAAGAATGACTAGAGTTAGATTAGGGCCAATCAAGGATAGTAGTGGGAAGTTGTGTGTGGAATCAGAGGAGGTAGGGGAAGCGTTAAATGAATATTTTTCGTCAGTATTTACAGTAGAGAAAGAAAATGTTGTCGAGGAGAATACTGAGATTCAGACTACTAGGCTAGATGGGATTGAGGTTCACAAGGAGGAGGTGTTAGCAATTTTGGAAAGTGTGAAAATAGATAAGTCCCCTGGGCCAGATGGGATTTATCCTAGGATTCTCTGGGAAGCCAGGGAGGAGATTGCAGAGCCTTTGTCCTTGATCTTTATGTCGTCATTGTCGACAGGAATAGTGCCGGAAGACTGGAGGATAGCAAATGTTGTCCCCTTGTTCAAGAAGGGGAGTAGAGACAGCCCTGGTAATTATAGACCTGTGAGCCTTACTTCGGTTGTGAGTAAAATGTTGGAAAAGGTTATAAGAGACAGGATTTATAATCATCTTGAAAAGAATAAGTTCATTAGCGATAGTCAGCACGGTTTTGTGAAGGGTAGGTCGTGCCTCACAAACCTTATTGAGTTTTTCGAGAAGGTGACCAAACAGGTGGATGAGGGTAAAGCAGTGGATGTGGTGTATATGGATTTCAGTAAGGCGTTTGATAAGGTTCCCCACGGTAGGCTATTGCAGAAAATACGGAAGTATGGGGTTGAAGGTGATTTAGAGCTTTGGATCAGAAATTGGCTAGCTGAAAGAAGACAGAGGGTGGTGGTTGATGGCAAATGTTCATCCTGGAGTTTAGTTACTAGTGGTGTACATCAAGGATCTGTTTTGGGGCCACTGCTGTTTGTCATTTTTATAAATGACCTGGAAGAGGGTGTAGAAGGGTAGGTTAGTAAATTTGCGGATGACACGAATGTCGGTGGAGTTGTGGATAGTGCCGAAGGATGTTGTAGGGTACAGAGGGACATAGATAGGCTGCAGAGCTGGGCTGAGAGATAGCAAATGGAGTTTAATGCGGAAAAGTGTGAGGTGATTCACTTTGGAAGGAGTAACAGGAATGCAGAGTACTGGGCTAATGGGAAGATTCTTGGTAGTGTAGATGAACAGAGAGATCTTGGTGTCCAGGTACATAAATCCCTGAAAGTTGCTACCCAGGTTAATAGGGCTGTTAAGAAGGCATATGGTGTGTTAGCTTTTATTAGTAGGGGGATCGAGTTTCGGAGCCACGAGGTCATGCTGCAGCTGTACAAAACTCTGGTGAGGCCGCACCTGGAGTATTGCGTGCAGTTCTGGTCACCGCATTATAGGAAGGATGTGGAAGCTTTGGAAAGGGTGCAGAGGAGATTTACTAGGATGTTGCCTGGTATGGAGGGAAGGTCTTACGAGGAAAGGCTGAGGGACTTGAGGTTGTTTTTGTTGGAGAGAAGGAGGAGGAGAGGTGACTTAATAGAGACATATAAGATAATCAGAGGGTTAGATAGGGTGGATAGTGAGAGTCTTTTTCCTCGGATGGTGATGGCAAACACAAGGGGACATAGCTTTAAGTTGAGGGGTGATAGATATAGGACAGATGTTAGAGGTAGTTTCTTTACTCAGAGAGTAGTAGGGGCGTGGAACGCCCTGCCTGCAACAGTAGTAGACTTGCCAATTTTAAGGGCATTTAAGTGGCCATTGGATAGACATATGGATGAAAATGGAATAGTGTAGGTCAGATGGTTTCACAGGTCGGCGCAACATTGAGGGCCGAAGGGCCTGTACTGCGCTGTAATGTTCTAATGTTCTAATTGTTCAAATGCAGACTAACCCAACACTGTACAGAACGCAGACTGACCCAACACTGTACAGAACGCAGACTGACCCAGCACTGTACCGAACGCAGACTGACCCAGCACTGTACAGAACGCAGAATGACCCAGCACTGTACAGAACGCAGACTGACCCAGCACTGTACAGAACACAGACTGACCCAGCACTGTACCAAATGCAGACTGACCCAGCACTGTACAGAACACAGACTGACCCAGCACTGTACAGAACACAGACTGACCCAGCACTGTACCAAATGCAGACTGACCCAGCACTGTACAGAACGCAGACTGACCCAGCACTGTACCGAACGCAGACTGACCCAGCACTGTACCAAAAGCAGACTGACCCAGCACTGTACAGAACGCAGACTGACCCAGCACTGTACCAAAAGCAGACTGACCCAGCACTGTACCGAACGCAGACTGACCCAGCACTGTACAGAACGCAGACTGACCCAGCACTGTACCGAACGCAGACTGACCCAGCACTGTACAGAACGCAGACTGACCCAGCACTGTACCGAACGCAGACTGACCCAGCACTGTACCGAACGCAGACTGACCCAGCACTGTACCGAACGCAGACTGACCCAGCACTGTACAGAACACAGACTGACCCAGCACTGTACAGAACGCAGACTGACCCAGCACTGTACCAAAAGCAGACTGACCCAGCACTGTACAGAACACAGACTGACCCAGCACTGTACCAAAAGCAGACTGACCCAGCACTGTACAGAACACAGACTGACCCAGCACTGTACCAAAAGCAGACTGACCCAGCACTGTACAGAACGCAGACTGACCCAGCACTGTACCAAAAGCAGACTGACCCAGCACTGTACAGAACGCAGACTGACCCAGCACTGTACAGAACACAGACTGACCCAGCACTGTACCAAAAGCAGACTGACCCAGCACTGTACAGAACACAGACTGACCCAGCACTGTACCAAAAGCAGACTGACCCAGCACTGTACAGAACGCAGACTGACCCAGCACTGTACCAAAAGCAGACTGACCCAGCACTGTACCGAACGCAGACTGACCCAGCACTGTACAGAACGCAGACTGACCCAGCACTGTACTGAATGCAGACTGACCCAGCACTGTACAGAACGCAGACTGACTCAGCACTGTACTGAACGCAGACTGACCCAGCACTGTACAGAACGCAGACTGACCCAGCACTGTACCGAATGCAGACTGACCCAGCACTGTACAGAATGCAGACTGACCCAGCACTGTACCGAATGCAGACTGACCCAGCACTGTACCAAAAGCAGACTGACCCAGCACTGTACAGAACGCAGACTGACTCAGCACTGTACAGAATGCAGACTGACTCAGCACTGTGCTTTTCATCCTTTCTGGAATATTCTCTAGCTGAGTTTCAGATTTGTCAATTATATTTCTTCCCAATTCCATCTGTAGAACCTGTCTGAAAAATTCAATTTTCTGGACTGTCCCCATCTGTCACCAGGCAATATACGACTGGTGCTGACCCTGCCTGTAACCCCACCCCCAGTACCGGCAGCACAGGGACTGTGCCTCAAAACCACAAACCCAGGAGTGTTGCTGTAGACCAGAGGGCAGAGATGCAACTAATTATTCACAGATAAATCACAGGGAATATTCCACAAGATCAGCAGTAATGACAAGGAGAGTTAAACCACACGGTGATCAGGAATCCTCCTGGTAAACAGCTGATTGCTACCCCTTTCTGGATAAGACCCTCAGGTTTGAGGGTTGCAGACACCTGCCAATTCATTACAGTACCGAGGGAGCGCTGCACTGCTGGTGATGCCATCTTTCAGATGAGACGTTAAACTGAAGCCTCATCTGCTTGCTAGGTGTAAAAGATCCCATGGCACTGTTGCGAAGAAGAGCAGGGGAGTTATCTCTGGTCTCCTGGCCAATATTTACTATGACTTAAAAGGGAGTCCAGGGTTATGGGAGGGCTGGCAAGAAAGTGGAGTGAAGGCCACAATCAGATAAGCCATGATCTTATTGATTGGTGAAGCAGACTCGAGGGGGCTGAATAGCCTACTTCCGCTCCTATTTCTTATGTTTTTATGTCAGTAATCCCCTGGTCTACCACAAGCAGTTTGCAATTTCCTCCTGTTAATTGTGAAGCTTTTTGCGAAGCTCGGCACTAGTACTGTTCTGACCAATTACAGTGTGATGGAGCTGTGCAAAGTAGCAATGTATAAGTAGGAGACTTGTGAGGACAGTCATTCTGTTTTATACTGTAAATAACATACAATTTTTATTTATCTTTTTTTTCAGTAAATGCACCAATAAAAAAAAATTGAGCATTGAAGTGTTTGGGGATGGGTGAGGTGACAGTGGTCTTCAGTTTTTGCCTTGTATGGTATCTACTTCTTTCTGCCAACAGGTCACCATTAACCCATTGTCGCTGATCGCAGTTGTTGTGTCTATCAAGTCAAGCTGCACTCCTGGAATTATAGGGGAAACAGCTCAGAGAGCTAGGATTCCAATGTTACAGCTCTGTTTCTGCCCCATGATGCTTGTGTGAAGTCGTCCTACTTTACACTATTTTACTTGTAAATAATTATACTTTAGCCAGTACAAAGTGTGCTGACACTATGAGGGAGATTGGGGTGTGTGTGCACACACTGCTGAAGGTGGCAGGGCAGGTCAAGAAAGTAATTAATAAGGCATACGGGATCCTGGGCTTTATAAATAGCGGCATAGAGTACAAAAGCAAGGAGGTTGTGGCCTTGACTGGAATATTGTGTCCAACTCTGGCCACTGCACTTCAGGAAGGATGTGAAGGCTTTAGAAAGGATGCAGAAAAGATTAATGAGAATGGTTCCAAGGATGACAAACTTCAGATATGTGGATAGATTGGCAAAGCCGGGGCTGTTCTCCATAAAGAAGGTTGAGAGATTTGATAGACGTTTTGAAACTCATGAGTGGTCTAGACTGAGTAGATAGGGAGAAATGTTCCTATTGGCGGAACAGTAGAAAACCAGAGCGGGCTGATTTAAAGTTATTGGCAAAAGAATCAAAGGTGACATGAGGAAAAACTTTTTTTTATGCAGCGATTGGTTAGGATCTGGAATACACTGCCTGAGAGTGTGGTGGAGGCAGATTCAATCATTGCTTTCAAAAGGGAATTGGATAATTATCTGAAGCGAAAAAGTGCAGGGGTAAGGGGGAAAAGGGCACATGGAGTGAGTAACTAAATTGCACTTGCAGAGAGATGGCACAGACTCAACAGGTTGACTAGCCTCCTCTATGCCATTAGGATGCCAGAATCACAGAATACTAACGTGTTCTCCAGGGAGAAATTTATTGTGAGGGGGTTCACTTTTAGACCTGGGCTGCAATAACCCAAATAAGGCTGAATGGATGGAGGCCTTTGTTTTTGGAAGCCTTGATCAACTCCTGGAAACTGCCACCAGTCTGCACACACAAGGAAATGTGTTGGAAAATGGCCCATCTCATAACATATGCCTAACTATAGCATCACATCCAAAGCAGCTCTGCTATTGTAACACTGCCTGCACACTGCAGCCTTGATGGTGCAATTGTCACTGAGACAACTGACTTCAGGAATAGCGTCTTGGAGTCATTTACTGCACAGAAGGAGGCCATTCGGCCCATCGAGTTTATGCTGGCTCTCCACGGAACTCTCCAGTCAGCCCCACTCCCCAGCTCGATCTCCGTAGCCCTGCAAGTCTATTTCTGTCAGGTGACCATCCAACTTCCTCTTGAACTCTTAACATTGATAAGGCACCAGGACTGGATAAGATGCATCCAAGGATACTGAGGGAAGTGAGAGGGGAAATTGCAGAGACGTTAGCCATAATTTTCCAGTCTTCTTTAGACTCAGGGGACTGGAGAATTGTAAATGTTACATCCTTGTTCAAAAAGGGTGTAAAGATAAGCCCAGAAACTATAGGCAAGTCAGTTCAACCTCAGTAGTGGAGAAGCTGCCAGAAGCGATAATTCGGGACAAAATTAATAGTCACTTAGGCAAATGTGGGTTAATTAACGAAAGCCAGCACGGATTTGTTAAGGGTAAATTGTGTTTAACTAACATGCTTAACTTTTTCGATGAAGCATCAGAAAGGGTTGATCAGGGCAATGTGGTTGATGTGGTGTACATGAACTTCCAAAAAGCATTTGATAAAGTGCCACACAACAGACTTTTGAGCAAAGTTATAGCTCATGGAATAAAAGGGACAGTAGAAACATGGATACGAAATTGGCTGAGTGACAAGAAACACAGTAGAAGTGGTTAATAACTGTTTTTTGGACTGGAGGAAGATTTGTAGTGGAGTTCCCCAAGGGTCGGTGTTAGAACCCTTGCTGTTCCTGATATATTAAATGTAGCAACAAAACAATGGAGTGTGGGAAGGATTCTCCAGGGATTTTCAGGATTTGGGGCTTCCTTTGAAAACATTCTTCGATTGCTAGGATGTGCATCTTTTGAAATGACGTTTTTGATGTGTTACACTTCCTCTGTGTGCCTTTCCCAAAAAAGTAAAACTTTCCGGTAGGAATTCTTCAAGATAATTTCAATGGCCATGATTGTCTGAAGGTGGAATCCTATGGTTCAAGTAAGTCCAGGTGTGTGTCTATTTCCTAAATGAGAGATTACTGGAATAAACCATGGGATTGGTGAAGCTATCTAGATATTCTGCACCAGGCTCGTGGGTTATTTTATATTTATTTTATATTTATATTTACAGATACAGCACTGAAACAGGCCCTCCGGCCCACCGAGTCTATGCCGACCATCAACCACCCATTTATACTAATCCTACATTAATCCCATATTCCTACCACATCCCCTCAATTCCCCTACCACCTACCTACACTAGGGGCAATTTACAATGGCCAATTTACCTATCAACCTGCAAGTCTTTGGCTGTGGGAGGAAACTGGAGCACCCGGCGGAAATCCACGCAGTCACAGGGAGAACTTGCAAACTCTGCACAGGCAGTACCCAGAATCGAACCCGGGTCGCTGGAGCTGTGAGACTGCGGTGTTAACCACTGCGCCACTGTGCCGCCCAATGAATAGGGTCAGCCTGATTTCTGAGGGGCATGGTGTGTTCCACACTCCTCTCTCTGCATGAGACAGTCATGACTCATGTCGATTTCTCCCCCTCTGCCCTCGCCCCTTATCAATGCAAGCAGATCCTATAAAGTACTAATCCTGAATGCCAGCACTGCTGTGGGCAGCAGATAAACTCACCCCTTCTCCAATTGCACAGTAACTGAAAACTCAGGGGTGGCCCAGGTCAGGACTGCATTACACAAGCTGGACCAAACCTTTCCCATTTCACTGTGCCAATACACAGGAATCTCAATGGATTGGAATGAAACTAGCACACTGTATAAAGCAACGTGCTGAGATTTATTTTGCTCCTGAGGTGGCAATAGAAGATATGGAATCATTTACACTGAAGTATTTAATATATATTTAACGGGACAGTAGAAACTGTTTCATTTGGACCTCTAGTTGTAAAATATTAAATCAGAAGCATAAAATAAACTTAATAATACAATAAAAACATGTTTGAAAAAACCCATTTATCTGTAAAATGGAGACTCTGCTTTGATATGTGAGGCTGCTATTACAAGGGGAATCTTTACTGCTGGAGAATTCCTGCACAGGGCAGTATAAGTTTCTACTTAATACAAACTCTCACCCCAGATGCTTACTTTGTTCCCAGTGTGACTCCCGAGCCAGACAATTCCCAGAGTGCTGCTGTTGTTGTTGCAAAGACACTGACCATCCATCATCTAGGTTGAGGCTGGGTCATGGGCTAATACAGTTGCTTGAATCGAGCTGAAGAAAAGCCCATTTTCTCCAAAAGGAATGATGCTGTCTTTGTAATGTTGACAGCCCCTGAATTTCAAATGGATGTTTGCCCAAAGGAGTCAGAGCACAGACAGCTCATTGGTCCTCCTTTTCATTGGATTCATTTCTCTGGCTTTTCTGGAGAACAGGAAGAAGTTGAATGTAACAATATCCATCCTCGATCCACAATCTACAGACTGATACAATTGGGCAACTGCAGCTTTGGGACCTACAGTCCACATGTTTAATTGACAGACTCGCACACCAGTTATTATCCAGGCCTCCAGGTCATTGAGTCATTGTGAAGCAGCTTGAGCTGGGGTGGCCTAAAACTACCAAGTGAACGTAAGCTGTCAGCCAACCTGAATCCATATTGTCAGCAGCAGGGGAGAAAGCAGCGGTTTATCCTGTTGCACGTCCCCAAGGAGCAGATGGGGAGGGACTGAAAGAAGGTTCTGTAGAAAACTATCCCACCCTAAGAAGTAAGCAGCACTGCCAAGTGTAACACAAGCTGCTCTTTTGGGCCTATTTCAATACACAGTAAATGAGTGATTACAGATAATAAATATGGAAAAAAGAAAAAAGCTTTTTCAAACTTGGAAAATAATTGAACAAAAATTTGAGAAAAAAATTCTAAATTGCTTTTTGCTGCTTTGACCACTTCTCTTTGGGACAGCAACAGTTTATTATGTTAAGTGTTTGGAGCAGTGGAGGTGACGATGCAAATACTGTTACTGCAGCAAGCTAGGAGTCTTGGAGCACAATCTGATGAATACTTTGAGGAGCCAGGGAGTCAAACAGACAGCTGATCAATTGTTCCACCTGTTCAACACAAGAAACCAAAGGTAATGTAGAGTAATCTTTCACCTAATAAACCACAGGACTAAAGGTACAGGGAGAAAACATACACTCCTTAAATCAGCTCTCAGTACCCCTCTCCGCATCTCCCTCCAGAATGTTCACTTGTGAACAAGGCCCTTGCCATCTAAGAGCTTATTGTGGATGATTGCATTGACACCATGACCTTAATGGAAACCTGGCTGAGGGGTGATGACACCTTTCCCTTGAATGAAGCCTCCCTGCCTGGCTATACCATTCACCACTTGCCCCGAGACCATCACTGTGGTGGTGTGGCTCTTATCACCAGATCACACCTTGGTCTGTCCCCCTACTCCTCTGGCACTTGATCCTCCTTTCAGCATTTGACCTTCTCCACCCCTCTCATTCAAAACGCTTTTTCTCTACTGCCCACTCAAGTACAATAAAAGTTTTCTCACTGCGATATCTTCACTGCTTTCCTCCCTCAGCCTCTGCACTGCGCGACTTCGCATCCTCGGTGATTTCAACCTCCATCTCAACTCATCATATTCTCTTTTCTGAGTTCACAGCCCTCTTATCCTCCCTAAGTCTCTGCCTCCACATAAACTCCCCAACCCATATTCACAGCCACCCCCTTGACCCTGCTATCTCATGTGGCCTCACTATTTCCATTGTGTGAATCACAGATAAGGTCATCTCTGATCACTTCCTTGTATCACTCTCCACCGATATCCCCTTTCCCATCCCAATCCTGCTTCCTTACTGTGTCCCTGCACCCTGGAAAAAACTTTCCTCCAATTCATTTACGACTGCACTTTCAAAATCCCAACTGTCCAGCCTTCAGCACTCCATGGAGGCGGGGTCATTGAATAATTTTAAGGTGGGGGTAGATAGATTCTTGTTAGGCAAGGGAATCAAAGGTTATTGGGGTAGATGGGAGTGTGGAATTCAAGACACACAGATTAGCCATGTTCTTATTGAATGGCAGAGCAGGCTAGAGGGGCCGAATGGCCTACCGTTCCTAATGTTCACCACCATATTTCCGCAACTACAGATTTGCTCAACTGCACCCTCACCTCCACCTTTGATGCTCTCACCCCCAATAAAACTTTTATTCTCTTTCACACTGGCTGATCCCCTGCTACAGCTTCATCTCTGCTCCCTTAAATCCAAGGGACACAGACATGAATAGATATGGCGGACAACTGATTTAACCATTCACAGTCAGGTTTGGTTGGAACACAAAGCATTATTGGGTACTGCCCTCGTCTGCTAAAACTGTTGACTATTCCAGGATCATCCTGGAATACAAAAATGGCCCCAGCTTCTTTCTCTTGTGCAAACCTGTCTTCTTAAACTCCTCTTTCCTGCCTCCTCCGCCATCACCAATAGGTGTGAGGATCTCATGGAGTTATTTGCCTCTAAGATCAAAACTATCCCATCAGCTGTTTCCCTCCCTTCCCTTAGCCCATGCGGCCAGACTTTCTCTAAAGTTCTTCCTGCCCTAGCCCTGAACTTGCATTGTTCTCTAGTTTATTTCCTATCTCCCCTCATCTCCTCTCCAAGCTCACCTTGTCCATGAGAACCACCTCCTACACCCTCGATCCTATTCCCACTAAACTGACCACCCAACCCTCCTCCCTTGGTCCCCATGTTAGCTGCTATTAACAGTTCTCTCTCTTCAGGTATTATTCCTCTCTCCTTCAAATCTGCCATCATCGCCCCTCTCAAAAAAACAACTCTAGATCTCTTGCAAATTACTGCCCCATCTCCAACCTCCCTTTCCTCTCCAAAGTCCTTCACCATGTTGTCACCTCCCAAATCCGTGTCCATCTTTCCCGGAACTCCATGTTTGAATCACTCCAATCAGGTTTCCACCCCTGCCATAGTACCAAAACGGCTCTAATCAAAGTCACCAATGACATGCTATATGACTGTGGCAAAGGTAAACTTTCCCTCCTTGTTCTTCTCAATCTGTCTGCAGCCTTTGATACGGTTGACCACACCATCCTCCTCCAATGCCTCTCCACTGTGGTCCAGCTGGGTGAGACTGCTCTCACCTAGTTCCATGCTTAACGATCTAATCATAGCCAGAGAATCACCTGCAATGGCTTCTTTTCCTACTCCCACACCGTTACCTCTGGTGTCCCCCAAGGATCTATCCTTAGCCTCTCCTATTCCTCATCTACGTGCTGCCCCTCGATGACATCATCCGAACACACAAGTACGCTAACAGCACCCAGCTCTACCTCACCACCACCTTTCTCAACTCCTCCACTATCTCTAAATTATCAGACTGCTTGTCCGACATCATCAACAACTTACATTTATATAGCACCTTTAACGCAATAAAACATCCCAAGGTACTTTACTGGAGCATTATAAAACAAAGTATAACACCAAGCCACATAAGGAAATATTAGGTCAGATGACCAAAAGCTTGGCCAAAGAGGTAGGTTTCAGCGAGTTTCTTAAAGGAGGAAAGTGAGGTGGCGAGATGTAGGGAGCGTATTCCAGAGCTTAGGGCCTAGGCAATTGTAGGTGTAGCCACCAATGGTGCAGCGATTAAAATCAGGGATGCATAAGAGGCCAGAATTAGAGAAGCACAGATATCTTGGAGGGTTGTGGGACTGGAGGAGATTACAGAGATAAGGAGGGGGGAGGATATGGAGGGATTTGAAAACAAGGCTGGGAGTATTTTAAAATCAACACGTTGCTAGGCCAGGAGCCAATGTAGCTCAGTGAGCACAGGGCAGATAGGGGAATGGGAGTTGGTGCAAGTTAAAACACGGGCAGCAGAGTTTTGGATGGCCTCAAGTTTACAGAGAGTAGAATGTGGGAGACCAGCCAGAGTGCACTGGAATAGTCAAGTCTAGAGGTAACGAAGGCACGAATGAGGGTTTCAGCAGCAGATGAGCTGAGACAGGGGCGAAGTTGGGCGATGTTACAGAGGTGGAAATAGGCTGTCTTAGTGATGGCACAAATATGAGGTCGGAAGCTCATCTCAGGGTTGAATGTGACACCGAGGTTGTGAATAGACTGGCTTAATCCCTGTTACCAGGGAGAGGGATGGAGTCAGTAGCTAGAAAATGGAGTTTGGAGTGGGGACTGAAAACAATGGCTTCAGTCTTCCCATTATTTAATTGGAGGAAATTTCTGCTTATCCAGTACTGGATGTTTTTTTTTTCTTTTTTTTTTAATAAGGTGGCCTTTATACCTCAGGCCCCTTTTATATATTTTATGTTGAGGGGGCCTTTATTCCTCAGGCCCCCTTTATAAACAAACTTATATTTTTAAAATAACTTTATTAAAACCAGAAATAAACAACAACTCAAATTAAAATGCCATTCTCGGCGTCGACAATGCACTCCAGTCCCTGCGGTGCCCACCGGTCGCGGAAGGCCTCAAGCGTACCGGCGGACACCGCATGCTCCTTCTCCAGGGACGCCCGGGTGCGAACGTAACCGTGGAAGAGGGGCAGGCAATCGTGGAGGACGGACCCCCCAGTACTGGATGTTGGATAAACAGTCTGATAGTTCAGCAACAGTGGAGCAGTGCAGAGAAGTGATGGCGAGCTGAGTGTCATCAGCAGGTATATGAAAACTAACGCTGTGCTTTCGGATGATGTCGCCGAGGGGCAGCATGTAGATGAGAAATAGGAGGGGGCCAAGGATAGATCCTTGGGGGACATCAGAGGTAATGGTGCAGAAGCAGGAAGAGAGGCCATTGCAAGTGATTCTCTGGCTACGATTAAATAGATAAGAATGGAACCAGGTGAGAGCAGTCCCACCCAGTTGGACAAGTGGAGACGTTGGAGGAGGATGGTGTGGTCAACCATGTCAAAGGCTGCAGACAGGTCGAGAAGGACAAGGAGGAAAAGTTTACCTTTGTCACAGTCACATAGGATGTCATTGGTGACCTTGATAAGAGCTGTTTCAGTACTGTGGCAGGGGTGGATAACTGATTGGAGGAATTCAAATGTGGAGTTCCGGAAAAGATGGGAATGGATTTGGGAGGGGACAACACGGTCAAGGACTTTGGAGAGGAAAGGGAGGTTGGAGATGGGATGGTAGTTTGCAAGTGAACGAGGAAATATTTGGCAGATGGAGTATAATGTGGGAAAATGTGAGATTATCTACTTTGGTAGAAAAATAGAAAAGCAAAATATTATTTAAATGGAGAATGACTACAGAATGCACTACAGAAGTACAGAGGGATCTGAGTGTCCTTGTATATGAATCACAGGAAGTTAGCATGCAGCTGCAGCAAGTAATTAGGAAGGCAAATGGAATGCTGACATTTATTGCAAGGGGAATGGAGTATAAAAGTAGGGAAGTCTTGCTACAACTGTACAGGGCATTGGTGGGAGCACAACTAGAGTACTGCATACAGTTTTGGTCTCCTTATTTAAGGAGGGATATACTTGCATTGGGAGCAGTTCAGAGAAAGTTCACTAGGCCAATTCCTTGAATGAAGGGGTTGTCTTATGGGGAAAGGTTGAGCAGGCTGGGCCTATACTCATTGGAGTTTAGAAGATTGAGAGGTGATCTTATTGAAACATATAAGATTCTGAGGCAGCTTGGTAGGGTAGATGCTGAGAGAATTTTTCTCCTGGTTGGAGAATCGAGAACTCGGGGGCACATTCTCAAAATAAGGGGCCTCCCTTGAGTCTCCCATTTAAGACAGAGATGAAGAGGAATTTCTTCTCTCAGAGGGTCATTAATCTTTGGAATTCTCTTCCCCAGAGAGCAGTGGAGGCTGGGTCATCGAATATAGTCAAGGCTGAGTAAGACAGATTTTTGATCTACAAAGGACTCAAGGGTTATTGGTGGGGGCAGCAGGAAAGTGGAGTTAAGGCCACAATCAGATCAGCCATGATCTTATTGAATGGTGGAGCATGCTCGAGGGGCCAAATAGCCTGCTCCTGCTCCTATTTTTCATGTTCTTATGTAGTTCAATGTCAAAGTTTGCTTTATAATGCTCCTATGAAACACATTGGGATGTTTTATTATGTTAATAGTGCTCTGTAAATACAAGCTGCTGTTGTAAACCATGGGACCAAGGTACAGGAAGGAATTTCCATGCTTATTGTGAATGTGGCTGTTATGTGGGCAGATCTAGAAGCCGTTGCTTTGGCTATTTTTGCCACTGTACTGAGACTGGAACTGAACTTTCTTTACTGCAATTGTTTCAAAATCAGATTAGAAAATATCTAAAGGAAGCTAAATTGTTTCAATTGGTTGATTTAAATTCGGATTTATCAAGTTATTGAAAATTCCCAGTATGGTTCAGGCTGAGAATTAAAGGCCTGCTACCTGACCCGCACCCGACGACATGTGTCGGGTTCGGGTCGGGTCGCACTTCCAGGTCCGGCATTCGGGCTCAGGTCGGGTCAGGCTGGATCGGACAGGCTCTATCACCACCTCAAGTAAGTGACTTTAATGTTAATTTACTTTTTGGACTTTAAAGCTGGCTTTGCTACAGTTATTTTAAGCTTGTGCAGGTAAGGAACAAAGTGAAAAACGGAAGGTAGGTTAACTGATGGTCGGGTCAGGGCAAGCGCGGGAAAAAAAATGGAAGGACTCGGGCCAGGTCGGGCTCGGGGTCGGATGGGGTTCTGTCGGGCTTGGGTCGGGTCTCATTTGCAGACCAGAGAAGACCTTTACCAAGAATGACAAGCACAGTCCACTGCCACTCCAAAACATTGGCTTTGCAAAGTAGCAAAGGCATTTGTTATTTTTACATAAAATATAGTCTACAAACTTTACATCATTACCAAAAAGAACAGAATAGGTGAACTGTGTAAATGTTCTCCAAAGTGGATAAGTGTAAGATGTGAGGGGCAGCGAACGGTAGGCTGCTGTACTGAGTACTTGCCTGTGGCTCACTCTTCGGGTAGATGAAATACTGTAGACAATCCTCGAGCTCCAATTTTTCCCAAGCAAGGCTGAAACAGTTAATAGTTAATAGTAAATAGTTAATTCGGGAATTCTTTCATATACATTTGAATAACTTATGAAAGGAATTAGACTTCTCTCTTAAACTTTTCCACTTCGGGTTTTTTTTTTGATATTCCTGGACCTGAGAAAGTTCAACGATTCAACTTGCAAATTTTATTTATTAAATACAAGAAGTCCATGTTGGCAATGGGGAGAATCAGTAACAACCCCTACAATGGCAGCAGTAACAACCTCTGCAATGGCAGCAGTAACAACCTCTACAATGGCATCAGTAACAACCTCTACAATGGCAGCAGTAACAACCTCTGCAATGGCAGCAGTAACAACCTCTACAATGGCAGCAGTAACAACCTCTACAATGGCAGCAGTAACAACCTCTACAATGGCAGCAGTAACAACCTCTACAATGGCAGCAGTAACAACCTCTGCAATGGCAGCAGTAACAACCTCTACAATGGCAGCAGTAACAACCTCTGCAATGGCAGCAGTAACAACCTCTACAATGGCAGCAGTAACAACCTCTACAATGGCAGCAGTAACAACCTCTACAATGGCAGCAGTAACAACCTCTACAATGGCAGCAGTAACAACCTCTGCAATGGCAGCAGTAACAACCTCTACAATGGCAGCAGTAACAACCCCTACAATGGCATCAGTAACAACCCCTACAATGGCAGCAGTAACAACCTCTACAATGGCAGCAGTAACAACCTCTGCAATGGCAGCAGTAACAACCTCTACAATGACAGCAGTAAGAACCTCTACAATGGCATCAGTAAGAACCCCTAGAATGGCAGCAGTAACAGCCTCTACAATGGCAGCAGTAAGAACCTCTACAATGGCATCAGTAACAACCCCTACAATGGCAGCAGTAACAACCTCTACAATGGCAGCAGTAAGAACCTCTACAATGGCAGCAGTAACAACCCCTACAATGGCAGCAGTAACAACCTCTGCAATGGCAGCAGTAACAACCTCTACAATGGCAGCAGTAACAACCTCTGCAATGGCAGCAGTAACAACCCCTACAATGGCAGCAGTAACAACCCCTACAATGGCAGCAGTAACAACCTCTACAATGGCAGCAGTAACAACCTCTGCAATGGCAGCAGTAACAACCCCTACAATGGCATCAGTAACAACCTCTACAATGGCAGCAGTAACAACCCCTACAATGGCATCAGTAACAACCTCTACAATGGCAGCAGTAACAACCCCTACAATGGCATCAGTAACAACCTCTACAATGGCAGCAGTAACAACCTCTGCAATGGCAGCAGTAACAACCTCTACAATGGCATCAGTAAGAACCCCTAGAATGGCAGCAGTAACAGCCTCTACAATGGCATCAGTAACAACCTCTACAATGGCAGCAGTAACAACCTCTGCAATGGCAGCAGTAACAACCTCTACAATGGCAGCAGTAACAACCCCTACAATGGCATCAGTAACAACCTCTACAATGGCAGCAGTAACAACCTCTGCAATGGCAGCAGTAACAACCTCTACAATGGCAGCAGTAACAACCCCTACAATGGCATCAGTAACAACCTCTACAATGGCAGCAGTAACAACCTCTACAATGGCAGCAGTAACAACCTCTGCAATGGCAGCAGTAACAACCCCTACAATGGCAGCAGTAACAACCTCTACAATGGCAGCAGTAACAACCCCTACAATGGCAGCAGTAACAACCCCTACAATGGCATCAGTAACAACCCCTACAATGGCAGCAGTAACAACCTCTACAATGGCAGCAGTAAGAACCCCTAGAATGGCAGCAGTAACAACCTCTACAATGGCATCAGTAACAACCCCTAGATGGCAGCAGTAACAACCTCGACAATGGCATCAGTAACAACCCCTAGATGGCAGCAGTAACAACCTCGACAATGGCATCAGTAACAATCCCCAGAATGGCAGCAGTAACAACCCCTACAATGGCAGCAGTAACAACCCCTACAATGGCAGCAGTAACAACCTCTACAATGGCATCAGTAACAATCCCCAGAATGGCAGCAGTAACAACCTCTACAATGGCAGCAGTAACAACCCCTACAATGGCATCAGTAACAACCTCTACAATGGCAGCAGTAAAAACCTCTACAATGGCATCAGTATCAACCCCTAGAATGGAAGCAGTAACAACCTCTACAATGGCATCAGTAACAACCACTACAATGGCATCAGTAACAACCCCTAGAATGGCATCAGTAACAACCTCTACAATGGCATCAGTAACAACCACTACAATGGCATCAGTAACAACCCCTAGAATGGCAGCAGTAACAACCTCTACAATGGCATCAGTAACAACCACTACAATGGCATCAGTAACAACCTCTAAATGGCAGCAGTAACAACCCCTACAATGGCAGCAGTAACAACCCCTACAATGGCATCAGTAACAATCCCTAGAATGGCAGCAGTAACAACCTCTACAATGGCATCAGTAACAACCCCTAGAATGGCAGCAGTAACAACCTCTACAATGGCATCAGTAACAACCCCTAGAATGGCAGCAGTAACAACCTCTACAATGGCATCAGTAACAACCCCTAGAATGGCAGCAGTAACAACCTCTACAACGGCATCAGTAACAACCCCTAGAATGGCAGCAGTAACAACCCCTACAATGGCAGCAGTAACAACCCCTACAATGGCAGCAGTAACAACCCCGAGAATGGCAGCAGTAACAACCTCTACAATGGCATCAGTAACAACCCCTAGAATGGCAGCAGTAACAACCTCTACAATGGCATCAGTAACAACCCCTAGAATGGCAGCAGTAACAACCACTACAATGGCATCAGTAACAACCCCTAGAATGGCATCAGTAACAACCTCTACAATGGCATCAGTAACAACCACTACAATGGCAGCAGTAACAACCCCTAGAATGGCAGCAGTAACAACCTCTACAATGGCAGCAGTAACAACCTCTACATGGCAGCAGTAACAACCCCTACAATGGCAGCAGTAACAACCTCTACAATGGCAGCAGTAACAACCTCTACAATGGCATCAGTAACAACCTCTACATGGCAGCAGTAACAACCCCTACAATGGCAGCAGTAACAACCCCTACAATGGCATCAGTAACAATCCCTAGAATGGCAGCAGTAACAACCTCTACAATGGCATCAGTAACAACCCCTAGAATGGCAGCAGTAACAACCTCTACAATGGCATCAGTAACAACCCCTAGAATGGCAGCAGTAACAACCTCTACAATGGCATCAGTAACAACCCCTAGAATGGCAGCAGTAACAACCTCTACAACGGCATCAGTAACAACCCCTAGAATGGCAGCAGTAACAACCCCTACAATGGCAGCAGTAACAACCCCTACAATGGCATCAGTAACAACCCCGAGAATGGCAGCAGTAACAACCTCTACAATGGCATCAGTAACAACCCCTAGAATGGCAGCAGTAACAACCTCTACAATGGCATCAGTAACAACCCCTAGAATGGCAGCAGTAACAACCACTACAATGGCATCAGTAACAACCCCTAGAATGGCATCAGTAACAACCTCTACAATGGCATCAGTAACAACCACTACAATGGCAGCAGTAACAACCCCTAGAATGGCAGCAGTAACAACCTCTACAATGGCAGCAGTAACAACCCCTACAATGGCATCAGTAACAATCCCTAGAATGGCAGCAGTAACAACCTCTACAATGGCATCAGTAACAACCCCTAGAATGGCAGCAGTAATAACCTCTACAATGGCATCAGTAACAATCCCTAGAATGGCAGCAGTAACAACCTCTACAATGGCAGCAGTAACAACCCCTAGAATGGCAGCAGTAACAACCTCTACAATGGCAGCAGTAACAACCCCTAGAATGGCAGCAGTAACTACCTCCACAATGGCATCAGTAACAATCCCTAGAATGGCAGCAGTAACAACCCCTAGAATGGCAGCAGTAACAACCTCTACAATGGCATCAGTACCAACCCCTACAATGGCAGCAGTAACAACCTCTACAATGGCAGCAGTAACAACCTCTACAATGGCAGCAGTAACAACCTCTACAATGGCAGCAGTAACAACCTCTACAATGGCAGCAGTAACAACCCCTACAATGGCAGCAGTAACAACCTCTGCAATGGCAGCACTAACAACCTCTGCAATGGCATCAGTAACAACCCCTACAATGGTAGCAGTAACAACCCCTAGAATGGCATCAGTAACAACCTCTGCAATGGCATCAGTAACAACCCCTACAATGGTAGCAGTAACAACCCCTAGAATGGCATCAGTAACAACCTCTACAATGGCAGCAGTAACAACCCCTACAATGGCATCAGTAACAACCTCTACAATGGCAGCAGTAACAACCTCTGCAATGGCAGCAGTAACAACCTCTACAATGGCATCAGTAACAACCCCCAGAATGGCAGCAGTAACAACCTCTACAATGGCATCAGTACCAACCCCTACAATGGCAGCAGTAACAACCTCTACAATGGCAGCAGTAACAACCTCTACAATGGCAGCAGTAACAACCCCTACAATGGCATCAGTAACAACCCCTACAATGGCAGCAGTAACAACCTCTGCAATGGCAGCAGTAACAACCTCTACAATGGCATCAGTAACAACCCCCAGAATGGCAGCAGTAACAACCTCTACAATGGCATCAGTACCAACCCCTACAATGGCAGCAGTAACAACCTCTACAATGGCAGCAGTAACAACCTCTACAATGGCAGCAGTAACAACCCGTACAATGGCAGCAGTAACAACCTCTACAATGGCAGCAGTAACAACCCCTACAATGGCAGCAGTAACAACCTCTGCAATGGCAGCACTAACAACCTCTGCAATGGCATCAGTAACAACCTCTACAATGGCAGCAGTAACAACCCGTACAATGGCAGCAGTAACAACCTCTACAATGGCAGCAGTAACAACCCCTACAATGGCAGCAGTAACAACCTCTGCAATGGCAGCACTAACAACCTCTACAATGGCATCAGTAACAACCTCTACAATGGCAGCAGTAACAACCTCTGCAATGGCAGCAGTAACAACCTCTACAATGGCATCAGTAACAACCCCCAGAATGGCAGCAGTAACAACCTCGACAATGGCAGCAGTAACAACCTCTACAATGGCAGCAGTAACAACCTCGACAATGGCAGCAGTAACAACCTCTACAATGGCAGCAGTAACAACCTCTACAATGGCATCAGTAACAATCCCTAGAATGGCAGCAGTAACAACCTCTACAATGGCAGCAGTAACAACCTCTACAATGGCATCAGTAACAATCCCTAGAATGGCAGCAGTAACAACCCCTAGAATGGCAGCAGTAACAACCTCTACAATGGCATCAGTAACAATCCCTAGAATGGCAGCAGTAACAACCTCTACAATGGCAGCAGTAACAACCTCTACAATGGCATCAGTAACAATCCCTAGAATGGCAGCAGTAACAACCCCTACAATGGCAGCAGTAACAACCTCTACAATGGCAGCAGTAACAACCTCTACAATGGCATCAGTAACAACCTCTACATGGCAGCAGTAACAACCCCTACAATGGCAGCAGTAACAACCCCTACAATGGCATCAGTAACAATCCCTAGAATGGCAGCAGTAACAACCTCTACAATGGCATCAGTAACAACCCCTAGAATGGCAGCAGTAACAACCTCTACAATGGCATCAGTAACAACCCCTAGAATGGCAGCAGTAACAACCTCTACAATGGCATCAGTAACAACCCCTAGAATGGCAGCAGTAACAACCTCTACAACGGCATCAGTAACAACCCCTAGAATGGCAGCAGTAACAACCCCTACAATGGCAGCAGTAACAACCCCTACAATGGCATCAGTAACAACCCCGAGAATGGCAGCAGTAACAACCTCTACAATGGCATCAGTAACAACCCCTAGAATGGCAGCAGTAACAACCTCTACAATGGCATCAGTAACAACCCCTAGAATGGCAGCAGTAACAACCACTACAATGGCATCAGTAACAACCCCTAGAATGGCATCAGTAACAACCTCTACAATGGCATCAGTAACAACCACTACAATGGCAGCAGTAACAACCCCTAGAATGGCAGCAGTAACAACCTCTACAATGGCAGCAGTAACAACCCCTACAATGGCATCAGTAACAATCCCTAGAATGGCAGCAGTAACAACCTCTACAATGGCATCAGTAACAACCCCTAGAATGGCAGCAGTAATAACCTCTACAATGGCATCAGTAACAATCCCTAGAATGGCAGCAGTAACAACCTCTACAATGGCAGCAGTAACAACCCCTAGAATGGCAGCAGTAACAACCTCTACAATGGCAGCAGTAACAACCCCTAGAATGGCAGCAGTAACTACCTCCACAATGGCATCAGTAACAATCCCTAGAATGGCAGCAGTAACAACCCCTAGAATGGCAGCAGTAACAACCTCTACAATGGCATCAGTACCAACCCCTACAATGGCAGCAGTAACAACCTCTACAATGGCAGCAGTAACAACCTCTACAATGGCAGCAGTAACAACCTCTACAATGGCAGCAGTAACAACCTCTACAATGGCAGCAGTAACAACCCCTACAATGGCAGCAGTAACAACCTCTGCAATGGCAGCACTAACAACCTCTGCAATGGCATCAGTAACAACCCCTACAATGGTAGCAGTAACAACCCCTAGAATGGCATCAGTAACAACCTCTGCAATGGCATCAGTAACAACCCCTACAATGGTAGCAGTAACAACCCCTAGAATGGCATCAGTAACAACCTCTACAATGGCAGCAGTAACAACCCCTACAATGGCATCAGTAACAACCTCTACAATGGCAGCAGTAACAACCTCTGCAATGGCAGCAGTAACAACCTCTACAATGGCATCAGTAACAACCCCCAGAATGGCAGCAGTAACAACCTCTACAATGGCATCAGTACCAACCCCTACAATGGCAGCAGTAACAACCTCTACAATGGCAGCAGTAACAACCTCTACAATGGCAGCAGTAACAACCCCTACAATGGCATCAGTAACAACCCCTACAATGGCAGCAGTAACAACCTCTGCAATGGCAGCAGTAACAACCTCTACAATGGCATCAGTAACAACCCCCAGAATGGCAGCAGTAACAACCTCTACAATGGCATCAGTACCAACCCCTACAATGGCAGCAGTAACAACCTCTACAATGGCAGCAGTAACAACCTCTACAATGGCAGCAGTAACAACCCGTACAATGGCAGCAGTAACAACCTCTACAATGGCAGCAGTAACAACCCCTACAATGGCAGCAGTAACAACCTCTGCAATGGCAGCACTAACAACCTCTGCAATGGCATCAGTAACAACCTCTACAATGGCAGCAGTAACAACCCGTACAATGGCAGCAGTAACAACCTCTACAATGGCAGCAGTAACAACCCCTACAATGGCAGCAGTAACAACCTCTGCAATGGCAGCACTAACAACCTCTACAATGGCATCAGTAACAACCTCTACAATGGCAGCAGTAACAACCTCTGCAATGGCAGCAGTAACAACCTCTACAATGGCATCAGTAACAACCCCCAGAATGGCAGCAGTAACAACCTCGACAATGGCAGCAGTAACAACCTCTACAATGGCAGCAGTAACAACCTCGACAATGGCAGCAGTAACAACCTCTACAATGGCAGCAGTAACAACCTCTACAATGGCATCAGTAACAATCCCTAGAATGGCAGCAGTAACAACCTCTACAATGGCAGCAGTAACAACCTCTACAATGGCATCAGTAACAATCCCTAGAATGGCAGCAGTAACAACCCCTAGAATGGCAGCAGTAACAACCTCTACAATGGCATCAGTAACAATCCCTAGAATGGCAGCAGTAACAACCTCTACAATGGCAGCAGTAACAACCTCTACAATGGCATCAGTAACAATCCCTAGAATGGCAGCAGTAACAACCCCTACAATGGCAGCAGTAACACCTACTGGCTGCTCCTCTCAAGTTGATGTTTTAGTTATTTTGCTGATGCAAAGTCATTGGATCAGATTTGAACTATCGTGTGGCCGACTGCTAGTAGTGCCAATTGCTGGCTTGCTCCATGTTCAGGGCCGGGCTGCATTGCCATATGGCAAATGGGCTTCTCATCGCAGCTTGCCAGCTCAATATTGGGCGGCCCAGTGCCCGACTCAACCCAGGTTGTAAGCGATTCCAGCGTGCTGGCGAACCACATCACTGTTGTGGCATGTTCCTGGTCCTCCTGGCCCCACAACAGAGAGTAGAAACTTTCTGGATGCCCTTAAGCTAGACTGCCAGCTGTCCGGGGTGGTGAGCTCAATACAGGCTCTACCCAGTTGAGTTTCAAAATGGCAATTGGGCTCCCATGTATGTCATCAGACCCTAATGTGGTTAATACAGGATGTACTGGCAGATTCCAGGGTGGGATTTGGGGGGTGGGGGGGTGTTCCCCAGCCTGTCTGAAGCTGATCTTGGCCGAATGGGGAGCTGCAAAAGGCGATAAGGTTTTCTGCACTGTTCTAGGGTTGTTAACATCTTGCTTCAGTGACACCTGTGAAAATCTCCCCGATATATACAATAAACATTCCATTTCCCATAGAGAGGGGAAGATTTCAACATGACCCAAATACATTTTTGGGGATGAATCTAAACTGGAAATCTTTTAAAAGTAATTTTTTGAAGGGTGGGGGAGGGTTATTAGTTATGCCTAGTTTGGGGCAGTGTGAGGAGTACAGAAGAAGAAAGGACATGAGAGGTCAGTGATTCTGTTTTAAACTGGAAATGCTGAAAGATGAGCCCAGTTCTGGACATTGCATTAGGACATTCTGCAGAACAGCAGATATCACAAAGGAGAGTTGCTGCAACTACAGAAGGTTCAGAACATAAATGCACTCTGATATTCTGGGTGAGTGGAGGGGATGATCTTTGAACCTCAGTGCTAAAAACCCTCAAGAGCATTTCTGGGCTAATACCAGCAATTCGTCCACCTGAGACAACAATCTTCAATGAGAGAACATTCAGACTGAAACAAACTCACAGTTCCTGCAGGTGTGTCTTTGAGGGTGGCAGCAAGTTTACTGCTACTCACTATCAGGTCTCAACTGGAGTATTGTGTCCAATTCTGTATTGATATTATTCACATCAACCACTCCCGGTGGTAGTGAGTTCCACATTCTCACCACTCTCTGGGTAAAGAAGTTCTTTCTGAATTCCCTATTTAGTTTCTTGTTGACTATTTTATATTGATGTCTCTAGTTATGCTCTTCCCCACCAGTGGAAACATTCTCTTTGTATCCACTCTATCAAAACCTTTCATAATTTTGAAACCCTCTATTAGGTCACCTCTCAGCCTCCTCTTTTCAGAAGAAAAGAGACCCAGCTGTTCATCCTTTCTTGATCGGTATAACCTCGCAGTTCTGGTGGCATCCTTGTAAATATTTTTTGCAACCTCTCCAGTGGCTCTATATCCTTTCTATAATCCGGCAACCAGAACTATGCAGTACTCCTCGTGTGGCCTAACCAAGGCTTGATACATGTTTAGCATAACTTCTTCATTTTTCAATTCTCTCCTTCAACAGTTGTGTATAGTTAGTTGGTTGATAGTGTTTACACAGTTGTGTATCATTAGTTAATTGTCACTCTGTTCTTCCTTTGCTGTTCTCAGTGCGTGCTTAGGTTCACATTTATGCTGCTAACAAGATATTGAATAGAGAGAACATGTTCGAACCCAGCCAAGGGAGTCTGCTGTTCATAGGAACAGACACACTGACCAAAGCAGTTCATGCAGTTGGCTACTTCACCCCATACAGTATTAATTGCACATATTAATGAAGGTTTTCTCCCTTTGTCTATTTCTATCTACCTATTCACGCTCTCTGTCCCAGGGATACAGGAGTGTGTGGGGTTGGAGTGTAGAATTGGGCAGGTGTGTGTATTTTTCTTTCATGCTATCTTTTTGCCAGAAAGCTATAGTTCTGATTTTTTTCCAGTGCTCGCTGCTCACTAGGAAGGATGTGAAAGCTTTAGAGAGAGTGCAGAAAAGAGATTTACAAGAATGGTTCCAGAAATGAGGGAATTCATTTACGTGGATAGACTGGAGAAGCTGGGGCTGTTTTCCCTGGAGAAGAGAAGGGTGAGAGGAGATTTGATAGAGGTGTTCAAAATCATGAGGGTCCGGACAGAGTAGACAGAGAGAAACTGTTCACATTGGCGGAAGGATCAAGAACCAGACAACGCAGATTTAAGGTGAATGGCAAAAGAAGCAATGGCTACATGAGGAAAAAGTTTTCACACAGCGACTTGTTAGGATCTGGAATGCACTGCCTGAGAGTGTGGTGGAGGCAGATTCAATCGTGGCTTTCAAAATGGAATTGGATAATTATCTGAAGAGAAATAATTTGCAGGGCTACAGGGAAAGGACGGGAAGTGGGACTAGCTTGGTTACTCTTGCAGAGAGATAGGCTGAAGGGCCTCCTTCTGTGCTGTAACCATTCTATGAAAACTCAACAGATATTGCTGATTTGGAGGCTGGAATTTTGGGGCCTATACTAAATATTGAGGGGTTAACACTGCAAGTTCTTCTTCTGACTTCTGCCAAATAGAAATCTACCCATTTTGCAGAGCCCCTCCCATTGTCTCATCCACCTTTCTAATGAAATAACCTAAGGTATAATTATAAGGCTACATGGTCAGTAACTGAAGATGTGGCAGGTTTACTCACCTTGTCAGCAGTGTACTAAAGCAGCATACTCCATTATCTCTCTCCACAGCCAGCATCAGGCAGGGACCATTAGTGAGCAGCGAGCACTGGAAAAAAAATCAGAACTATAGATATCTGGCAAAAAGATAGCAAAGAAAGAAAAATACACACACCAACCCCACATACTCCTGTATCCCTGGGACAGAGAGCGTGAATAGGTAGATAGAAATAGACAAAGGGAGAAAACCTTCATTAATATGTGTAATTAATACTGTATGGGGTGAAGTAGCCAACTGCATGAACTGCTTTGGTCAGTGTGTCTGTTCCTATGAACAGCAGACTCCCTTGGCTGGGTTCGAACATGTTCTCTCTATTCAATATCTTGTTAGCAGCATAAATGTGAACCTAAGCACGCACTGAGAACAGCAAAGGAAGAACAGAGTGACAATTAACTAATGATACACAACTGTGTAAACACTATCAACCAACTAACTATACACAACTGTTGAAGGAGAGAATTGAAAAATGAAGAAGTTATGCTAAACATGTATCAAGCCTTGGTTAGGCCACACGAGGAGTACTGCATAGTTCTGGTTGCCGGATTATAGAAAGGATATAGAGCCACTGGAGAGGTTGCAAAAAATATTTACAAGGATGCCACCAGAACTGCGAGGTTATACCGATCAAGAAAGGATGAACAGCTGGGTCTCTTTTCTCCTGAAAAGGAGGCTGAGAGGTGACCTAATAGAGGGTTTCAAAATTATGAAAGGTTTTGATAGAGTGGATACAAAGAGAATGTTTCCACTGGTGGGGAAGAGCATAACTAGAGACATCAATATAAAATAGTCAACAAGAAACTAAATAGGGAATTCAGAAAGAACTTCTTTACCCAGAGAGTGGTGAGAATGTGGAACTCACTACCACCGGGAGTGGTTGATGTGAATAATATCAATACATTTAAAGGGAATCTAGATAAGCACATGGAGAAAAAAGGAATAGAAGGATATGCTGATGATATGTTTAGATACGAAAGGATGGAAGAGGCCTGAGGGGAGCAGGGACTGGATGAGCCAAATGGCCTGTTTCTGTGGGGCTTATTCTACGTAATTCTATGAACCTTGCCTGATAGGTAAATGCTTGTGAGGTAGTGATGAGAAACATAGTGGAAATTATACCCTTTCTGTAAAGCTCTCCTGTGATTATTGTGTGACTGTTTTCACATATTTGCCCACTTCCTTTCCTACACACAGTTTGATTACACAAAGGTCTGATTTTCTACACAGGCAGTCCCAGTGAGGTGTGTATAGGCAAATCACAAGTATGCTTCCCACTATTTTCCAATCATTAATTTTAGTGGAGCACAAATTCAGAATATAAAACGTGTCCAGAATTCGTGTGAATGTCCCTAACAGTATCAGTGAGAGAGTCTTACTGTAGTCCAAGTGTTGTCCACAGTGATGAGCTCTGCCACATGCTGAGCCTGTGACTGGTCCAGGACACTCATCCTTGCCCCCATCAGCCGATAACCACAGCTCTCCAGCTGGTCCAGCACTTCAATGTACGGTGGGTGGTGGCACCTCCTGATGAGGGGAGAGGGCAGCAGCAGGCACATGGTCTGGCACAGTGCTCTGGGCAGCAGCAGGTCTGCGCAACAAAGAGAAAAAGAAAGGGGCAGCGGGTTAAATCTGGCACAATGATAGGAAACTGAGGTTCATTCCAACTTCAGACACAGCAAAACCTGGGAGTTACAGACTTCCATTTAATATGAACAGCTCAGGAAAGATCCCGTCAATCAGATACACACACTATTCCCAGGAGAAAGCATTTCACCATAGTTCCTACCCTTACTCACTGGCAACTAGCGGCACAGTGGCGCAGTGGTTAGCACTGCAGCCTCACAGCTCCAGGGACCCGGGTTCGATTCTGGGTACTGCCCGTGTGGAGTTTGCAAGTTCTCCCTGTGTCTGCGTGGGTTTTCTCCGGGTGCTCCGGTTTCCTCCCACAAGCCAAAAGACTTGCAGGTTGATAGGTAAATTGGCCATTATAAATTGTCACTAGTATAGGTAGGTGGTAGGGAAATATAGGGACAGGTGGGGATGTTTGGTAGGAATATGGGATTAGTGTAGGATTAGTATAAATGGGTGGTTGATGGTCGGCACAGACTCGGTGGGCCGAAGGGCCTGTTTCAGTGCTGTATCCCTAATCTTAAAAAAAAACATTATTTGTGGTACAGGCTGGTATTGTTACTGAGGGAGGGGCTGCGGTACAGGCTGGTATTGTTACTGAGGGAGGGGCTGTGGTACAGGCTGGTATTGTTACTGAGGGAGGGGCTGCGGTACAGGCTGGTATTGTTACTGAGGGAGAGGCTGTGATACAGGCTGGTGTTACTGAGAGAGGGGCTGTGATACAGACTAGTATTGCTACTGAGGGAGAGGCTGCGGTACAGGCTGGTATTGTTACTGAGGGAGAGGCTGTGGTACAGGCTGGTATTGTTACTGAGGGAGAGGCTGTGGTACAGGCTGGTATTGTTACTGAGGGAGGTGCTGAGGTACAGGCTGGTATTGTTACTGAGGGAGGGACTGCGGTACAGGCTGGTATTGTTACTGAGGGAGGTGCTGTGGTACAGGCTGGTATTGTTACTGAGGGAGGGGCTGTGGTACAGGCTGGTATTGTTACTGAGGGAGGGGCTGTGATACAGGCTGGTATTGTTACTGAGGGAGGGGCTGCGGTACAGGCTGGTATTGTTACTGAGGGAGAGGCTGTGATACAGGCTGGCATTGTTACTGAGGGAGGGGCTGTGATACAGGCTGGCATTGTTACTGAGGGAGGGGCTGCGGTACAGGCTGGTATTGTTACTGAGGGAGGGGCTGTGATACAGGCTGGCATTGTTACTGAGGGAGGGGCTGCGGTACAGGCTGGTATTGTTACTGAGGGAGAGGCTGTGATACAGGCTGGTGTTACTGAGAGAGGGGCTGTGATACAGACTAGTATTGCTACTGAGGGAGAGGCTGCGGTACAGGCTGGTATTGTTACTGAGGGAGAGGCTGTGGTACAGGCTGGTATTGTTACTGAGGGAGAGGCTGTGGTACAGGCTGGTATTGTTACTGAGGGAGGTGCTGAGGTACAGGCTGGTATTGTTACTGAGGGAGGGACTGCGGTACAGGCTGGTATTGTTACTGAGGGAGGTGCTGTGGTACAGGCTGGTATTGTTACTGAGGGAGGGGCTGTGGTACAGGCTGGTATTGTTACTGAGGGAGGGGCTGTGATACAGGCTGGTATTGTTACTGAGGGAGGGGCTGCGGTACAGGCTGGTATTGTTACTGAGGGAGAGGCTGTGATACAGGCTGGTGCTACTGAGAGAGGGGCTGTGATACAGGCTAGTATTGCTACTGAGGGAGAGGCTGCGGTACAGGCTGGTATTGTTACTGAGGGAGAGGCTGTGGTACAGGCTGGTATTGCTACTGAGGGAGAGGCTGTGGTACAGGCTGGTATTGTTACTGAGGGAGGTGCTGAGGTACAGGCTGGTATTGCTACTGAGGGAGAGGCTGTGGTACAGGCTGGTATTGTTACTGAGGGAGGGTCTGTAGTACTGGCTGGTATTATTACTGAAAGAGGGGCTGTGATACAGGCTGGTATTGTTACTGAGGGAGGGTCTGTAGTACTGGCTGGTATTATTATTGAAAGAGGGGCTGTGATACAGGCTGGTATTGCTACTGAGGGAGGGGATGTGGTACAGGCTGGTATTGTTACTGAGGGAGGGTCTGTGGGACTGGGTGGTATTATTACTGAAAGAGGGGCTGTGATACAGGCTGGTATTGTTACTGAGGGAGGGGCTGCGGCACAGGCTGGTATTGTTACTGAGGGAGAGGCTGTGATACAGGCTGGTGTTACTGAGAGAGGGGCTGTGATACAGGCTAGTATTGCTACTGAGGGAGAGGCTGCGGTACAGGCTGGTATTGTTACTGAGGGAGAGGCTGTGGTACAGGCTGGTATTGTTACTGAGGGAGAGGCTGTGGTACAGGCTGGTATTGTTACTGAGGGAGGTGCTGAGGTACAGGCTGGTATTGTTACTGAGGGAGAGGCTGTGGTACAGGCTGGTATTGTTACTGAGGGAGAGGCTGAGGTACAGGCTGGTATTGCTACTGAGGGAGAGGCTGTGGTACAGGCTGGTATTGTTACTGAGGGAGGGTCTGTAGTACTGGCTGGTATTGTTACTGAGGGAGGGGCTGTGGTACTGGCTGGTATTATTACTGAAAGAGGGGCTGTGATACAGGCTGGTATTGTTAATGAAGGAGGGGCTGTGGTACAGGCTGGTATTGTTACTGAGGGAGGGACTTTGGTACAGGCTGGTATTGTTACTGAGGGAGAGGCTGTGGTACAGGCTGGTATTGTTACTGAGGGAGAGGCTGTGATACAGGCTGGTATTGCTACTGAGGGAGAGGCTGCGGTACAGGCTGGTATTGTTACTGAGGGAGAGGCTGTGGTACAGGCTGGTATTGTTACTGAGGGAGGGTCTGTGGTACAGGCTGGTATTGTTACTGAGGGAGAGGCTGTGGTACAGGCTGGTATTGTTACTGAGGGAGAGGCTGTGATACAGGCTGGTATTGCTACTGAGGGAGAGGCTGCGGTACAGGCTGGTATTGTTACTCAGGGAGGGGCTGTGGTACAGACTGGTATTGTTACTGAGGGAGGGGCTGTGGTACAGGCTGGTATTGTTACTGAGGGAGGTGCTGAGTTACAGGCTGGTATTGTTAAAGAGGAGAGGCTGTGGTACAGGCTGGTATTGTTACTGAGGGAGAGGGTGTGGTACAGACTGGTATTGTTACTGAGGGAGGGGCTGTGGTACAGGCTGGTATTGTTACTGAGGGAGGGGCTGTGGTACAGGCTGGTATTGTTACTGAGGGAGGGGCTGTGGTACAGGCTGGTATTGTTACTGAGGGAGGTGCTGAGTTACAGGCTGGTATTGTTAAAGAGGAGAGGCTGTGGTACAGGCTGGTATTGTTACTGAGGGAGAGGGTGTGGTACAGACTGGTATTGTTACTGAGGGAGGGGCTGTGGTACAGGCTGGTATTGTTACTGAGGGAGGTGCTGAGTTACAGGCTGGTATTGTTACTGAGGGAGAGGCTGTGGTACAGGCTGGTATTGTTACTGAGGGAGGTGCTGAGGTACAGGCTGGTATTGTTACTGAGGGAGAGGCTGTGGTACAGGCTGGTATTGTTACTGAGGGAGAGGCTGAGGGACAGGCTGGTATTGTTACTGAGAGAGGGGCTGCGGTACAGACTGGTATTGTTACTGAGGGAGAGGCTGTGATACAGGCTGGTATTGTTACTGAGAGAGGGGCTGTGATACAGGCTAGTATTGCTACTGAGGGAGAGGCTGCGGTACAGGCTGGTATTGTTACTGAGGGAGAGGCTGCGGTACAGGCTGGTATTGTTACTGAGGGAGGGACTGTGGTACAGGCTGGTATTGTTACAGAGAGAGAGGCTGTGGTCCCGGCTGGTATTGTTACTGAGGGAGGGACTGTGGTACAGGCTGGTTTTGTTACTGAGGGAGAGGCTGTGGTACAGGCTGGTATTGTTACTGAGGGAGAGGCTGTGGTACAGGCTGGTATTGTTACTGAGGGAGAGGCTGTGGTACAGGCTGGTATTGTTACTGAGGGAGAGGCTGCGGTACAGGCTGGTATTGTTACTGAGGGAGGGGCTGTGGTACAGGCTGGTATTGTTACTGAGGGAGGGGCTACGGTACAGGCTGGTATTGTTACTGAGAGAGGGGCTGTGGTACAGGCTGGTATTGTTACTGAGAGAGGGGCTGCGGTACAGACTGGTATTGTTACTGAGGGAGAGGCTGTGATACAGGCTGGTATTGTTACTGAGGGAGGGGATGTGGTACAGGCTGGTATTGTTACTGAGGGCGGGTCTGTGGTACTGGCTGGTATTATTACTGAAAGAGGGGCTGTGATACAGGCTGGTATTGTTACTGAGGGAGGGGCTGCGGTACAGGCTGGTATTGTTACTGAGGGAGAGGCTGTGATACAGGCTGGTGTTACTGAGAGAGGGGCTGTGATACAGGCTAGTATTGCTACTGAGGGAGAGGCTGCGGTACAGGCTGGTATTGTTACTGAGGGAGAGGCTGCGGTACAGGCTGGTATTGTTACTGAGGGAGGGACTGTGGTACAGGCTGGTATTGTTACTGAGGGAGGGACTTTGGTACAGGCTGGTATTGTTACTGAGGGAGAAGCTGTGATACAGGCTGGTATTGCTACTGAGTGAGAGGCTGCGGTACAGGCTGGTATTGTTACTGAGGGAGAGGCTGCGGTGCAGGCTGGTATTGTTACTGAGGGAGAGGCTGTGGTACAGGCTGGTATTGTTACTGAGGGAGGGACTGTGATACAGGCTGGCATTGTTACTGAGGGAGGGACTGTGATACAGGCTGGTATTGTTACTGAGGGAGAGGCTGCGGTGCAGGCTGGTATTGTTATTGAGGGAGAGGCTGTGGCACAGGCTGGTATTGTTACTGAGGGAGAGGCTGTGGTACAGACTGGTATTGTTACTGAGGGAGAGGCTGTGGTACAGGCTGGTATTGCTACTGAGGGCGGGGCTGAGGTACAGGCTGGTATTGTTACTGAGGGAGGGGCTGTGATACAGGCTGGTATTTATTTTATTTAGAGATACAGCACTGAAACAGGCCCTTCGGCCCACCGAGTCCGTGCCGACCAACAACCACCCATTTATACTAACCCTACAGTAATCCCATATTCCCTACCACCTACCTACACTAGGGGCAATTTACAACGTCCAATTTACCTATCACCTGCAAATCTTTGGCTGTGGGAGGAAACCGGAGCACCCGGCAAAAAACCATGCGGTCACAGGGAGAACTTGCAAACTCTGCACAGGCAGTACTCAGAATCGAACCCGGGTCCCTGGAGCTGTGAGGCTGCGGTGCTAACCACTGCGCCGCCCTTGTTACTGAGGGAGGGGCTTTAGGACTGATTTCAGAACTGTTCATGAGTTAGTTGACAGCATCAAACATCCTTCAGTGGAACTCTCAGTCAGTGGTAAATCATTTGAAGGTAGATCTAATATTTAGTCTGTCGGGCCCTTATACTGTGGAAGGGTTTGGAAGGTTTGGAGCTCCTGTTTCTGCAGGCTCAGAACATATTGTAATGATTACCTTGCTGCTGTTGCTGCCATGTGGGAGCTCCTGAATCCAAGTGGGTGCGGGTTAAAGACCTGAGTAGCTTGCGTTTTCTTGGGGACTCAGGACTGATGAGCCAGTCCTTTCTGTTACTGCCAATCTGTAAACAAAAATTGCAAATTGGGAGGAATGCATTCAAATGACAGCTGAGGGGTAGTTAAAAGAGCAGTGTTCCCACCCAAGGGTCCCGGAATGACCTGGTGCTTTCCCAGTGCGAGTGCTCCCACCCGAGGGTCCCGGGATCTCCTGGTGCTTTCCCAGTGCTCCTACACGAGGGTCCCGGGATGTTCTGGTGCTTTCCCAGTGCTCCTACACGAGGGTCCCGGGATGTTCTGGTGCTTTCCCAGTGCTCCTACACGAGGGTCCCGGGATGTTCTGGTGCTTTCCCAGTGCTCCTACACGAGGGTCCCGGGATGTCCTGGTGTTTTCCCAGTGCTCCTACACGAGGGTCCCGGGATGTCCTGGTGCTTTCCCAGTGCTCCCACCCGAGTGTCCCAGAATGTCCTGGTGCTTTCCCAGTTCTCCCACCCGAGTGTCCTGGTGCTTTCCCAGTGCTCCCACCCGAGGGTCCTGGAATGACCCGGTGCTTTCCCAGTGCTCCCACCCGAGGATCCCGGAATGACCTGATGATTTCCCAGTGCTCCCACCCAAGGTTCCCGGGATGACCAGATGCTTTCCCAGTGCTCCCACCTGAGGGTCCTGGGATGACCTGATGCTTTCCCAGTGCTCCCACCCGAGGTTCCCGGGATGACCTGATGCTTTCCCAGTGCTCCCATATTATGAGGTGAGGTGGCACATTCCAACTTTCCATCTCATTTAGTTGTCATGTGACCACTGTATGCTTTCAGAGGTCTCTAAACAGGCCTTGGGCCTTTCCAGCAGTAGCCAGGCCCCAATAGGGGAACCAGCAGAACTGCTGTACCCCAATTTCAACCTGATGGTCAGACTCAAGGCCCAGGTAGGGGGGGGGGGGGGGGTGGTGGGGGGTGGTAGGCCTACATCTAGAGTATGCCTGGACTCCAAGGAACTGTCATCCAGAGAGAAGAGGTGACAGTGGCACCAAACTGTGATAAGCCAAAGAGGATCCTACACATTGCTATCTTTTAAATTAAAGCAAGATGTTGACTTAGGACAGGCTTTATGTCTATGGAGAAGGAGGCTATTAAAGTCTGTTTATAAGGCAAGTCGTATGATAACAGGTCTCCCCTATGGTTTTACTACACTCACAGGCACTTGACCAACAGATCTGGTAAAGACATTAAAATGGGCCAGACAAATCCTCTGGGGTTGTGCACAACCGTCAACCTCACTGAAGACACTTGAAACACTGGTGGGAGTTTGCCAAGCCAGGACAGGGGGACCAGTGCTGCTCTGCCTCCTCCAGCCTCACAGCTCCAGCGACCCGGGTTCAATTCTGGGTACTGCCTGTGTGGAGTTTGCAAGTTCTCCCTGTGTCTGCGTGGGTTTCCTCCGGGTGCTCCGGTTTCTTCCCACAGCCAAAAGACTTGCAGGTTGATAGGTAAATTGGCCATTATAAATTGCCCCGAGTATAGGTAGGTGGTAGGAGAATATAGGGACAGGTGAGGATGTGGTAGGAATATGGGATTAGTGTCTTTTTTTTTTTCTTTTTGGGCCTCCTTATCTCGAGAGACAATGGATACGCGCCTGGAGGTGGTCAGTGGTTTGTGAAGCAGCGCCTGGAGTGGCTATAAAGGCCAATTTTGGAGTGACAGGCTCTTCCACAGGATGTGGTAGGAATATGGGATTAGTGTAGGATTAGTATAAATGGGTGGTCAATGGTCGGCACAGACTCGGTGGGCCGAAGGGCCTGTTTCAGTGCTGTATCTCTAAAAAAAAAAGTATGAGGCTGTCACCAGCATCTGCAGCTGCTTGCAACATCTCAAAAGTATTTCCCCTCATCTTTGGGTTTGGAGGTATTGATCCCAGCTTGAACCTGCAAGAGGGCTCACGTACACCTGGTGAGATCAGGTGCATCTCTCCTAATGCCACGCTGCGTTCTAAATGAAGACCACAGCATGGGAGCTCCCCACTTAGAAACTCCTCATACTTACTCCAGTGGTCTTGGAAAAACAGAGGGACTTCAGCCCTACTGTGTTTAGATCACTTACTATTTTTTACAGCATTAAGTGTCACACTTAGTTACACAGGGCATAATACAGGGATCTGATGTTACACATGCAGACACCTTTACAAAGTAATGGGCCATCTGTTAGCACATTTCTTCAGAACAAAGGGTCGGTTTTACCTTCTCGTCCTGCATCATTTGTGACTCTTCACAGCAAAGTCCTTCTGGGAAAAATGTCTTCACATCCCGGATCGCAGTCGCAAAGGACGAGGAACCTGTAAAGGAGAAGATCCGACACAGAGAAAGTGCAAGTGTGGCTAAATGATTCCTTGTTAGTGTAAATTTATTGGGGCATTATTTAAGCTATCTATCATACATTAAATTCAGTCCTAATTTGGCTGTCAACTCCTGTCCTGCCTCCAGGGGGGGCACCTTGCTAGGCTTTTCCAACATTAAGCGAGCAACTCCAAATGATGGAAAATCCTAATCAAACTGGAAATATATTTTCTATGAGTATTCCAGCTGATTATTCCAGAACTCTTGATTAGATCACACACATCTAGCCATAGTATTTGCTTTTTGAACAAAATATGCACTATGCAGTTCAAGTGCTGCTGATGCTCTCAAAGCTTTGTTACATTCTCACATACATTAACTTTGCAGTCAAGGATGTAAATACTAAACACTACTGAACAACATCTTAAGGATGCTGGCTAACTCTAAATAGGGAACTGACCTGACAACATTATTTTATTTATTTATTTATTTAGAGATACAGCACTGAAACAGGCCCTTTGGCCCACCGAGTCTGTGCCGACCATCAACCACCCATTTATACTAATTCTACATTAATCCCATATTCCTACCACATCCCCAACTTCCCTCAATTCCCCTACCACCTACCTATACTAGGGGCAATTTATAATGCCAATTTACCTATCAACCTGTGTACTCAGCAGCTGAAAATGTTTGCCCAGTCTGGGAATGCTCTTCCTGTGTTAAGAAGTTGGATCCCGTCCTCAACGCAACTTGCCAAGCTATTATTGGCTACCTGAAGACTACTAAAGTGGATGATCTGTACCCACTTGCTGGTATTGCTGTACCTGCCATAAGGATGTTACATCAACATTAGAACAGACAAAACAGACCAGTGATCCTCGTCATCCTCTCTTCCAGGAAGAGCCAGCATCAAAGAGGCTCAAATTGAGGGGCAGCTTCTTACACACTGCCCAGCCCCTAGACTGTAAACCTCCACCGCAGCTGCCTTGCTGATTGGTCGACACATCTACTGACAGGCACACGAGTTGCCTCATGACCCAGAGGAATTCCTCCCATCAGCAGCCAATGAAACATGGCCTAATTGGCTGTGTCTCAATGGCCTCAGGACTGGTGTCGGCCACTGCAAAGCCCTTGTGCAAAAGTGGGGACACAGCCAAACAACCTCTTGACTGTGACTGCAGTGACGTATCCCAATAATGAAACATCTCCTAGAATGCCCTCTACCATCAGAGCGATGCAACCCTGAAGGTCTTCAACTCTCGGGCCAGTGACTGCGTGTATCAGTGGCAAGTGAACAAGACGACGACTACTGAATTGGGGTATATCTTACTAAATTCCATCACATCGTCACACTTGCAGCTGCCGATTTTTACCCCTAGTTGGTTTATGCCCTCCAGCACTGAACTCATGGATTTTGTGGGGTGCGTGGGAGGGACCCCATTTCCATTGGGCGAGGGACAAAATCCTACCGTAACTGTGAAATCTATAGGAATGCAACACCTACTGGTCAGCTGATTACCCCTTTAAGTTTTAATGTGGTGGCCCATTATTGAGCTGTGTGAAGAGCTGAATGCTGGAGCAGTCTTAAACGACAGCAGCAAAACAGGATCCACAGCTTATTCATCCTACATGTGTTTGGTAAAATGGATACATTGCATTAAACCTACCAGGGTGCCTAGAGCTAATGTGTTAAATGACTTACCATACAAGCCATTATGGACTAAGTCTGTCCCACAGTGACCTCTCCATAGGAACTGATCCAGGACTCTGGCCTCCTCAGGATCTTCAGGGCCAACTAAGTCAAGCAGCTTTTTCACAGAATTATCTCGTTGAACACACAAAATGACAGAAGCACCTGAGGTTAGGGAATCAATGCTGCATTTCACCAGTCCTGGGTCCTGGAAACAGTTCAGATATTGAGGGTCAAGAGTGCACCAACCAGCAAGTGTCAGTGTTGAGTCACAGAACACCAATAGTGAAATGTACCGTTCTGCTTGGCTTTTATATGGCACCAGTGGGAAATGGTTAATTCCACCCAACACACGTAATATATTAAATAACTTCTTGTTCATACTATTTAGTCTATAGTTTTTCTAAACTATCAACTTGGCTCAGTTAGTGGTACTCTTGCCTCTGAGACAGGCTTTGGGTCAATTTTCACTCTAGCACTTGACAGCTGCTGCAGTATTGAGGGAATGCTGCACTGTCAGAGGTATTGTCTTTCGAATGGGACGTTAACCAGAGGCCCCATCTACCCAGATGGATGTAAAAGATCCCATGGCACTATTTGAACAGCAGTGTCCTGGCCAACATTCCTTCCTCAGCAGAAGAAAACAGGAAATACAGGCGGAATTTTTTTTATACTAAAAGGGTGATAAATGTGAGGAACAGATAACCAGTGCTTCTTTTTTATTTGTTTGTGGTTAGCAGGAGGGAATGTGAACAGGTCAGAAAGGGAATCCGAGGCACCAAGCATAACAGAATTATGTCAAGGGCTTTCAGGAAAAAAGATGGCCGACATCAAATGTTCTCCCCAAAAAAGAGAAAAGGAGATGCCTGGAAAGGCAGAAGAGGAATGATAGTATAGTTTGCTGATGACACCAAATTAGAAGTGTGGGAAAGAGCAAAGAGTGAGGAGACTGCCAGAGATTGCAAGAGGGCAGTGGACAGTTTAATGGCGTGGGCAGTTAGGTAGCTGAGCATTGGGAAAGGCAGGAGACCACAAATGGCAAGATGTTTAACAGAGTCGAGGAACAGCAAGATCCAGGGGACCAGGTATAGAGATCTTTAAAGGTGGGAGCATATGAAGAAGGAAAATGGGACTCTAGGTTTTATACATCCAGGAATTGAATATAAAGACAAGGAGGTTCTCCAAGTCACGCATTACCTAGAATATATCACATGTCTTCATGTCATCGTATTTTTTTTTTATGTTTATTCGTTCACAGGATGTGAGCATCCCTGGCAAGGCCAGCATTTGTTGCCCATCCCTAATTTCCCTTGAGAACATGGTGGTGAGCTGCTGCCTTGATCTGCTGCAGTCAATCTGGTGCGGGTACACCTGCAGCGCTGTTAGGGAGGGAGTTCCAGGATTTTGACCCAGCGACAGCAAAGGAACAGCAATAAATTTCCAAGTTAGGATGGTGTGTGACTTGGAGGGGAACTTGCAGGTGGTGGTGTTCCCATACATCTGCTGCCCTTGTCCTTCTAGATGGTACAGGTCGCGGGTTTGGAAGGTGCTGTCGAAGGAACATTGGCAAGTTGCTACACTGCATCTTAAAGATAGTTCACACATCTGCCACTATGCACCAGTGGTGGAGGGAGTGAATATTTAAGGTTGTGGATGGGGTGCCGATCAAGTGGGCTGCTTTGTCTTAGATGATGTCGAGCTTCTTGAGTGTTGTTGGACTGCACTAATGCAGGAAAGTGGAGCGTATTTCATCCTGACTTGTGCCTTGTAGATGGTGGACAGGCTTTGGAGAATCTAGAGGTGAGTTACTCACCACAGATTTCCCAGCCTCTGACCTGCTCTTGTAGCCACGGTATTTATATGGCTGGTCCAGTTCAGTTTCTAATCAATGGTAATCCCCAGGATGTTGATGGTGGGGTATTCAGGGATGGTAATGTCATTGAATGTCAAGGGAAAATCATTAGATTTTCTCTTCTTGGAGATGGCCATTGCCTAGCACTTGCGTGACCAAGTTAGCCCAAGCCTAAATGCCCAGCTTTTGCTGCATGCAGTCACAGACTACTTCGGTATCTGAGGAGTCACTATACCAGGACAAGAGTCAGGAGATTAACTAACCTGGCTGCCTGACTAGCTGTGCTGTTTGGACAGAGTGGGTAAGGATTGAGTGCGAGACAACTGTGCACAGCTCCACTGGAAGAGCTCAAACCACTGCTACTATAGAGATATACCCGACAGGCATACTTGCACTTGCTATTAGCCAAATGAGTGATCCCCATCTGGAAACACCGCTTTTCAAGAAAAGAAGTGGAGAGAAAACAGGGAACTACAGCCAGTTAGCCTAACATCAATTGTCGGGAAGATGCTGGAAACTATTATTAAAGAAATCTTAACATTGCACTTGGAAAAGCATAGTATGATTAGAACAAGTCAGCATGGTTTTACTAAAGGGAAATCCTGTTTGACAAATTTATTAGAGTTTTTTGAGGATGTAACTAGTAGGGTAGATAAAGGAGAACCAGTGGATGGAGTATACCTGGATTTCCAAAAGGCATTCGATAAGGTGCCATATAAAAGATTAATAGTCAAGATAAGGGCTCATGGTGTTGGGGGCAATATATTAGCGTAGATAGAGGATTGATTAACAGGCAGGAAGCAGAGAGTGGGCATAAATGGGGCATTTTCAAATTGTCAGGCAGTGAATAGTGGGGTGCTGCAAGGATCAGTGCTGGGGTCGCAGCTATTTGCATTCTATATTAATGAGGATGTAGGGAGGCTGCAAAGAGATATAGACAGGTTAAGTGAGTGGGCAACAAGATGGCAAATGGAGTATAATGTAGGGAAGTGTGATATTGTTCACTTAGGTTGTAAAAATAAAAAAGCAGAATATTTTTTTAAAAGTGTGAAACTGCTATGTGTTGATGTTCAGAGAGACTCGGGGGTACTTGTACAAGGAACGCACAAAGTTAACATGCAGGTGCAGCAGGCTATTGGGAAGGCAAGTGGCATGTTGGCCTTTATTGCAAAGGGATTGGAGTACAAGAATAAAGAAGTCTTAGTAAAACTGTGCAGCGTTTTGGTGAGACCGCACCTGGAATACTGTGTGCAGTTTTGGTCTCCACATTTAAGAAAGGATATACTTGCACTGGAGGCAGTGCAGCGAAGATTTACTAAATTGGTCCCTGGGATGAGGGGGTTGTCTTATGATGAGAGGCTGAGTAAATTGGGCCTATATTCTCTCGAGTTTAGAAGAATGAGAGGTGATCTAATTGAGACCTACAAGATTCTGAAAAGGCTTGACAGGGTCGAAGCTGAGAGATTGTTCCCATTGGTCAGGGAATCTAGAACACGGGGACACGGTCTCAGGATAAGGGGCCAATCATTCAGGGCTGAGATGAGGAGAAATTACTAAACTCAAAGGGTTGTGTATCTTTGGAATTCTCTACCCCAGAGGGTTGTGGATGCTCCATCATTGAATATATTTAAGGCTGGGATAGATAGATTTTTGGTCTTGCAGGGTCCCAGGGGATATGGGGAGCAGGTGGGAAAGTGAAATTGAAGACCAAGATCAGCCATGATCGTACTGAATAGTGGAGCAGGCTCGATGGGCCATATGCTCTACTTCTGCTCCTATTTCTTGTGTTCTTGGGATCCCCTAGGGTTTATGTCAATTAGGACTCTTCAGTATAAAGGCAAATTCATTCAATCTTACGCACCTGCTGAATGCTGTCTGGAGTCAGAAGTGAGGCTTTTTCTGAATCCAAACTGATGAGTTTCATCCCAACAATACAGAAGTGCTCCCGGTCTAACTTGCGGAGTATCTTGAGGAGATGATGTGGCCAAGCGGAGGGTTTGATAACCAGCACTGTAAGCAAAGGCTGGGCACCTGCAACCAACAGCAGCACAATCATGGACATTACATCAACTACAACAATGACAGACTATTAAACCCAGATGGCTTAGGGATATATAACCTGCAGGGCAGAAGATGAATAGGGCAACTCTGGAAGATCTACCAAGGTTCAAAAGCAACATTTGTTTGTAATCTATTTGTCATTCATTTCTTTGGTGAGGTAGAGGATATGTGTCACTGAATTATATGGACAGCATAACATGGCCTTTCTACAGGTGATAGATATCCACTTAGCACTTACCAAGCAGCATGTAGCTGAAAATGGATTCTGTGTTGACAGTTTGTGTTTCTTTACCTGAAACAAGTTGAAGAATGGTCATAGACAGATAGGCTGTTTTAAGAGTTTGAATCTTATACGAGAGATACAAACAGAACATGAACAATAGGTTCAGCAGACTGTTATCAGTCTCAGAGACACACAGTGACACAGTCCATACTGGCTGGCTGGCTGGCTTTATTCCAGCCATTATCAATTTTCATAACACAGTGACATAGGGCAATCACAGCCACAGTCAGAGATCAGTCTTTGTTATATTGTCTATGAATTATCATTTTTATCATTACCAAAACTCCTGCTTCATGCCCAGGTGATTATACATACCCGCCTTGGTGTTCCCAGACCTGAGAGAGGAAGATAGGTACATCAGTAACGGCCGGGCCCCTGGATCTGTGGATGATACAGTGTATATATAAATATAGGAGCAATTCAATAATCAGACCAACACCCTGAGCTGTTGCAAGCGGACGGGAATGAAACTGTTCTCAAAGGAATTAAATGGATGTACCTTTAGATGCCAGCAGCTTCCACTTCTGATATAGTTCATGTCATGAGAATATATGTAATACAACAGGAAAAATCAGACCAACACTGACTCTTTAAGTGGCTTTTCATCTAAAAGCCATTTGTCCAATTTTTACTATTGGAAGATGGCTACAAGAGGCAGTTCTTCAAAGGCCGAGGCCCAGGGTTGGTTGAAATCTCCCAAAGTTTGGGGGATAATAAATAGTGGGAGTAAAAGCCTGAGTTTTTTGGTCCTGAGTTAACTTTTTCCAATGCTCTATTGTTTATCTGTTCATGGGATGTGGGCATCGCTGGCAAGGCCAGTATTTATTGTTCATCCTTAATCGCCGCTGAGAAGGTGGTGAGCCGCCTTCTTGAACGGCAGCAATCCATGTGGTATTGCTCAAAGGATATGATAAGATGTGAACCCAGGTGCTCTGTTCACCTCTGCCACATTGCTGACTGACAACAGGCTACAGACTGCTGGGCAAGCCAACAGCTCAGCCTGATTCAGACAGTAATGGAGGATGAGACGAATGTTCCAAAGCTCTGCCTGGCCAGGTGTGTAGATATTGAGGTCTCCCTGGGCAGGAGCAGCTGAGATTGGACATTCTGGAGGTCAGGATTGCCTGGCAGTGACTAAGTCTATCACACTGCCTGTGAGCTGAACCTGGAGCAGTGATGGATGGAATCGGCAATGAATCTGCTGCAGGGAAGGATCGACAGGGCTTGATGTAAATCCTGAACCCGGGCAGTGGAATGGGCCTGAGGTTCAATGAGATTAGTATGATCCTAGAAGACTTCAGGTGAACTGGGAAAACCTGTTCTCAGGCTTCGCTCAAAGTCAGGAATGTTTCTAACTCCATACTAACAGCTAAAGCAAAGCCAACAGACAGTGATTGATCAGTCTCTGTCAGAGAAGGCTGAAACTGAAAAAGTAAAGAATGGAAGGATTGCCTCACACCTGAAGGAAGATGACTAACTGATTCCTGCAGCACAAACTTCCTTAAAGGGACAGTGCACAGTCAATTCACCCCCGAATAAAAAAGCAAAATACTGCAGATGCTGGGATCATGGCAGTTCTGATTTGTATGTAAAGGTTGAACTTATGAGGAAAAAGTGAACATAGTTTTAAAATGAAAAGCCGACCCATAACACTGCAGAATTCCTGTCATATCTGTAGATTGCAAATGAGAAATGGATATGAAAGCTAATTTCAATCTGGCTGTATTTTAGGTCTCCCCCCTCTTCAGGAAGTGTAAGAAATATTTTTCTGTCCCTTTAAGAGTGACCTATGATGAAACGTGCATCCTACCTGACATGAGCTCCCTGTCAGTGAAGAACAAAGCTGCCTGTCTGAAGGCCAGCTCTGGGGTTGGCGACATTACTTTCTCCAGGTTGCTGTGGTTTTCCTTGAACAAACTAGCCCTGGGTTTGGTCGCAGTGAGGATTGCAGCCAATGCTTTGAAGGCACCCACACGCCGCAGCACACACACTAGAGCGGGACTGGATACCAGGCAGTCAATGCTCGCCTGCCAGTGTCTGTCGCCCACTTCGAATGGGGTCAATTCCTTGGCCTGGCTTCGGCTTAGATGTGGCAACCATTTCAATCCCAGAAGCTCAAAGCCTCCATCCATTAGGTCATCACCTGAGGAGGGAACTACAGGTTAGAGACATTCCCCATGTACACCTGTATATTACACATCTACAACTCATACAGACCAACCACCACTACCGGTAAAAGCTGACCAAACTGATTCAAAACAGTTGACACAGGTGCAAAAAGCCCAGAGTTTCAGAATAGCCCTGGTGCATGAAAACCAGAATTAAATAAAGCATTCTGGTTTGTTGCATTTGTTTAATTTCAGGCTTGGTCTGATATTCAGGCTTTGATGAGCCATAAGTTCCTCCAGCTCAACCCCAGGAGGTCCAAGCCATTGTCTTCAGCTCTGACACTCACCAGCCATGCCAATGATTTCAGCTACTGTCTTTGGCTGAACTTTGCTGTCCTGTTTGATGCTGAGCTTCACACTTCACATTATTTCCATTACAAAGCCCACGTGCTTCAACCAGCACACCATGCCCCAACTCTTCAACCCCAGGGCCTTGTACATGACTTTATCACCTCCAGACTTATTGACTCTAATATAAAAGCAAAATACTGTAGATGCTGGAAATCTGAAATAAAAACAAAAAATGATGGAAATATTCAGCAGGTCTGCCAGCATCTGTGGAGTTCTGATGAAAGGTCACTGACCTGAAACATTAACTCTGCTTCTCTCTCCACAGATGCTGCCAGACCTGTTGAGTATTTCCAGCATTTTTTGTTTTTATTATTGCTGACTCTAACATTGGCTGGCACCCATCCTACATCCTCCATAATCCCTGACTTATCTTCATCCTGCCCCACTCGGATGCCACTGCTGTCCTCGCTGACCTACACTTCATCTTTAAAACCCTCAATGAGCTCAGACAAACAATGCATCTGCAATCCTCTCCAGCCCTGAACTGCCCGAATCCTCTGACTGACATTTTGTGCATCTGCCCCTCAACCCTCCAATGCTAGCAGTGTATCCAGACCCCAGCCCTTCTCTCTGTAACTCCACACTTAGTCCTCTGTCACACTGTACACCTTTGAAATCCTCAAAGCCCATCTCTCTGTGCTAGTCTTTGGTCACCCATCTCGCCCGCTCCATTCTTAGCTGAATGTCTGTTTTCCTTACACTTTTCTGTGAAACCCCCAGATAATTCTTTACATGAAAGAGGCTAAAATAAATCCAAAATTGTGGTAAGCTGCCTCACCTGATGATTTGTGTGATTTGTTTGATAGAGGGCGTAGAAGATCCCGCAAACAGATCCCAGCATTCTTCAAGGCTGTGGGTCCAGTTAGTGTGAGGACAACAACTTGCTCCAGTTCAGGATTGGACACAAAGTTATGTTTATATAGCACATCCAGAGTCAGATTGGCAGAATGGGGCACGGCACTAAGAGGTCCTCCTACAGGCAGAAAGCAGTTCCATCACCTCAATCCACTGCACAGAAAATTAATTGCTAATGCTTTTCACTTCTAAGTACACGGATTACAGTTCTAGAATGGATGCAGGCCCTATAAGGAACATGGGTGCAGTTAGCATAATGGCAATGTTATTGGACTAGTAATCTAGAGGCCTTTCTCTTATTCTTTCATGGGATGTGATGTTGCTGGCAAGGCCAGTATTAGTTGCCTGGGCTAATGATACAGAGACACAAGCTCAAATCCCACCAAGGTAGCTGGGGAATTTAAATTCAATTAAATAAATAAATTGGGAATTTAAAAAAAACTAGTCCCAGTAATGAAACTACTGGATTGTCACAGAAACCCACCTGGTTCACTCTTGTCCTTTAGGGAAGGAAAGCTGCTGTCCTTACCCGGTCTGGCCTACATGTGACTCCAGACCCACAGCAATGTGGTTGACTCTTAACCGCCTCTGAAATGATCCAGCAAGTTACTCAGTTGTATTAAACCACTACAAGAAATAAGAATAAAAAAATCGGACAGACCACCAGGCATCAACCCACCACCGGACACGACAAAGCCCAGTCCAGTCGAGGCTGCAAAGTTATCCTCACCACCATCTGGGGACTTGTGCCAAAATTAGGAGAGCTGCCACACAGATTTAGTCATACTCACTGAATCATACCTTTCAGCCAATGTCCCAGAATGGTAGCGGACAATTAAACAACTAACCAGAAGCGACACCACCAACATCTCCATCCTCAATGATGGCGAAGCGCAGCACTTCAGTGCAAAAGACAGGGCTGATGCGTTTGCAATTATCTTCAGCCAGAAGGGCCTCACGGATGAACCCTGAGGTCCCAGCATCACAGATGCCAGTCTTCAGCCAATTCAATTTACTCAATGTGCTATCAAGAAATGGCTGAGTACACTGGACCATGCAATGGCTATGGACCTCAACATCCCGGCCACAGTACTGAAGACTTTTGCTCCAGAACTTGCTGTACCCCTAGCCAAGCTGTTCTAGTACAGCTACAACACTGGTATCTACCTGACAATTTGGGGCTGCACAGTGGCGCAGTGGTTAGCACCGCAGCCTCACAGCTCCAGCGACCCGGGTTCAATTCGGGGTACTGCCTGAGCGGAGTTTGCAAGTTCTCCCTGTGACGGCGTGGGTTTTCGCCAGTTTCCTCCCATAGCCAAAGACTTGCAGGTTGATAGGTAAATTGGCCATTATAAATTGCCCCTAGGATAGGGAGGTGGTAGGGGAATATAGGGACAGGTGGGGATGTGGTAGGAATATGGGATTAGTGTAGGATTAATATAAATGGGTTGTTGATGGTCGGCACAGACTCGGTGGGCCAAAGGGCCTGCTTCAGTGCTGTATCTCGAAATAAAAATAAATAAATAAATGTGGAAAATTGCCCAGGTAGGTTCTGTCCACAAAAAGCAGGACAAATCCAATCCAGCCAAATACCAACCTGTCAGTCTACTCTCAATCATCAGCAAAGTGATAGAAGGTGTTATTAACAGTGCTTTCAAGCGGCATTTACTCACCAATCACCTGCTCACTGATGCTCAGTTTGGGTTCTGCCAGGGCTCCAGACCTCATTAATTAAAGCCTTGGTCGAAACATGGACAAAACAAAAAACTGAATTCCAGAGGTGAAGTGATGGTGATGGTGACTGCCCTTGACATCAAAGCAGCATTTGACCGAGTATGGCATCAAGGAGCCCTAGCAAAATTGAAGTCAATGGGAATCAGGGAAAAATTTTCCACCAGCTGAAGTCATACCTAGCACAAAGGAAATTGACTGTGGTTGTCGGACGCCAGTCATTCCAACCCCAGGATATCACTACAGGAGTTCCTCAGGGTAGTGTCCCAGGTCCAACCATTTTCAGCTGCTTCATCAATGACCTTCCCTTCATCATATGGTCAAAGTGGGGATGTTCGCTAATGATTACACAATTTTAAGTTCCATTCACAACTCCCCAGATAAAGAAGCAGTTCCTGCCCGCATGCAGAAAGACCTGAACGGCATTGGCTAATAAGTGGCAAGTAACATTGACGCTACACAAGTGTCGGGCAATGATCAGTTCCAAAAGAGAATCAAACCATCTCCCCTTGACATTCAACAGCGTTACCATCACTGAATCCCCCACCATCAACAGCCTGGGAGTTACACTTGGCCAGAAACTCAACTGGACCAGCCATATATCTATACTGTGGGTACAAAAGCCAGGTCTGAGGCTAGGAATTCTGCGGCAAGGAACTCACCTCCTGTCTCCCCAAAACCTGTCCACCATCTACAAGGCACAAGTCAGGAGTGTGATGGAATACTCTCCACTTGCCTGGATGAGTGCAGATCCAACAACACTCAAGAAGCTCAACACCATCCAGGACAAAGCAGCCCACTTGATCGGTGCCCATCCACCACATTAAACGTTCACTCCCTCTGCTACCAGCATACAGTGGCAGCAATATTTAGCATCTACAAGATGCACTGCAGCAACTCCTTCGACAGCACCTTTCAAACCCACAAGCTCTTCCACCTAGAAAAACACATGGGAACACCACCAATGTTCGCTCTAACCTGCCTAGAAGTTCCCACACAGGCTCTGCACAAGTTGGCCTCTTTAAGTTACCACACGTGCGCAGCCATGCAAAAAAAAATTAAAGAGCTTGTGCACTTAAATGAACAGACTGCGCACAACAAAAGAAAATTAGAGGTAACGTTGAATACCACCATCTGCAAGTTCCGCTCCGAGTCACACACCATCCTTACTTGGAAATACAGTGTTTTTCTTTCACTGGGTCAAAATCCTGGAACTCACTCCCTTAACAACACTGCGGGTGTACCTATACCAAATGGATTGCAGCGGTTCATCCCATGAGCAAAGAAAAAATATTGATCTGAAAGAAGCCTGAGCCATTGGACTCTAGGATCCCTGCTACTAGCCAGGTACTCCATCTGTCAGAGGTTTCCCCCTGCTCGCCATCTATTGTGAAATCTTACCTAATCCCTGAAGTGTTTGTTCAGAGTAGGGAGTCACATGAAAACAAGATTCAATCTCAAATTCATTATCAGGGGGAAGCCTGTTCCGCACACCTCCGAGTAATCCCTGTTCTGCCAGCTCATTCGCTAAACCTATAGCAGGACAGAAGTACAATGTGAGTACAATGCAGTGTATGAACAGCTGTGATAATGGTGGCAAACCAGTAACTGTAGAGGAATTTGAAGCTCAGTTAGGACCTGTTGCTGCTGCAAAAACTCAACCAACAGCTCCATACTGGTGAAATATTCTGACTGTTGTACCTTTCAGTAAGCTGACAACGTGGTGACTTGCATTTTCTTTCCTTATAAGTAGCACAAAGCAGGGACAGGGCAGCTCAGCATTGGGAGGGCCACCAGTATCTTGAGGAATTAGGGCTCCAGTTCGGCAAAACACTGGGATCTGCAATGGCAATGGAAATTTCATGAGAACTACAGCTCCCAACAAACAATGGGTTGCAAGTTATTCAACTGTTCATTATCCAGTAATCCACAATCCACTAAATACATTCTCACCAGATCTGTTGCATCTCAAATGCCCCAATACTACTCACACAACTTTATCCTGCACTCACCTCTTACTGGCAAGATCTCAACCCATGGTCCCTTTTACAATGGTGATTACCATCTTGTGGCTCTTTACACCGGGGAGGTACCATCTCATAGTCTTCTTGACATGTGAAATCGGAATTATTTAAATGTGTCAATTTTTGCCTTAAAAGATGCAACGGTCTTTACTTCAACCATTCCCTGTGGCAAAGTATTCCACACTGCCACAACTCTCTGTCCATTCTGTTTTCCTGTCTATGTCTCTGTGCAGTCTGTTACCTTCCTCTTTACTGTGTACCAAACTTACTTTTCAATATGGGGCTCACGATGCCTAAATACAAATCATCTATATATAACCAAGAAAAAGACTGGACCCAGCACTGACTCTTCCAGTCTGAGAAACATCCACTTATCCTAAGTCTTTGTTGCCTGTCCTTCAAACAGCTTTTGTCCCTGCCGCATTTCTTCATATCTTACGCATAAACTTTTAATTAGGCTTCTGTGAGTTTAAGAATGCCTTCTTAAAGGAAATTTCTACCAGACCCACAGTATTGTTTTTATTTAACCAAACTTTGTTAAATTTGTCAACCATGACTTGCTTTAACAAATCCATTCTGGATCTCCTTGATTAACTAATGCACAGAAAAAGGAGACCATTCAGCCTCTCAAGCCTGTTAAGATTAGATCATGAGTGATCTGCACCTCAACTCTATCATCTCTCTCGAACCTCCTTAATGTGATCCCTGACCTTGTCCCAGTGTGCTGTACCCACTTCCCATGACCTCTGACCTTCTCCCACTGTGCCATACCCTTTTACCATGACCCCTGACCTTCTCTTGGTGTGCTGTACCTGCATACTTGCAATCCCAAGGCTCCCAGCTCTCTTTGGAGACAACCGAAGGCGTCGCATACCCTGTAAACTGAATCCTCGCCTGGTACAGACGGATATTATGTCTCCATAGCAACAAGGTGGCACAGCAGGAGACACTAGTAGAAATAGGTCAGCTGGGATAAAAGCAAAAGTGAAAAATTCAGTGTTTCTTTCAAAATATAAAGAGGGATAATTGTTTATGGTGGAGCCTGCAATCTGCATATTATTGACTGAGTGCTGAAGGGCAGGAAGCGGCAGCTTGAAATTATCCATTCCCCATCATCATGCATCAGCTGGGAACAGCCCCTTCCTCACCAACAGGGCAGCAGAGTTAAGCAGGAGGGCACTGAGTTGCTGGAGGCCATCATATGCTGTTGCCAGGGCTTGCCTCGGTACATCATAAGTCACAGTCACTGGAACTGACTGCTTCCCTCAGGTCTGGAGTGAGTTGCAGCAGATGCTTAACAAAGAGGAATATTAAAGGGTCTTGAGAGGAATGGTACAGTCATACCTTACAGTGAGGGTATATTATTCTTCACGGGCCAGACTGGAACCTGAATCTTCCACCGAGAATCAGTGTAAACCCACAGCTTCTTGATTGGGAGCAGGGCCCTCAGTTGCTTAGACTCAGAGAGTCATTTACAGCATAGGAGGAGGCCATTTGGCCCATCGAGGCCATGCCAGCTCTCCACAGAACAATCCAGTCAGTCCCACACCCCTGCTCAATCCCCATAGCCCTGCAAGTTTATTTCCTTCAAATGTCCATCCAATTTCCTTTTGAAATCATTTATTGTCACCACTTCCACCACCCTCGTTGGCAGCGGGTTCCAGGTCATTACCACCCACTGCGTAAAAGAGTTCTTCCTTACATTCCCCCCTGCATCTCTTGCGCAAAACCTTCAATCTGTGTCCTACTTGTACAATCTTCTGTCTGCGTGGTGGGATCTAGGGCATTTACCTCTAATGGTCGCAACAAGTGCAGCAGGAGGCCTGCAGGACTCTCTGGAGTCTGTGTGGGTTCCTGTAGAATGGAGACTGTTAGATCTGTGGATGAAGAATTGGAACAGTTGAAACAAAATCAGGCTGTGAATCTAAAACATGCATATGTCAAGCTTTTTAAGAAAAATATTTTTGATTTACTTCTCTTGATTCTTCTGTCAGCTTGGCTCAGCAGTTGAACTCTCACCTCGGAGTCAGAAGTCATTTGTTCAAACCACACTCCAAGAATTAAGCATTTAATACAATGGGACAGGATTGCTTATGCAGTGGGAGCCGTACTGAGGGACAGCTGCACTACAGTAGAATCTCTGTGGGGTTCCCCGATTCCTCATTGTAACTTTCATTTCAGTGTGTTGCATACCTGCATTTCGAGCTGTTTTTCCTGCCAGGGTTCTGAATGCCGACTCGTACAATCCCATTTTCAGGAATCCTTCCACCGAACCACACACAGAGCTCCCAGTGGACACGGCTTTCCTGATGTGGGAAGTAGAGGAGTGGCTCATCACGATGCTTACAGTAAAGAGCATTGATGGAGTGCTGGTCTGTCACACTGGCCAGCTGAGGATCAGAGGGCCCAACAATGTCCATCCACAATGTACCAGCATTCAAACCTCTCAGTGCGAATGCCAATACAGGCCTTGGGTCAGCATCATCTGGAGTGTACGCAGAAGGCAGTTTACCTATGGAGAGAGAAAACACTGTAACCCATATCAAACTGCAAACGTGTGAACAATTGCTCTCTATGAGTCTATGACTCTAATTGCCGATCAAGTAATTGATGTAACTATGGGTTTGGATTCTATTACATCTTTTGTTGCGTAGAGAAAGACTTGCGAGTGGGCAGATTCGAGTGAGTGAATCCAGGCCAGGACTTGCTAACTTGCTGACCAAAAGGACTAATGAGTGATTCTAGTGCTCAGACTAATTTAGAATACATAGTCTCTATTACTGGTCACGTTTGGCTTTGCACTCTGTTTACCTGCACTCTCAGCCAGGAGTCTGTGCGAAGGGTAGAGTAATCGAAGGCCACAGATATCCATACCATAGCCAAGGATGACCTGCAGTGTGTGGTGAAGGGCTGTAGGATTAACCAATAAGTTCTCAAACACTAGCGCCATGGTAACCTGAAATACAGTAATGTTGAAATGAATCAAACATGGTCCAAACATGGACAAAAGAGCTGAACTCAAGAGGTGAGGTGAGGTGAGGTGAGAGTGACTGCCCTTGATATCAAGGCAGCATTTGACTGAGTATGACATTAAGTAACCCTAGCAAAATTGAAGTCAATGGGAATTAGGCAGAAAACTCTCTATTGGTTGGAGTCGTTCCTAGCACAAAGGCAGATGGTTGTGGTTGTTGGAAGTCAATCATCACAGCCTCTGGACACTGCTGCAGGAGTTCCTCAGGGTAGTGTTCTAGGCCCAACCATCTTCAGCTGCTTCATCAATGACCTTCCCTCAACGTAAGGTCAGAAGTGAGGATGTTCACTGATGACTACACAATGTTCAGCACCATTCGCGACTCCTCAGATACTGAAGTAGTCCATGTAGAAATGCAGCAAGACCTGGACAATATCCAGGCTTAGGTTGATAAGTGGCAAGTAACATTCACACCACACAAGTGCCAGGCAATGACCATCTCAAACAAGAGAGAATCTAACCATCTCCCCATGACATTCAATGGCATTACCATTGCTGAATCCCCAACTAACAACATCCGAGGGTTACCGTTGACTGAAATTGAACTGGACCAGCCACATAAACATGGTGTCTACAAGAGCAGGGCAGAGACTGGGAATGAGTAACTCATCTCCTGACTCCCCAAAGCCTGTCCACCATCTACAAGGCACAACTCAGGAAGCTCGATACCATCCAGGTCGAAGCAGCCTGCTTGATCAGCATCCCATGCACCATCTTAAACATACAAGCCATCCACCATCGATGCACAGTGGCAGCAGTGTGTACTATCTACAAGATGCACTGCAGCAACTCAACAAATCTCCTTCAACAACACCTTCCAAACCCATGACCTTTACAATGTGGAAGGACAGGGCAGCAGATGCATGGAAACACCACCACCTGCAAGTTCCCCTCCAAGTCACACACCATCCTGACTTGGACCTGTATCACCATTCCTTCACTGTAGCTGGGTCAAAATCCTGGAATTCCTTCCTAACAGCACTGTGGGTGTACCTACCCAACATGGACTGTAGCGGTTCAAGAAGGCAGTTCACCACCACCTTCTCAAGGGTAATTAGTGATGGGCAATAAATGCTGGCCTACCAGCGACACCCACATCCCATGAAACGAATAAAAGAAAATCAAGCAACTGGTACTTTAGTTCTCAGTAAGCATCTAAAGCAATGTTATCCTTCACGTATAAGGGACAAACTTACAGACAGACTGTACTGGCAGAGAGTTTGCTTGTAGTTTCCTGGTATGTGTGGTGGTGGACATGGCCCACTATTGGTATGCTGCATTTATGGAATTGGTCCCTAATTTCCTCCAGTAGGAGTGTCTTAGGTTAGAGGAAGATATAGACGGGATGGTCAAATGGGCAGAAAAGTGGCAGATGGAATTTAACCCTGAAAAGTGTGAGGTGATACACTTTGGAAGGAGTAATGTGACACGGAACTATTCAATGAATGGCCTGACACTGGGAAGTTGCGAGGAACAAAGGGACCTTGGCGTGTTTGTCCATAGATCTCTGAAGGCAGAAGGGCAGGTTAATAGGGTGGTGAAAAAGGCATATGGGACACTTGCCTTTATCAATTGAGGCATAGATTACAAAAGCAGGGAGGTCATGTTGGAGTTGTACAGAACTTTGGTAAGGCCACAGCTGGAGTACTGTGTGCAATTCTGGTCACCACATTATAGGAAGGATGTGATTGCATTGGAGGGGGTGCAGAGGCGATTCACCAGGATGTTGCCTGGGATGGAACATTTAAGCTATGAAGAGAGGTTGGATAGGCTTGGGTTGTTTTCACTGGAGCAGAGAAGACTGAGGGATGACCTGATTGAGGTGTACAAGATTATGAGGGCATGGACAGGGTGGATAGGGAGCAACTGTTCCCCTTAGTTGAAGGGTCAGTTACGAGGGGTCACAAGTTTAAGGTGAGGGGCAGGAGGTTTAAGGGGGACTTGAGGAAGAACTTTTTTACCCAGAGGGTGGTGATGGTCTGGAATGCCCTGCCTGGGAGGGTGGTAGAGGCAGGTTGCCTCACATCCTTTAAAAAGTACCTGGATGAGCACTTGGCATGTCATAACATTCAAGGCTATGGGCCAAGTGCTGGCAAATGGGATTAGGTGGACAGGTCAGGTGTTTTTAATGCATCGGTGCAGACTCGATGGGTCGAAGGGCCTCTTCTGCACTGTATTATTCTGTGATTCTGAGTAGGTATTTGTTGGAGTACTGATACTGTGTACAAGCGCTGTACAACATGACAGCCAGTTCTCATGATGCTAAGTCAGTGTAAGCATTACCAACACTTGGGATGTGCATCTCTTTATTCCTGTGGCCCAGCATTAACTATGGACCTGACTGGATGTTCACACAAGCCAGTTCCATTCTAATATAAAATAAAAACATAAAATGCCAGAAATACTCAGAAGACAGTATTCTGATAAAATGTCATTGACCTGAAATGTTAACTGTGTTTCTCTCTACACAGCCTGACCTGCTGAGTTATTTCAGCATTTTCTGTTTTTATTTCAGTCCATGCTAACACGGGCACATGAGTGCAGTGTGTGATCCTGCCCTTACCTCAGGCTTCTCCTCACAGCTCTCACCGATCTCAGTCGCAGAGGGACAGTAGCTCTCGTCTGTCTCTAATGTCTGCCAGTAAAACCCCATCTCAATCTCAAATATTTTCTTAACAGCCTGTGTAAAAACCAAGGACAGAGGAGCTAAGTCCAAATTTTGATCAAAGTCACATATTCTAAGATCCTGTGCTTATTATATTAGCTTTCACATCTTCCCAGTGTGACTAACAGTGAATACACCCAGTGTGATTCATGCTCAGTGAGACCCGCGAGTACGCAATGCGAACAAAACAGTTTATTCAAACCCACCTTGGGATCTGAGTTGACAGAGATCACAGAGTTGAGACGAACGGGGGGAAGGTAGATACATGGAGGGAACATTTGCTCCTGAAGAGAATCATTCAGCTGCTTACTCCACCATATCACTGCTTTCAAGCATGTTTGGGATAAGAATTTCACAACCAGCTGGTAAAATAACGATGTTCCTCGCAGTTCCTCCTTTGTGAATAACCAAAAAGAGGAGTCTAGGATAGCCAGTTCTCCAACCAAATATCCCAGTGATAGTGTCTACCCCCTTAGTTACCCAAACCCCAGGAACAACAGCCACTGCTGTACTGTCTGACCTTACAAGTAACTGAAAAATCAAAATCCTAAGGTCCAAAGTTGTGCCCCTGCAAGTTGAGAGGACTGAGATGGGAGGGAGTGTAGTATGTGGACAACACATATCGCTGCACAAATGAAAAGGACACTACAAGGCACTAATCTTTCTTCATTCAGTATCCTGTACATAAACCAACATTGAGATTAAGAAGAGCAAAATACTGTGGATGCTGGAAATCTGAAACAAAAACAAGAAATGCTGGATTCACTCAGCAGGTCTGGCAGCATCTGTGGAAAGAGAAGCAGAGTTAACGTTTCGGGTCAGTGACCCTTCTTCGGAAGGGTCTTCTTCCGAAGAAGGGTCACTGACCCGAAACGTTAACTCTGCTTCTCTTTCCACAGATGCTGCCAGACCTGCTGAGTGAATCCAGCATTTCTTGTTTTTGTTTGAGATTAAGAAGAGTCAGCGTGGATAGAATGAGCAGAATAACACTGACCTTATTTTTCCGATTCCTACTGTATGTGGGCTTGCTGGGGTTCAGACCCTGAATCATTGACACCACACAGACATAAAGAGCCAGGCCATCTTCTTGCCAGGCCTGTTGAAGACCCACCACCTGAAATGGTGCCTTCACCTCAACTTCAGTACAGTCTCTACATAATCCATTCATAGGAACCCGCTGAGTGGGCACCTGGTCAACAGGAAAAGCAGTTTGCTTATAAACACATTACATTTCTAAAGTTGGAAATGTCAGTTCATTCACAAGTATTACAGAATCATTACAGCACAGAATGCGGCCATTCGGCCCATTGTATCTGCACTGGCTCTTTGAAAGGTCTGCTGCCCTTGTCACAGGTTTGGAAGGTGTTGTTGAAGGGGTCTTGACAAGTTGCTTCAGTGCATCTTGTAGATGGTACACACAGCTGCCTCTGTGAGCTGGTCATGAAGGGAGTGAATGTTTAAGTTGGTGGATGGGGTGTCAGTCAAACAAGCTGCTTTGTCCTGGATGGTGTTGAGCTTCTCAAGTGTTGTTGGAGCTGCATTCATCCAGGCAAGTGGAGAATATTCCATCACAGAATCATTACAATGCAGGAGGCCATTCAGCCCATGATGTCTGCACTGGCTCTCCGAATGAGCAATTCCCTCAGTTCCATTCCCCTGCCTTCTCCCCGTAACCCTACACATTCCTCCTTTTCATATAACTGTCTAATTCCCTTTTGAATGATTCAATTGAACCTGCCTCCACCGCGTTCTCAGGCAGCACATTCCAGACCTTAACCACTTGCTGCGTGAAAAGGTTTTTCCTCTACGTGTAAATCCCCTTTCTGGTCCCTAATCGGCCCCACTCCTCCTTTTACCACCCTTTTACTATTTATATGCCTATAGATGGCGGGCAGCCATAAAGGCGGGGCTAAAGTGTGGCGAGTCGAAAAGACTTAGTAGTTGGCAGGAAAAAAGACAGAAGCGCAAGGGGAGAGCCAACTGTGTAACAGCCCTGACAAACAAATTTTTCTGCAGCACCTGTGGAAGAGTCTGTCACTCTAGAATTGACCTTTATAGCCACTCCAGGCACTGCTCCACACACCACTGACCACCTCCAGGCGCTTACCCATTGTCTCTCGAGATAAGGAGGCCAAAGAAGAAGACTATGCCTATAGAAAACTTTAAGATTTCTTTTAATGCTAGCTGCCAGTCACTTTTCATGCTCTCTCTTTGCTTCTCGTATTTGCTTTTTCACTTCCCCTCTGATCTTCTATATTCAGCCTGATTCTCAATAGTTTTTTATACCTGGCATCTGTCATAAGCACACTTTCTCTTCTTTATCTTAATCTCTACCTCTTTTGTCATCCAGGGAGCTCTGGATTTGTTTGCCTTACTTTTCCCCGGTGAGGGAACATACCGTGACTGTGCCCGAACTATCTCTTCTTTGAAGGTAGCCCATTGTTCATCTACTGATTTTCCTGCCAGCTTTTGACTCCAATTTATTCACCCCAGCTCGATTCTTACCGCACTGAAGTTGGCCTTCCCCAGTTAATTATTCTCAGCCTGGATTGCTCTTTGTCCTTTTCCATAGTCGGCCTAAACCTTATGATTCAATGATCACTATCCCTTAAATGTTCTCCTACTGATACTTGATTCACTTGGCGCACTTCATTCCAAGAACCACGTCGAGCAGTGCCTCCTTTCTCATTGGACGAGCAACATACCATTGTAGAAAATTTTCCTGAACACACTATTAGGCACACCCAAGTGGTGGGGAAAAGCAGTCCGAAATCAGTGATAACTTGGCACAAATCACTTTGAATTGTTTTCTTTAAAAAAGGAGCACATGTTAGGAGCAAGTGGTTTATGAAATATTAAAGCATCCCTGTCCTGGTGATGTGAAAGAAACTGAAGTTATGACTTTGTCTCGGAGGCGACAACCCCTGTTCAGCCTAAGAGTGCTGGAGTTCAGTATCTGATTGTCCTATTTTAACCAGAAACTCACCAGGGAAAGGAACCACGACACCAGTGCATTATACAAGTTCGATGTGGTCACCAAACTGTCTGGCAAGTGCCCGGCCTGCTGTCCACTAGTCACCAGTTGGCCACAGCTAGAGAGTTGGACAGTCAGTAGAAGCATGTCACTTCTTCCTTTCTGGGGTAAAGTGCTGATGTTAGGCAAATAGGAGGCCTCCTGAAAACAAAAAGAGAATAAGGCAATGCCTGCAGAGCTTCATCAGGCTTTAAACGGAATTCGATTCCCAATTATCTGAAAAGATAAAATGGATCTGAAAGACTGAAGCCTCATATCTCACATGGTATCTCTTTCCCCCCACTATCACCTTGCCGTTCATAGACAGTGGGGGGGAATTTTCCCAAACCATTGGAGGCCGGAAAATAGGGAAGAGCGCACCTTCACGCTGGTATCCCGACATCTTTCTGCCTCCTTCCATCTTTCCCAGGGCAGGTTGGGAACCTTGTCGGCAACTGTGAAATGTTACACCTGCAATGGCTATTTGCCAACAGCGGGTGGGGGTCACACACAGATCTGGAAGATTGAAGCTTAGAGGAGGCGAGTGCACAGCGGGAAGTTACTGAAGCCAGCATCTGACTCAGTACTATTAAGGGGGAAAGCAGCAAGCCTGAGGTTAGCCATTGGCAGAGGCTTGCGATGACAGGAGCAGGTCACTGAACTGTTATGAATGATAGTGGTCTTGGTAAGAAAACTGCTGGCAGTTCCTGTGGGAGACTTTCACAATTCAACGGGACTACACACCTTCCCTGTCTGCTTTCCATTTTCTGCAGAAGTAACCCCTCCAAGTCATCACAACACAAATCTCTGTGCAGCCACTGTGAAGGCTGTTGATGGCCCTTTATATTCTGTGTACTCAAACACGATCCCAACTCATCATCCCACCTGCCATCACAAATTTTACAGCACTCTCAGAAGCGGGTTCCTAATTAAACTCCTTCCAGAAAATTCAACTGGAAAGCCCAGACTCGGGCATCCCAGTTCCTGAGCTGGAAATCACCCTGCCATTTGTGCAACACTAAGGCCGCAAGATTCTGCTCAGTATCTCTGTCTCCACAGTCATCCTCTAGTCCACATCTCACACAGTATCTCAGTTCCAGTCCCACCTCCAGAAGCATTTACTAACAGTCGCAAAGGCTCAGCACGATGACTGGAAACAGAGAAAATTCTATCCTTATTTCATTTTCTTTTCTACATGCTGCACTTTGGATGAAAAAGCTGTGAGAGAGATAAATTCTCAGCTGTTTGGAGTGCAGTACTGAGTCCATACAGACATGCTCAATAGCAGTGAGATGGGAATTAGCAATAAGGGGTCAGCCATTTAGACTGAGAAGAGGAGAAATTTCTTCACTCAGAGCAGAGGATTATGAATTTTTGGAATTTTCTACCCCATGAGCTTCGATAGATTTTTGGACACTAACGCAATCGAGTGAGCAGGAAAGTAGAGTTGAGGTAGAAGATCAGCCATGGTTGTATTGATTGACGGAGCAGGCTCAAGGGACTAGATAGTGTACTCCTTTTTTTTAATTCATTCATGCGATGTGGGTGTCACTGGCTAGGCCAGCATTTATTGCCCATCCCTAATTGCCCTTGAGAAGGTGATGGTGAGCTCCTATTTCTTATGTTCTTATAGGAAAAAGAGTGGTGTTCCCTCCACACCGCACTGCCCACACTAACTGTATGAAAGAGGAGTGGTGTTCCCTCCGCACCGTGCTGCTTGCACTATCACAGAATCACAGAATAACACAGTGCAGAAGAGGCCCTTCAGCCCATCGGGTCTGCACCGATGCATTAAAGACACCTGACCTGTCTACCTAATCCCATTTGCCAGCACTTGGCCTATAGCCTTGAATGTTATGACATGCCAAGTGCTCATCCAGGTACTTTTTAAAGGATGTGAGGCAACCCTCCTCTACCACCCTCCCAGGCAGTGCATTCCAGACCGTCACCACCCTCTGGGTAAAAAAGTTCTTCCTCAAATCCCCCTTAAACCTCCCACCCCTCAACTTAAACTTGTGACCCCTCGTAACTGACCCTTCAACTAAGGGGAACAGCTGCTCCCTATCCACCCTGTCCATGCCCCTCATAATCTTGTACATCTCGATCAGGTCACCCCTCAGTCTTCTCTGCTCCAGCGAAAACAACCCAAGCCTATCCAAACTCTCTTCATAGCTTAAATGTTCCATCCCAGGCGACATCCTGGTGAATCGCCTCTGCACCCCCTCCAGTGCAATCACATCCTTCCTATAATGTGGCGACCAGAATTGCACACAGTACTCCAGCTGTGGCCTTACCAAAGTTCTATACAACTCCAACATGACCTCCCTGCTTTTGTAATCTATGCCTCGATTGATAAAGGCAAGTGTCCCATATGCCTTTTTCACCACCCTATTAACCTGTCCTTCAGCCTTCAGTGATCTGTGGACAAACACACCAAGGTCCCTTTGTTCTCGGAACTTCCCAGTGTCAGGCCATTTATTGAATACTTCCGTGTCACGTTACTCCTTCCAAAGTGTATCACCTCACACTTTTCAGGGTTAAATTCCATCTGCCACTTTTCTGCCCATTTGACCATCCCGTCTATATCTTCCTGTAACCCAAGACACTCAACCTCACTGTTAACCACTCAGCCAATCTTTGTGTCATCTGCGAAGTTACTGATCCGACCCCCCACATAGTCATCTATGTCGTTTATATAAATGACAAACAACAGGGGACCCAGCACAGATCCCTGTGGTATGCCACTGGACACTGGCTTCCAGTCACTAAAACGTGTGGAACAGGAGTGGTGTTCCCTCTGCATTGCACAGCTTGCACTAACCATGTGGAAGAGGAGTGGTGTTCCCTCTGCACTGTGCTGCCTGCACTAACTGTGTGGAAGAGGAGTGGTGTTCCCTCCACACCGCACTGCCCACACTAACCATGTGGAAGAGGAGTGGTGTTCCCTCTGCACTGCGCCGCTTGCACTAACCAGGTGGAAGAGGAATGGTTTCCCTCCACACTGCACTGTTTGCATTAACTGTGTGGAAGAGGAGTGGTGTTCCCTCCGCACTGCACTGCCCACACTAACCAGGTGGAAGAGGAGTGGTGTTCCCTCCGCACTGCACTGCCCACACTAACCAGGTGGAAGAGGAATGGTTTCCCTCCACACTGCACTGCTTGCACTAACTGTGTGGAAGAGGAGTGGTGTTCCCTCCGCACCGCACTGCTTGCACTAACTGTGTGGAAGAGGAGTGGTGTTCCCTCCGCACCGCACTGCTTGCTCTAATTGTTTGGAAGAGGAGTGGTGTTCCCTCCGCACCGCACTGCTTGCACTAACCGGGTGGAAGAGGAGTGGTGTTCCCTCCACACTGCACTGCTTGCACTAACTGTGTGGAAGAGGAGTGGTGTTCCCTCCACACTGCACTGCTTGCACTAACTGTGTGGAAGAGGAGTGGTGTTCCCTCCGCACTGCACTGCTTGCACTAACTGTGTGGAAGAGGAGTGGTGTTCCCTCCGCACCGCACTGCTTGCACTAACTGTGTGGAAGAGGAGTGGTGTTCCCTCCGCACCGCACTGCTTGCACTAACTGTGTGGAAGAGGAGTGGTGTTCCCTCCGCACCGCACTGCTTGCTCTAATTGTTTGGAAGAGGAGTGGTGTTCCCTCCGCACCGCACTGCTTGCACTAACCGGGTGGAAGAGGAGTGGTGTTCCCTCCACACTGCAGGGCTTGCACTAACTGTGTGGAAGAGGAGTGGTGTTCCCTCCACACTGCACTGCTTGCACTAACTGTGTGGAAGAGGAGTGGTGTTCCCTCCGCACCGCACTGCTTGCACTAACTGTGTGGAAGAGGAGTGGTGTTCCCTCCGCACCGCACTGCTTGCTCTAATTGTTTGGAAGAGGAGTGGTGTTCCCTCCGCACCGCACTGCTTGCACTAACTGTGTGGAAGAGGAGTGGTGTTCCCTCCGCACCGCACTGCTTGCACTAACTGTGTGGAAGAGGAGTGGTGTTCCCTCCGCACCGCACTGCTTGCACTAACTGTGTGGAAGAGGAGTGGTGTTCCCTCCGCACCGCACTGCTTGCACTAACTGTGTGGAAGAGGAGTGGTGTTCCCTCCGCACCGCACTGCTTGCACTAACTGTGTGGAAGAGGAGTGGTGTTCCCTCCGCACCGCACTGCTTGCACTAACCATGTGGAAGAGGAGTGGTGTTCCCTCCGCACCGCACTGTTTGCACTAACCATATGGAAGAGGAGTGGTGTTCCCTCCGCACTGCACTGCTTGCAATAACTGTGTGGAAGAGGAGTGGTGTTCCCTCCGCACCGCACTGCCCACACTAACCATGTGGAAGAGGAGTGGTGTTCCCTCTGCATTGCACAGCTTGCACTAAAAATGTGGAAGAGGAGTGCGGTTCCCTCTGCACTGTGCTGCCTGCACTAACTGTGTGGAAGAGGAGTGGTGTTCCCTCCACACCGCACTGCCCACACTAACCAGGTGGAAGAGGAGTGGTGTTCCCTCCGCACTGCACTGCCCACACTAACCAGGTGGAAGAGGAATGGTTTCCCTCCACACTGCACTGCTTGCACTAACTGTGTGCAAGAGGAGTGGTGTTCCCTCCGCACTGCACTGCTTGCACTAACTGTGTGGAAGAGGAGTGGTGTTCCCTCCACACTGCACTGCTTGCACTAACTGTGTGGAAGAGGAGTGGTGTTCCCTCCGCACTGCACTGCTTGCACTAACTGTGTGGAAGAGGAGTGGTGTTCCCTCCGCACCGCACTGCTTGCACTAACTGTGTGGAAGAGGAGTGGTGTTCCCTCCGCACCGCACTGCTTGCACTAACTGTGTGGAAGAGGAGTGGTGTTCCCTCCGCACCGCACTGCTTGCACTAACTGTGTGGAAGAGGAGTGGTGTTCCCTCCGCACCGCACTGCTTGCACTAACCGTGTGGAAGAGGAGTGGTGTTCCCTCCGCACGCACTGCTTGCACTAACTGTGTGGAAGAGGAGTGGTGTTCCCTCCGCACCGCACTGCTTGCACTAACTGTGTGGAAAAGGAGTGGTGTTCCCTCCGCACCGCACTGCTTGCACTAACTGTGTGGAAGAGGAGTGGTGTTCCCTACGCACTGCACTGCTTGCACTAACCACGTGGAAGAGGAGTGGTGTTCCTTCCGCACTGCACTGCCCACACTAACTGTGTGGAAGAGGAGTGGTGTTCCCTCCGCACCGCACTGCTTGCACTAACTGTGTGGAAGAGGAGTGGTGTTCCCTCCGCACCGCACTGCTTGCACTAACTGTGTTGAATAGGAGTGGTGTTCCCTCCGCACCGCACTGCTTGCACTAACCATGTGGAAGAGGAGTGGTGTTCCCTCCGCACCGCACTGCTTGCACTAACCATGTGGAAGAGGAGTGGTGTTCCCTCCGCACCGCCCTGCTTGCACTAACTGTGTGGAAGAGGAGTGGTGTTCCCTCCGCACCGCACTGCTTGCACTAACTGTGTGGAAGAGGAGTGGTGTTCCCTCCGCACTGCACTGCCCCCACTAACTGTGTGGAAGAGGAGTGGTGTTCCCTCCGCACCGCACTGCTTGCACTAACCATGTGGAAGAGGAGTGATGTTCCCTCCGCACCGCACTGCTTGCACTAACTGTGTGGAAGAGGAGTGGTGTTCCCTCCGCACCGCACTGCTTGCACTAACTGTGTGGAAGAGGAGTGGTGTACCCTCCGCACTGCACTGCTTGCACTAACTGTGTGGAAGAGGAGTGGTGTTCCCTCCGCACCGCACTGCTTCCACTAACTGTGTGGAAAAGGAGTGGTGTTCCCTCCGCACTGCGCCGCCTGCACTAACCAGGTGGAAGAGGAGTGGTGTTCCCTCCGCACCGCACTGCTTGCACTACCTGTGTGGAAGAGGAGTGGTGTTCCCTCCGCACTGCACTGCTTGCACTAACTGTGTGGAAGAGGAGTGGTGTTCCCTCCACACTGCGCCGCTTGCACTAACCGTGTGAAAGAGGAGTGGTGTGCCCTCCGCACTGCACTGCTTGCACTAACTGTGTGGAAGAGGAGTGGTGTTCCCTCCACACCGCACTGCCCACACTAACCAGGTGGAAGAGGAGTGGTGTTCCCTCCGCACTGCACTGCCCACACTAACCAGGTGGAAGAGGAATGGTTTCCCTCCACACTGCACTGCTTGCACTAACTGTGTGGAAGAGGAGTGGAGTTCCCTCCGCTCCGCACTGCTTGCTCTAACTGTGTGGAAGAGGAGTGGTGTTCCCTCCGCACCGCACTGCTTGCACTAACCGGGTGGAAGAGGAGTGGTGTTCCCTCCACACTGCACTGCTTGCACTAACTGTGTGGAAGAGGAGTGGTGTTCCCTCCGCACTGCACAGCTTGCACTAACTGTGTGGAAGAGGAGTGGTGTTCCCTCCGCACTGCGCCGCCTGCACTAACCAGGTGGAAGAGGAGTGGTGTTCCCTCCGCACCGCACTGCTTGCACTACCTGTGTGGAAGAGGAGTGGTGTTCCCTCCGCACTGCACTGCTTGCACTAACTGTGTGGAAGAGGAGTGGTGTTCCCTCCACACTGCGCCGCTTGCACTAACCGTGTGAAAGAGGAGTGGTGTGCCCTCCGCACTGCACTGCTTGCACTAACTGTGTGGAAGAGGAGTGGTGTTCCCTCCGCACTGCACTGCTTGCACTAACCATGTGGAAGAGGAGTGGTGTTCCCTCCACACCGCTCTGCTTGCACTAACTGTGTGGAAGAGGAGTGGTGTTCCCTCCACACCGCACTGCTTGCACTAACTGTGTGGAAGAGGAGTGGTGCTCCCTCCGCACCGCACTGCTTGCTCTAATTGTTTGGAAGAGGAGTGGTGTTCCCTCCGCACCGCACTGCTTGCACTAACCGGGTGGAAGAGGAGTGGTGTTCCCTCCACACCGCACTGCTTGCACTAACTGTGTGGAAGAGGAGTGGTGTTCCCTCCACACTGCACTGCTTGCACTAACTGTGTGGAAGAGGAGTGGTGTTCCCTCCGCACCGCACTGCTTGCACTAACCATGTGGAAGAGGAGTGGTGTTCCCTCCGCACCGCCCTGCTTGCACTAACTGTGTGGAAGAGGAGTGGTGTTCCCTCCGCACCGCACTGCTTGCACTAACTGTGTGGAAGAGGAGTGGTGTTCCCTCCGCACTGCACTGCCCCCACTAACTGTGTGGAAGAGGAGTGGTGTTCCCTCCGCACCGCACTGCTTGCACTAACCATGTGGAAGAGGAGTGATGTTCCCTCCGCACCGCACTGCTTGCACTAACTGTGTGGAAGAGGAGTGGTGTTCCCTCCGCACCGCACTGCTTGCACTAACTGTGTGGAAGAGGAGTGGTGTACCCTCCGCACTGCACTGCTTGCACTAACTGTGTGGAAGAGGAGTGGTGTTCCCTCCGCACCGCACTGCTTCCACTAACTGTGTGGAAAAGGAGTGGTGTTCCCTCCGCACTGCGCCGCCTGCACTAACCAGGTGGAAGAGGAGTGGTGTTCCCTCCGCACCGCACTGCTTGCACTACCTGTGTGGAAGAGGAGTGGTGTTCCCTCCGCACTGCACTGCTTGCACTAACTGTGTGGAAGAGGAGTGGTGTTCCCTCCACACTGCGCCGCTTGCACTAACCGTGTGAAAGAGGAGTGGTGTGCCCTCCGCACTGCACTGCTTGCACTAACTGTGTGGAAGAGGAGTGGTGTTCCCTCCACACCGCACTGCCCACACTAACCAGGTGGAAGAGGAGTGGTGTTCCCTCCGCACTGCACTGCCCACACTAACCAGGTGGAAGAGGAATGGTGTTCCCTCCGCACTGCACTGCCCACACTAACCAGGTGGAAGAGGAGTGGTGTTCCCTCCGCACCGCACTGCTTGCACTAACTGTGTGGAAGAGGAGTGGTGTTCCCTCCGCACTGCACTGCTTGCACTAACCAGGTGGAAGAGGAGTGGTGTTCCCTCCGCACTGCACTGCTTGCACTAACTGTGTGGAAGAGGAGTGGTGTTCCCTCCGCTCCGCACTGCTTGCACTAACCATGTGGAAGAGGAGTGGTGTTCCCTCCACACCGCTCTGCTTGCACTAACTGTGTGGAAGAGGAGTGGTGTTCCCTCCGCACCGCACTGCTTGCTCTAACTGTGTGGAAGAGGAGTGGTGTTCCCTCCGCACCGCACTGCTTGCACTAACCGGGTGGAAGAGGAGTGGTGTTCCCTCCACACTGCACTGCTTGCACTAACTGTGTGGAAGAGGAGTGGTGTTCCCTCCACACCGCACTGCTTGCACTAACTGTGTGGAAGAGGAGTGGTGTTCCCTCCACACTGCACTGCTTGCACTAACTGTGTGGAAGAGGAGTGGTGTTCCCTCCGCACCGCACTGCTTGCACTAACTGTGTGGAAGAGGAGTGGTGTTCCCTCTGCATTGCACTGCTTGCACTAACTGTGTGGAAGAGGAGTGGTGTTCCCTCCGCACCGCACTGCTTGCACTAACTGTGTGGAAGAGGAGTGGTGTTCCCTCCGCACCGCACTGCTTGCACTAACCATGTGGAAGAGGAGTGGTGTTCCCTCCGCACCGCACTGTTTGCACTAACTGTGTGGAAGAGGAGTGGTGTTCCCTCCGCACTGCACTGCTTGCAATAACTGTGTGGAAGAGGAGTGGTGTTCCCTCCGCACCGCACTGCTTGCACTAACCATGTGGAAGAGGAGTGGTGTGCCCTCCGCACTGCACTGCTTGCACTAACTGTGTGGAAGAGGAGTGGTGTTCCCTCCACACCGCACTGCCCACACTAACCATGTGGAAGAGGAGTGGTGTTCCCTCTGCATTGCACAGCTTGCACTAAAAATGTGGAAGAGGAGTGCGGTTCCCTCTGCACTGTGCTGCCTGCACTAACTGTGTGGTAGAGGAGTGGTGTTCCCTCCACACCGCACTGCCCACACTAACCAGGTGGAAGAGGAGTGGTGTTCCCTCCGCACTGCACTGCCCACACTAACCAGGTGGAAGAGGAATGGTTTCCCTCCACACTGCACTGCTTGCACTAACTGTGTGGAAGAGGAGTGGTGTTCCCTCCGCACTGCACTGCTTGCACTAACTGTGTGGAAGAGGAGTGGTGTTCCCTCCGCACCACACTGCTTGCACTAACCATGTGGAAGAGGAGTGGTGTTCCCTCCGCACCGCACTGCTTGCACTAACTGTGTGGAAGAGGAGTGGTGTTCCCACCACACCGCACTGCTTGCACTAACTGTGTGGAAGAGGAGTGGTGTTCCCTCCGCACCGCACTGCTTGCACTAACTGTGTGGAAGAGGAGTGGTGTTCCCACCACACCGCACTGCTTGCACTAACTGTGTGGAAGAGGAGTGGTGTTCCCTCCGCACCGCACTGCTTGCACTAACTGTGTGGAAGAGGAGTGGTGTTCCCTCCGCACCGCACTGCTTGCACTAACTGTGTGGAAGAGGAGTGGTGTTCCCTCCGCACCGCACTGCTTGCACTAACTGTGTGGAAGAGGAGTGGTGTTCCCTCCGCACCGCACTGCTTGCACTAACCGTGTGGAAGAGGAGTGGTGTTCCCTCCGCACCGCACTGCTTGCACTAACCGTGTGGAAGAGGAGTGGTGTTCCCTCCGCACCGCACTGCTTGCACTAACTGTGTGGAAGAGGAGTGGTGTTCCCTCCGCACCGCACTGCTTGCACTAACTGTGTGGAAAAGGAGTGGTGTTCCCTCCGCACCGCACTGCTTGCACTAACTGTGTGGAAGAGGAGTGGTGTTCCCTACGCACTGCACTGCTTGCACTAACCACGTGGAAGAGGAGTGGTGTTCCCTCCGCACCGCACTGCCCACACTAACTGTGTGGAAGAGGAGTGGTGTTCCCTCCGCACCGCACTGCTTGCACTAACTGTGTGGAAGAGGAGTGGTGTTCCCTCCGCACCGCACTGCTTGCACTAACCATGTGGAAGAGGAGTGGTGTTCCCTCCGCACCGCACTGCTTGCACTAACTGTGTGGAAGAGGAGTGGTGTTCCCTCCGCACGGCACTGCTTGCACTAACTGTGTGGAAGAGGAGTGGTGTTCCCTCTGCACTGCACTGCCCCCACTAACTGTGTGGAAGAGGAGTGGTGTTCCCTCCGCACCGCACTGCTTGCACTAACCATGTGGAAGAGGAGTGATGTTCCCTCCGCACCGCACTGCTTGCACTAACTGTGTGGAAGAGGAGTGGTGTTCCCTCCGCACGGCACTGCTTGCACTAACTGTGTGGAAGAGGAGTGGTGTTCCCTCCGCACCGCACTGCTTGCACTAACTGTGTGGAAGAGGAGTGGTGTTCCCTCCACACCGCACTGCTTGCACTAACTGTGTGGAAGAGGAGTGGTGCTCCCTCCGCACCGCACTGCTTGCTCTAATTGTTTGGAAGAGGAGTGGTGTTCCCTCCGCACCGCACTGCTTGCACTAACCGGGTGGAAGAGGAGTGGTGTTCCCTCCACACCGCACTGCTTGCACTAACTGTGTGGAAGAGGAGTGGTGTTCCCTCCACACTGCACTGCTTGCACTAACTGTGTGGAAGAGGAGTGGTGTTCCCTCCGCACCGCACTGCTTGCACTAACTGTGTGGAAGAGGAGTGGTGTTCCCTCCGCACCGCACTGCTTGCACTAACTGTGTGGAAGAGGAGTGGTGTTCCCTCCGCACCGCACTGCTTGCACTAACTGTGTGGAAGAGGAGTGGTGTTCCCTCCGCACCGCACTGCTTGCACTAACCATGTGGAAGAGGAGTGGTGTTCCCTCCGCACCGCACTGCTTGCACTAACTGTGTGGAAGAGGAGTGGTGTTCCCTCCGCACTGCACTGCTTGCACTAACTGTGTGGAAGAGGAGTGGTGTTCCCACCACACCGCACTGCCCACACTAACCATGTGAAAGAGGAGTGGTGTTCCCTCTGCATTGCACAGCTTGCACTAAAAATGTGGAAGAGGAGTGCGGTTCCCTCTGCACTGTGCTGCCTGCACTAACTGTGTGGAAGAGGAGTGGTGTTCCCTCCACACCGCACTGCCCACACTAACCAGGTGGAAGAGGAGTGGTGTTCCCTCCGCACTGCACTGCCCACACTAACCAGGTGGAAGAAGAATGGTTTCCCTCCACACTGCACTGCTTGCACTAACTGTGTGGAAGAGGAGTGGTGTTCCCTCCGCACTGCACTGCTTGCACTAACTGTGTGGAAGAGGAGAGGTGTTCCCTCCGCACCGCACTGCTTGCACTAACCGGGTGGAAGAGGAGTGGTGTTCCCTCCGCACTGCACTGCTTGCACTAACTGTGTGGAAGAGGAGTGGTGTTCCCTCCGCTCCGCACTGCTTGCACTAACCATGTGGAAGAGGAGTGGTGTTCCCTCCACACCGCACTGCTTGCACTAACTGTGTGGAAGAGGAGTGGTGTTCCCTCCGCACCGCACTGCTTGCACTAACTGTGTGGAAGAGGAGTGGTGTTCCCTCCGCACCGCACTGCTTGCACTAACTGTGTGGAAGAGGAGTGGTGTTCCCTCCGCACCGCACTGCTTGCACTAACCATGTGGAAGAGGAGTGGTGTTCCCTCCGCACCGCACTGCTTGCACTAACTGTGTGGAAGAGGAGTGGTGTTCCCTCCGCACTGCACTGCTTGCACTAACCGTGTGGAAGAGGAGTGGTGTTCCCACCACACCGCACTGCCCACACTAACCATGTGAAAGAGGAGTGGTGTTCCCTCTGCATTGCACAGCTTGCACTAAAAATGTGGAAGAGGAGTGCGGTTCCCTCTGCACTGTGCTGCCTGCACTAACTGTGTGGAAGAGGAGTGGTGTTCCCTCCACACCGCACTGCCCACACTAACCAGGTGGAAGAGGAGTGGTGTTCCCTCCGCACTGCACTGCCCACACTAACCAGGTGGAAGAGGAATGGTTTCCCTCCACACTGCACTGCTTGCACTAACTGTGTGGAAGAGGAGTGGTGTTCCCTCCGCACTGCACTGCTTGCACTAACTGTGTGGAAGAGGAGTGGTGTTCCCTCCGCACCACACTGCTTGCACTAACCATGTGGAAGAGGAATGGTGTTCCCTCCACAACGCACTGCTTGCACTAACCATGTGGAAGAGGAGTGGTGTTCCCTCCACACCGCACTGCTTGCACTAACCATGTGGAAGAGGAGTGGTGTTCCCTCCACAACGCACTGCTTGCACTAACCAGGTGGAAGAGGAGTGGTGTTCCCTCCGCACCGCACTGCTTGCTCTAACTGTGTGGAAGAGGAGTGGTGTTCCCTCCGCACCGCACTGCTTGCACTAACCGGGTGGAAGAGGAGTGGTGTTCCCTCCGCACTGCACTGCTTGCACTAACTGTGTGGAAGAGGAGTGGTGTTCCCTCCGCTCCGCACTGCTTGCACTAACCATGTGGAAGAGGAGTGGTGTTCCCTCCACACCGCACTGCTTGCACTAACTGTGTGGAAGAGGAGTGGTGTTCCCTCCGCACCGCACTGCTTGCTCTAACTGTGTGGAAGAGAAGTGGTGTTCCCTCCGCACCGCACTGCTTGCACTAACTGTGTGGAAGAGGAGTGGTGTTCCCTCCACACTGCACTGCTTGCACTAACTGTGTGGAAGAGGAGTGGTGTTCCCTCCGCACCGCACTGCTTGCACTAACTGTGTGGAAGAGGAGTGGTGTTCCCTCCGCACCGCACTGCTTGCACTAACTGTGTGGAAGAGGAGTGGTGTTCCCTCCGCACCGCACCGCACTGCTTGCACTAACTGTATGGAAGAGGAGTGGTGTTCCCACCGCACCGCACTGCTTGCACTAACCATGTGGAAGAGGAGTGGTGTTCCCTCCGCACCGCACTGCTTGCACTAACTGTGTGGAAGAGGAGTGGTGTTCCCTCCGCACCGCACTGCTTGCACTAACTGTGTGGAAAAGGAGTGGTGTTCCCTCCGCACCGCACTGCTTGCACTAACTGTGTGGAAGAGGAGTGGTGTTCCCTCCGCACTGCACTGCTTGCACTAACCACGTGGAAGAGGAGTGGTGTTCCCTCCGCACTGCACTGCCCACACTAACTGTGTGGAAGAGGAGTGGTGTTCCCTCCGCACCGCACTGCTTGCACTAACCATGTGGAAGAGGAGTGGTGTTCCCTCCGCACCGCACTGCTTGCACTAACTGTGTGGAAGAGGAGTGGTGTTCCCTCCGCACCGCACTGCTTGCACTAACTGTGTGGAAAAGGAGTGGTGTTCCCTCCGCTCCGCACTGCTTGCACTAACTGTGTGGAAGAGGAGTGGTGTTCCCTCCGCACTGCACTGCTTGCACTAACCACGTGGAAGAGGAGTGGTGTTCCTTCCGCACTGCACTGCCCACACTAACTGTGTGGAAGAGGAGTGGTGTTCCCTCCGCACCGCACTGCTTGCACTAACTGTGTGGAAGAGGAGTGGTGTTCCCTCCGCACTGCACTGCTTGCACTAACTGTGTGGAAGAGGGGTGGTGTTCCCTCCGCACCGCACTGCTTGCACTAACTGTGTGGAAGAGGAGTGGTGTTCCCTCCGCACCGCACTGCTTGCACTAACCATGTGGAAGAGGAGTGGTGTTCCCTCCGCACCGCACTATTTGCACTAACTGTGTGCAAGAGGAGTGGTGTTCCCTCCGCACCGCACTGCTTGCACTAACTGTGTGGAAGAGGAGTGGTGTTCCCTCCGCACTGCACTGCTTGCACTAACTGTGTGGAAGAGGAGTGGTGTTCCCTCCGCACTGCACTGCTTGCACTAACTGTGTGGAAGAGGAGTGGTGTTCCCACCGCACCGCACTGCTTGCACTAACCATGTGAAAGAGGAGTGGTGTTCCCTCTGCATTGCACATCTTGCACTAAAAATGTGGAAGAGGAGTGCGGTTCCCTCTGCACTGTGCTGTCTGCACTAACTGTGTGGAAGAGGAGTGGTGTTCCCTCCACACCGCACTGCCCACACTAACCAGGTGGAAGAGGAGTGGTGTTCCCTCCGCACTGCACTGCCCACACTAACCAGGTGGAAGAGGAATGGTTTCCCTCCACACTGCACTGCTTGCACTAACCATGTGGAAGAGGAATGGTGTTCCCTCCACAACGCACTGCTTGCACTAACTGTGTGGAAGAGGAGTGGTGTTCCCTCCACACCGCACTGCCCACACTAACCAGGTGGAAGAGGAGTGGTGTTCCCTCCGCACTGCACTGCCCACACTAACCAGGTGGAAGAGGAATGGTTTCCCTCCACACTGCACTGCTTGCACTAACCATGTGGAAGAGGAATGGTGTTCCCTCCACAACGCACTGCTTGCACTAACTGTGTGGAAGAGGAGTGGTGTTCCCTCCGCACCGCACTGCTTGCTCTAACTGTGTGGAAGAGGAGTGGTGTTCCCTCCACACTGCACTGCTTGCACTAACTGTGTGGAAGAGGAGTGGTGTTCCCTCCGCACCGCACTGCTTGCACTAACCGGGTGGAAGAGGAGTGGTGTTCCCTCCGCACTGCACTGCTTGCACTAACTGTGTGGAAGAGGAGTGGTGTTCCCTCCGCTCCGCACTGCTTGCACTAACCATGTGTAAGAGGAGTGGTGTTCCCTCCACACCGCACTGCTTGCACTAACTGTGTGGAAGAGGAGTGGTGTTCCCTCCGCACCGCACTGCTTGCTCTAACTGTGTGGAAGAGAAGTGGTGTTCCCTCCGCACCGCACTGCTCGCACTAACCGGGTGGAAGAGGAGTGGTGTTCCCTCCACACTGCACTGCTTGCACTAACTGTGTGGAAGAGGAGTGGTGTTCCCTACGCACCGCACTGCTTGCACTAACTGTGTGGAAGAGGAGTGGTGTTCCCTCCGCACCGCACTGCTTGCACTAACTGTGTGGAAGAGGAGTGGTGTTCCCACTGCACCGTACTGCCTGCACTAACTGTGTGGAAGAGGAGTGGTGTTCCCTCCGCACCGCACTGCTTGCACTAACCATGTGGAAGAGGAGTGGTGTTCCCTCCGCACCGCACTGCTTGCACTAACTGTGTGGAAGAGGAGTGGTGTTCCCTCCGCACCGCACTGCTTGCACTAACTGTGTGGAAAAGGAGTGGTGTTCCCTCCGCACCGCACTGCTTGAACTAACTGTGTGGAAGAGGAGTGGTGTTCCCTCCGCACTGCACTGCTTGCACTAACCACGTGGAAGAGGAGTGGTGTTCCTTCCGCACTGCACTGCCCACACTAACTGTGTGGAAGAGGAGTGGTGTTCCCTCCGCACCGCACTGCTTGCACTAACTGTGTGGAAGAGGAGTGGTGTTCCCTCCGCACCGCACTGCTTGCACTAACTGTGTGGAAGAGGAGTGGTGTTCCCTCCGCACCGCACTGCTTGCGCTAACCATGTGGAAGAGGAGTGGTGTTCCCTCCGCACCGCACTGCTTGCACTAACTGTGTGGAAGAGGAGTGGTGTTCCCTCCGCACCGCACTGCTTGCACTAACTGTGTGGAAGAGGAGTGGTGTTCCCTCCGCACTGCACTGCTTGCACTAACTGTGTGGAAGAGGAGTGGTGTTCCCTCCGCACTGCACTGCTTGCACTAACAGTGTGGAAGAGGAGTGGTGTTCCCTCCGCACCGCACTGCTTGCACTAACTGTGTGGAAGAGGAGTGGTGTTCCCTCCGCACTGCACTGCTTGCACTAACTGTGTGGAAGAGGAGTGGTGTTCCCTCCGCACCGCACTGCTTGCACTAACTGTGTGTAAGAGGAGTGGTGTTCCCTCCGCACCGCACTGCTTGCACTAACCACGGGGAAGAGGAGTGGTGTTCCCTCCGCACTGCACTGCTTGCACTAACCGTGTGGAAGAGGAGTGGTGTTCCCTCTGCACCGCACTGCTTGCACTAACTGTGTGGAAGAGGAGTGGTGTTCCCTCCGCACCGCACTGCTTGCACTAACTGTGTGGAAGAGGAGTGGTGTTCCCTCCGCACTGCACTGCTTGCACTAACTGTGTGGAAGAGGAGTGGTGTTCCCTCTGCACCGCACTGCTTGCACTAACTGTGTGGAAGAGGAGTGGTGTTCCCTCTGCACCGCACTGCTTGCACTAACTGTGTGGAAGAGGAGTGGTGTTCCCTCCGCACTGCACTGCTTGCACTAACTGTGTGGAAGAGGAGTGCTGTTCCCTCTGCACCGCACTGCTTGCACTAACTGTGTGGAAGAGGAGTGGTGTTCCCTCTGCACCGCACTGCTTGCACTAACTGTGTGGAACAGGAGTGGTGTTCCCTCCGCACTGCACTGCTTGCACTAACCGTGTGGAAGAGGAGTGGTGTTCCCTCCGCACTGCACTGCTTGCACTAACTGTGTGGAAGAGGAGTGGTGTTCCCTCCGCACCGCACTGCTTGCACTAACTGTGTGGAAGAGGAGTGGTGTTCCCTCCGCACCGCACTGCTTGCACTAACAGTGTGGAAGAGGAGTGGTGTTCCCTCCGCACCGCACTGCTTGCACTAACCGTGTGGAAAAGGAGTGGTGTTCCCTCAGCACAGCGTTGCTTTCCCGTTACGGATCTCAGGGGCTTCAGGCTGTGCAGCTGCCTGTGCAGCCGCTGCCGGCTCTGCTGCTCCTTCCTGCAACGCTCTCTCTGCTGTTGGTCATTTGGCTCCAGACTGCGACATGGGTTACTGTTTCAAAATAAAATTAAAGGATTTTACAATAAGCATGAAAATAATTTCATCAAATTTACTGAATAATAACAGTCATACCTCTATCACAAATTGCTGGGAAAGGAGATGCTATCAGGAATTCATCTCGCTGAAGGTTGTTGTTAGAACATTAGATTACTTGTCATAAATATAGGCTTTTCCTTCTTGGAACAAAGTTCCACCTCCATAAATTATCATGGTGTGACAGAAAAATATTGATGGATGCTTGCCCTTTAAAAAGTTAACACACAGAGTGGTGATTTGATCTCCCCCCAGTCGTCTGGATATACAGCCTCCTTCAATGCCAGGCCTCAAATCTTTGGGGAGATAATACTGACATAATAAGAGTGCTAAACAGGAAGCAATCTCTACCCTGTTACACCTGCATTTAGGGCGAGGACACTGTAGTGATGGACAGCTGACCATCAGTCATTGTCGAGACTCACACAAGAATGGCCTATTTACTGAGATACCAGAGGACACCTGAAAGCCACTGACCTGAACACCAACTAGTCACTTAGAAGGTTATACATGTGATGCATTAAATACAGATATAATAGCTTGCACTTATACTGCACTTTAGTGCAGAATCAAGAAGATCACCCCCCTCTAGCCTAAATCAGGGGAAACGATCATGGACCAACACACGCAAATGGACCGCTGGGTGGAGCACTACCTAGAACTGCACTCCAGGGAAAATATCACTGATACTGCCCTCAATGCAGCCAAGTCTCTGCCAGTCATAGATGAGCTGGACGAATAGCCAACAAAATTGGAACTCAGTGATGCCATTGATTCTCTAGCCAGTGGAAAAGCCCCTGGAAAGTACGGCATTAACCCTGAAATAATCAAGAGTGCCAAGGCTGCTATACTCTCAGCATTCCGTGAACTGCTTTGCCTGTGCTGGGATGAGGGAGCAGTACCACAGGACATGCACGATGCCCATATCATCACCCTGTGTCATCAACAGTGACATCAAGCAGCACTTGCTTAGCAATAACCTGCTCAGTGACGCTCAGTTTGGGTTCTGCCAGGGCCACTCAGCTCCTGACCTCATTACAGCCTTGGTCCAAACATGGACAAAAGACCTTAACTCAAGAGGTGAGGTGAGGTGAGAGTGACTGCCCTTGACATCAAGGCAGCATTTGACCAAGTATGGCATCAAGGAGCCCTAGCAAAACTGAGGTCATTGGGAATCAGGGGGAAAACCCTCCACTGGTTGGAGTCATACCTAGCACAAAGGAAGATGGTTGTGGTTGTTGGGGGTCAAGCATCTCAGCTCCAGGACATCACTGCAGGAGTTCCTCAGGGTAGTGTCCAAGGCCCAACCATCTTCAGCTGTTTCATCAATGACCTTCCTTCAATCATAAGGTCAGAAGTGGGGATGTTCACTGATGATTGCACAAGGTTCAGCACAATTCGTGACTCCTCAGATACTGATGCAGTCCATGTAGAAATGCAGCAAGACTTGGACAATATCCAGGCTTGGGCTGATAAGTGCCAAGCAATGACCATCTCCAACAAGAGAGAATCTAACCATCTCCCCTTGACATTCAATGGCATTACCATCGCTGAATCCCCCACTATCAACATCCTAGGGGTTACCATTGACTAGAAACTGAACTGGAGTAGCCATATAACTACCGTGGCTGCAAGAACAGGTCAGAGGCTAGGAATCCTGAGGCAAGTAACTCACCTCCTCACTCCCCAAAGCCTGTCCACCATCTACAAGGCACAAGTCAGGAGTGTGATGGAATACTCTCCACTTGCTTGGATGGGTGCAGCTCCAACAACACTCAAGAAGCTCAACACCATCCAGGACAAAGCAGCCCGCTTGATTGGCACTCCACCTACAAACATTCACTCCCTCCACCACCGACGCACAGTGGCAGCAGTGTGTACCATCTACAAGATGCACTGCAGCAATGCACCAAGGCTCCTTCAACAGCACCTTCCAAACCCGTGACCTCTACCAACTAGAAGGACAAGGGCAGCAAATGCATGGGAACACAACCACCTGCAAGTTCCACTCCAAGTCACACACCATCCTGACGTGGAACAATGTCGCCGTTCCTTCACTGTCGCTGGGTCAAAATCCTGGAACTCCCTTCCTAACAGCACTGTGGGTGTACCTACCCCACATGGACTGCAGCAGTTCAAGAAGGCAGCTCACCACCACCTTCTCAAGGGCAATTAGGGATGGGTAATAAATGCTGGCCTGGCCAGCGACGCCCATATCCCATGAATGAGTAAAAAAAAAACCTCTATAAGAACAAGGGTGACCGTGGTGACTGCAACAACTACCGTGGAATCTCCCTGCTCAGCATAGTGGGAAAAGTCTTCGCTCGAGTCATTTTAAACAGACTCCAGAAGCTGGCTGAGCCTGTCTACCCTGAGGCACAGTGTGGCTTTCGAGCCAAGAGATCCACCATTGACATGCTCTTCTCCCTTCGCCAGCTACAGGAGAAATGCCGCGAACAACAGATGCCCCTCTACGTTGCTTTCATAGATCTCACCAAGGCCTTTGACCTCGTCAGCATGGCGGACAGCCATAAAGGCGGGGCTAAAGAGTGGTGAATCGAAGAGACTTAGCAGTTCGCAGGAAAAACAATGTGCAAGGAGAGAGCCAACTAACCAATTTTATCTGCAGCGCCTGTGGAAGAGTCTGTCACTCTAGAATTGGCCTTTATAGCCACTCCAGGCGCTGCTTCACAAACCACTGACCACCTCTAGGCGCTTACCCATTGTCTCTCGAGCCAAGGAGACCAAAGACAAGACGAATGCAGAATACCAGTGGTGCAGTGGTTAGCACCGCAGCCTCACAGCTCCAGCGACCCGGGTTCAATTCTGGGTACTGCCTGTGTGGAGTTTGCAAGTTCTCCCTGTGTCTGCATGGGTTTCCTCCGGGTGCTCCGGTTTCCTCCCACATGCCAAAGACTTGCAGGTTGATAGGTTAATTGGCCATTATAAATTACCCCTAGTATAGGTAGGTGGTAGGGAAATATAGGGACAAGTGGGGATGTGGTAGGAATATGGGATTAGTGTAGGATTAGTATAAAAATGGGTGGTTGATGGTCGGCACAGACTCGGTGGGCCGAAGGGCCTGTTTCAGTGCTGTATCTCTAAAAAAAATAACATAACTTAATTGAATAGAATCATAGAATGGCACAGAAGGAGGGATCACATCCTTCCTAAAGTGTACTGCCCTGAATTGGACACAATACTTCAGATGAGGCCAAACCAGTGTTTTATAAAGGTTCAGCATAACTTTCTTGCTTTTTTACTCTATGCCTCTAAAGCCCAGGATCCTATATAAAAACAGAAAATGATGGAAATACTCAGCAGGTCTTATTTCAGATTTCCAGTATCTGCAGTATTTTGCATTTGTACCAGGATCCCTTATGCCTTATTAACTGCTTTCTCAACCTGCCCTGCCATCTTCAATGATTTGTGCACATATATCCACTTGTCCCCCTGCTCCTGCACCCCCTTTAGAATTGTATCCTTTATATTATGTTGCTTCTCCTCATTCTTCCTACCAAAATGTATCACTTCACACATTTCTGCATGAAATTTCATCAGCCACTTGTCTGCCCGTTTCACCACCCTGTCTCTGCTCTCTTAAAGACTCGTAGTATCCTCACAGTTCACAATACTTCCAAGTTTTGAGTCAAATGCAAATTTTGAAATTATGCCCTGTACACCCAATTCTAGGTCATTGATATAGATCACGAAATGTAGGGGTCCCAACACTGGCCCCTGAGGAACCCCACGATACACCTTCCTCCAGTCCGAGAAACAACTACTCATCTCAACTCTCTGCTTCCTGTGACTCAGCCAACTTCGCAGCCATGCTGCTTCTGTCCCTTTTATTCAACTTTGCTGACAAACCTGTAATGTTGCACTTTATCAAATACCTTTTGGGTGTCTATGTACACCACATCAACCGTATTACCTTCATCACAAGCCTCAAATCAAGTTAGTTAAACATAATTTGCCCTTAACAAATCCGTGCTGGCTTTCCTTAATTAATCCACATCCAAGTGACTGTTACTTTTGTCCAGGATCATCATTTCTAAAAGCTTTCCCACCGCCAAGGTTAAACTGACTGGCCTGTAGTTGCTGGGCTTGTCCTTACACCCTTTTTGGACAACAGTATAACATCAAGGATTAGGGGACACAGATTGAAGGTTTTGAGCAAGAGATGTAGGGAGAATGTGAGGAAGAGCTTTTTTATGCAGCAGGTGGTAATGACCTGGAACTCACTGCCCACAGGTTGGAGGAAGCGGAGACAATCAATGACTTCAAAAGGAAATTGGATGGCCACTTGAAGGAAATAGACTTGCAGGGCTATGGGGATCAGCAGGGGATTGGAACTGACTGAATAGCCCTGTGGAGAGGCGGCAAGGACTCGATGGACCATTTGGCCTCCTTCTGTGCTGTAAATGACTCTATATGCAATTCTCCAGTCCTCCGGCACTACCTCTGTATCTAAGGAGGATTGGAAGATTATAGCCAATGCCACTGCAATTTCCACCTTTACTTCCCTCTGTATCCTTGGATGCATTCCATCTAGTCCTGGTGACTTATGAACTTTAAGTACAGCCAGCCTTTCTAACACCTACTGCAGCTACTGGCTGCCCACATTACAGAGCTGGAGCTGCGGGTGGATTCACTGTGGAGCATCCGCGATGCTGAGGACATAGCGGATAGCACGTTTAGTGAGGTGGTCACACCGCAGGTAACGGCTGCACAGGCAGAAAAGGGATGGGTGACCACCAGACGGAGTAGTAGGCGCAGGCAGGTAGTGCAGGAGTCCCCTGTGGCCATCCCCCTCTGAAACAGATATACCGCTTTGGATACTATTGGGGGGATGACCTCCCGGGGGAAAGCAGCAACAGCCAAGTTTGTGGCACCACGGAGGGCTCTGCTGCACAGCAGGGGAGGAAAAGGGGTGGAAGAGCTATAGTGATAGGGGATTCTATCCTAAGGGGTGCAGATAGGCGTTTCTGTGGCCGCAAACGAGACTCCAGGATGGTATGTTGCCTCCCTGGTGCTAGGGTCAAGGATGTCTCAGAGCGGCTGCAGGATATTCTGAAAGGGGAGGGTGAGCAGCCAGAGGTCGTGGTCCATATTGGTACTAACGACATAGGCAGGAAGAGAGATGAGGTCCTGCAAAGTGAATATAGGGAATTAGGCAGAAGGTTAAAAAGCAGGACCTCTAAGATTGTAATCTCAGGATTACTCCATGTGCCACGTGCTAGTGAGAGTAGGAATAGGAGGATAAGGCAAATGAATGCGTGGCTAAACAGCTGGTGTAGGCGGGAGGGCTTCAGCTACTTGGATCACTAGGATCTCTTCTGGTGCAAGGTGACCTGGACAAGAGGGACGAGTTGCATCTGAACTGGAAGGGGATCAATATCCCTGTGGGGAGGTTTGCTAGTACTACTCGGGAGGGTTTAAACTAGTCTGGCAGGGCTGTGGGACCCAAAGTAGTAGTCTCTCCGATGAGATAGTTGAGGCAAATGTAGAGGAGGTTAAAGCAAGCAAGTCCAGTTGGCAGGCCGGGCAGGGGCAGAACAGGGAGCGTGGAAGGTCTGGTAGGCTAAACTGCATTTACTTTAATGCAAGAAGCCTTACAGGTAAGGCAGATGAACTCAGAGCATGGATCGGTACATGGGATTGTGATATTATAGCTATTACAGAAACGTGGTTGAGGGATGGGCAGGACTGGCAGCTCAATGTTCCGGGGTACCAATGCTTCTGGCGTGACAGAGGTGGAGGTAACAGAGGAGGGGGAGTTGCACTATTGATTAGGGAGGACATCACGGCAGTACTTAGAGAGGATATCCCGGGGGGAACGTCCAGAGAGGCCATATGGGTAGAACTTAGAAATAAGAAAGGGGTGATCACTTTGATGGGATTATACTACAGGCCCCCCAATAGTCAGAGGGAACTGGAGGAGCATATATATAGGGAAATCACAGATAGGTGTAGGAATTATAGGGTTGTAATAGTTAGTGATTTTAACTTCCCTAATATTGACTGGGACAGCCTTTGTGCGAAGGGATCAGATGGGGAAGAATTTGTTAAGTGTGTCCAGGATAGTTTTCTGAAGCAGTATGTGGATGACCCTACTAGAGAAGGGGCTACACTCGACCTCCTCTTAGGAAATGAGGCTGGGCAGGTAGTTGATGTGTCAATGGGGGAGCACTTTGGGACCAGTGACCATAACTCTATTAGCTTCAAGATAGTTATGGACAAGGATAGGACTGGTCCTCAAGTTAAAGCCCTAAATTGGTGGAAGACTAATTTCGATTGCATCAGACAGGAACTCTCAAAAGTTGAATGGGAGAGGCTGTTTACAGGTAAAGAGACGTCTGGCAAGTGGGAGGCTTTTAAAAGTGAGATAGGAGGAGTTCTGGGCCAACATGTTCCTGTTAGATTGAAGGGCAAGGCTGGCAAGTTTAGGGAACCTTGGTTGACAAGCGATATTGAGGGTCTGGTCAGGACAAAGAAGGAGGCATATGTCAGGTATAGGCAGCTGGGATCAAGCGAGTCCCTCGAGGAGTATAGGGGATGTAGGAGTACACTTAAGGAGGAAATTTTTTTCTTTGGCCTCCTTATCTCGAGAGACAATGGATACGCGCCTGGAGATGGTCAGTGGTTTGTGAAGCAGCGCCTGGAGTGGCTATAAAGGCCAATTCTAGAGTGACAGGCTCTTCCACAGGTGCTGCAGAGAAATTTGTTTGTCAGGGCTGTTGCACAGTTGGCTCTCCCCTTGCGCCTCTGTCTTTTTTCCTGCCAACTACTAAGTCTCTTCGACTCGCCACATTTTAGCCCTGTCTTTATGGCTGCCCGCCAGCTCTGGCGAACGCTGGCAACTGACTCCCACGACTTGTGATCAATGTCACAGGATTTCATGTCGCGTTTGCAGACGTCTTTAAAGCGGAGACATGGACGGCCGGTGGGTCTGATACCAGTGGTGAGCTCGCTGTACAATGTGCCTTTGGGGATCCTGCCATCTTCCAAGCGGCTCACATGGCCAAGCCATCTCAAGCGCCGCTGACTCAGTAGTGTGTACAAGCTGGGGATGTTGGCCGCCTCGAGGACTTCTGTGTTGGAGATACGGTCCTGCCACCTGATGCCAAGTATTCTCCGGAGGCAGCGAAGATGGAATGAATTGAGACGTCGCTCTTGGCTGACATACGTTGTCCAGGCCTCGCTGCCATAGAGCAAGGTACTGAGGACACAGGCCTGATACACTCGGACTTTTGTGTTCCGTGTCAGTGCGCCATTTTCCCACACTCTCTTGAAAAGGGGCCATGAGATTTCCCTGGCAGATAAGATAAAGGAGAATCCTAAAAGATTCTGTAAGTATATTAAGAGTAAAAGGGTAGCTAGGGAGAGAGTAGGTCCCCTGAAGGATCAGTGTGGTAATCTACGTGTGGAGCCACGGGAAATGGGCGAGGTTGTAAATGAATACTTCTCATCTGTATTTACCGTGGAGAAGGTCATGGAAGCTAGTGAGTTCAAGGGAGTGAACAGCAATATCCTGGAGCATATCAACATTACAAAGGAGGAGGTGTTGGAGGTTTTGAAGCACATTAAGGTGGATAAATCCCCAGGGCCTGACCAGGTGTATCCTGGGATGCTATGGGAAGCAAGGGAGGAGATTGCTGTGGCCTTGGTAGAGATTTTTGTATCAGCGTTAGCCACGGGTGAGGTACCGGAAGACTGGAGGATAGCTAATGCTGTGCCTTTATTAAAGAAGGGCAGCAGGGATAAGCCAGGGAATTACAGGCTGGTGAGCCTTACATCAGTGGTGGGAAAGTTATTGGAAGGGATTCTGAGAGACAGGATTTATATGCATTTGGATAGGCAAGGTCTGATTAGGGATAGTCAGCATGGCTTTGTGCGTGGGAGATCATGCCTCACGAATTTGATTGAGTTTTTTGAGAAGGTGACCAAGAGGATTGACGAGGGCAGGGTGGTGGACGTTGTCCACATGGACTTTAGCAAGGCCTTTTGACAAGATCCCGCATGGTAGGCTGATCCGGAAGGTTCGAACACATGGGATCCAGGGTGAGCTAGCAAATTGGATACAAATTTGGCTTGGTGATAGGAGGCAGAGGGTGGTAGTGGAGGGTTGTTTTTCAGATTGGAGGCCGGTGACCAGTGGTGTGCCGCAGGAATCAGTGCTGGGCCCTCTGTTGTTTGTCATATATATTAATGACTTGGATGTGAATGTAGGGGGCATGATTAGTCAGTTTGCAGATGACACCAAAATTGATGGTGCAGTGGACAGTGAAGAAGGTCATTTAAGGTTACAACAGGATATAGATCAACTGGGAAAGTGGGCAAGGGAGTGGTAAATGGAATTTAACACAGACAAGTGCGAAGTGATGCATTTTGGGAAGTTAAACCAGGGCAGGACATATACAGTAAATGGCAGGGCCCTGGGGAGTGTTGTTGAGCAGAGAGACCTTGGGGTGCAAGTACATAGTTCCCTGAAAGTGGCAACACAGGTAGACAGGGTGGTGAAGAAGGCGTATGGCATGCTTGCCTTCATCGGCCGAGGCACTGAGTACGAGTTGGGACGTCATGTTACAGTTGTACATAACGTTGGTTAGACCACATTTGGAGTACTGTGTGCAGTTCTGGTCGCCGCACTACAGGAAAGATGTGATTAAGCTAGAGAGGGTGCAGAAAAGATTCACAAGGATGTTCCTGGTTTGGAGGGCTTGAGTTATAAAGAGAGATTGGAAAGGCTGAGTCTGTTTTCCCTGGAGCAAAGGAGGCTGAGAGTGGACATGATAGAGGTATATAAATTATGAGAGGCATAGGTAGGGTAGATAGCCAGAGTCTGTTTCCCATGGTAGGGGTGACTAAAACTAGAGGGCATAGATTTAAGGTGAGAGGGAGGAGGTTTAAAGGGGATCAAAGGGGTACATTTTTCACACAAAGAATAGTGGGTATCTGGAATGAGCTGCCAGAGGAGGTGGTGGAGGCAGGAACAGTAGCTACATTTAAGAGGCATCTGGACAGGTACTTGAATGAGAAAGGCATAGAGGGATATGGAATTAATGCAGGCAGGTGGGATTAGTATAGATAGGCATGATGGTCGGCATGGATGCGGTGGGCCGAAGGGCCTGTTTCTATGCTGTACGACTCTATGACTCTATGACCTCTTCTATCAATTTTTAGCCCATCCAGTATCTCAACTATCTCCTCTTTCACTGCAACTTTGGCAGCATCTTCTTCCTTGGTAAAGACAGATGCAAAGTATTAATTTAGTACCGCAGCCATCCCTCGACCCCCACTCCTCCTTTTACTATTAATATGCCTGTAGAAGACTTTTGAGTTCCCTTTCATGTTCGCTACCAGTCTCTTCACATACCCTGCTCGAATTTCTTTTTTCACTTCCTGTCTGAACTTTCTTTATTCAGCCTGGTTCTCACATGTATTATCAACCTGACGTCTGTCATACACACCCTTATAGAATCACAGAAAGTTTAAGGCACAGAAAGAGGCTACCTGGCCCATTGTGTCTGTGCCGGCTGAAAAACGATCCACATATTCTAATCCCTCCGTCCAGCATTTGAGCTTACGGCACTTGAGGTGCATATCCAGATTCCTTTTGAATGAGTTGAGGGTCTCTGCTTCAACTACCCTTTCAGGCAGTGAGTTCCAGACTCCCACCACCCTCTAGGTGAAAAAACCTTTCCTCATCTCCCCTCTAATCTTTCTACCAATCACTTTAAATCTATGCCTCCTCGTCACTGACCTCTCTGCTAAGGTGAATACACCCTTCACCTCCACTCTATCCAGGCCCCTCAAAATTTTGTGTATTTCAATCAGATCTCTCCTCAGCCTTCTCTGTTCCAAACAGAACAACCCCAGCCTATCCAATCTTTCCTCATAGTTGCATTTTTCCATCCTCGTAAATCTCCTCTGTACCCTCTCTCGTACAATTACATCCTTTCTGTAATGAGGTGACCAGAACTGCACACAGTACTCACATTGTGGCCTAATCAATGAGTTATGCAGTTCCAACATAACCTCCTGCTCTTGTATTCTGTACATCATCTCATAAAGGAAAGGATTCCATATGCCTTCTTAACCACCTTATCAACCTGTCCTGCTACCTTCAGGGATCTGTGGACATTCACTCCAAGGTCCCTCACTTCCTCTACACTTCTCAGTATTTTCCCATTAATCGTGTATTCCTTTTCCTTGTTTAACTTCCCCAAATGCATCATCACACACTTCTCCAGGTTGAATTCCATTTGCCACTTTTCTGTCCATCTGACCAGACCATCAATATCTTCCTGCAGCCTACAGCTATCCTCCTCGCTATCTACCACACGGCCAATCTTTGCGTCGTCTGCAAACGTCTTGATCATGCCCCCTACATTTACATCCAAATCATTAATTTATACCAGAAAAAGGAGGGGACCCAGTACTGAGGCCTGCGGAACACCACTGGAAACAGCCCTCTAGTCGTTAAAAAAGCCGTCAACAATTACCCTTCATTTCCTGCCACTGAGCCAATTTTGTATCCACCTTGCTGCATTTCCCTGGATCCCATGGGATTTTATTTTTTTAACCACATCAACTGCACTACCCTCATCTATCTTCCTTGTTACTTCTTCAAAAAATTCGATCAAGTTGGTCAAACAAGATCTTCCCGTAACAAATCCATGCTGACTATCCTTGATTAACCTGTGCCTTTCTAAGTGACAGTTTATCCTGTCTTATTCTGCTTCATTTACTCACTATCTCTTTCACCATCTAGGGACCTCCAGCTTTGTTTGTCTTACCTTCCCCCCTCGTGAGAACATACCTCGACCGTACCCAAACTATCTCCTCTTTAAAAGCAGCCCATTGTTGTGTTACAGTTTTGTCTGCCAATCTTTCATTCCAGTTTACATGGGCCAGGTCAGTTCTCACCCCATTGAAATTGGCCCTCTGAGTAATTATTTTTATGCTGGATTGGTCCTTGTTGTTTTCCATAGTTAGCCTAAACCTGATGATGTTATGATCACTGTCCCCTAAATGACCCCGTACTGACACTTGATCCACTTGTTCCACCTCATTTCCCAGAACCCGATCCAGCAATGGCTCCTTCCTCACTGCAGCGGAAACATACTGATCAAGAAAATTCTCCTGAACACACTACAGAGACTCTTCCCCTTCTCTGCTCTTTAATTATCCTAATATAAATTGGGATAGCAACAGTGAGAAATCTCCCATTGTAATGACTCTATAGTTTTTGCAACTCTCTTGCAAATCCGTTCCTTATATCATTCCCACTGCTTGGTGGCCTATAGAAAATACACCCAGTAATGTAATGGGACTGCTATTGTTTCATAGCCCTAAATAAATAGATTCTATCCTTGACCCCTCCAGGACACCCTCTCTCTCCAGCACTGTAATATTATCCTTAATCAATACTGCCACCCCTCCTCTTTTCTTTGCATCTCTGGGATGAAATTTATCCTCCTGCTGGAAAACGACGACAGCCCGCCCATATGGGCTGCATGTCACGGAGCGCGGTGGCTCACTTAAATAGAAGGGGCAGACCGTGCCCTCCCCCTCCACCAATAACGTGGAGGGGACGGGCTGTCCAGCCCCAGCAATGGTGTCAGCTGCCTATGCGCAGGCGCTGATGCCATTTTTAAAGGGCTTCGAGCGAGCCCTACTATTCAATTTAAATATTTAAAGGAACAAGTAATGAAAAATTTAAATCCATTTAAATTGCCCCTTTCCCACCCCCCAATATCCACAAAATTATTTACTTGCCCTTCCCCCCACCTCAAAACACTTCCCTTGCCTACCTGGCCTCCCCTCGCTCCCCCCCCCCCCCCCCCCCCACAAAGTACATAAACTTTACACTATAACCCTTCCCACCATCCCCTATGCCAACAAAAGAACTTTGACTCCGCTCCCCCTCCCCCCGCACTGAGAAACCTACCTCCTCCCACCTCCCCACCAGGGTGCCGCCTTGGTTTCCCGGACAGGAATCCAAAGACACGAGAGTGCCAGCTACCGGCACGAATGTCGCACCGAGACAGACAGCGGGAACGTAAAGGTAATTAATGCAGTGATTTAAGTTTAGTTACATATGTTAATGGCGGTCCTGTCACTGAGCAGTGGGGTGGGGGGGGGGGCCCGCCCAGGCACTAATGGCATCGTGACGTGTGGTGGCCCTCTCCCGGAGGCATTGTCCGGCCCCCACCCCCGTCACAAGCCCCAACGTCGGGTGGGGGTGGGGGGGTCTGTAAAATTAAGCCCCCTATCTCCTATCTTTCCTGAACACCTTGTATCCTGGAATATTTAGGACCCAGCAATGTCCTTTTTTGAGCCAGGTGTCCGTTATCGCCATATCGTATTTCCATGTGGCTATCTACACTTGGAGCTTATCAAACTTATTTACCACACTCATGTGTGCACATACACACACAGTAAACCTAATTTAGACCTTATTGCAATCTCTGTTACTCTGACCCCACTTAATACCTTACTATTTCTTACTCTGATGCTATCTGTTCCTCCCAATTCCTTGTGCACCTTGCTTTTCCTCTCTAATGTAACCTCCTGATTCCCATTCCTCTGAATCTACCCTCAGGTTCCCATCCCTGCCAAGCTAGTTTAAATCCTCCTCAAAAGCACTAGCAAACCGCCCCACAAGGACAATGGACCCGGCTCTGTTCAGTTGCAACCCATCCAGCCAGTACAGGTCCCATCTCCCCCAGAACTGGTCCCAATGTAAGGGAATCTAAAGCTCTCCCTCCTGCACCATCTCTCCAGCCATGAATTCATTTGCTCTAACCTCCTATTTCTATACTCACTAGCATGTGGCATCAGGAATAATCTGGAGATTACTACCTTTGAGATCCTGCTTGCTAGTTTCTTTCCAAGCTGCCTAAAATCTGCCTCATCCCTCTTTTAGCCATGTTGGTATCAATATGGACCACAACCGTTGGCTGGTCACCCTCCCCCCTCAGAGTGCTCTGAAGCCACTTAGTCACAACCTTGACCCTGGCACCAAGGAGGCAACATACTATCCCGAATTCACATCTGCAGCTGCCGAAACTCCTGTCTGTCCCTCAGGACAGAATCCCCTATCATTATTGCTTTCCTTAACTTCCTCCTGCCCCCTGTACATCTGAGCCAACTGTAGTGGCATCGACTTGGCTCTGGCTGCACTCCTCAGAGGAACAATCACTCCAATCAGTATTCGGTACTGGTTGGAGAGCGAGGTTTTTTCCCCCCAAAAATACTTTATGCTTAAAATTTGTAAATAAATATTACATAACAGTTCAAATTTGACTTTACATAAAGTGTAATACACATCAGTTCCTTTCAATACAGTACACGTGTTGCCTCACTACACTTTCCATTAAAGGTTATATTTACAATGTACACTTACATTTCATGTCAGACATTCTCTAGATGCAGAAATCAACAAGCGCATGGGTAAGGCTTCTACTGCTATGTCCAGACTGGCCAAGAGAGTGTGGGAAAATGGCGCACTGACACGGAATACAAAAGTCCGAGTGTATCAGGCCTGTGTCCTCAGTACCTTGCTCTATGGCAGCGAGGCCTGGACAACGTATGTCAGCCAAGAGCGACGTCTCAATTCATTCCATCTTCGCTGCCTCCGGAGAATACTTGGCATCAGGTGGCAGGACCGTATCTCCAACACAGAAGTCCTCGAGGCGGCCAACATCCCCAGCTTGTACACACTACTGAGTCAGCGGCGCTTGAGATGGCTTGGCCATGTGAGCCGCATGGAAGATGGCAGGATCCCCAAAGACACATTGTACAGCGAGCTCGCCACTGGTATCAGACCCACCGGCCGTCCATGTCTCCGCTTTAAAGACGTCTGCAAACGTGACATGAAATCCTGTGACATTGATCACAAGTCGTGGGAGTCAGTTGCCAGCGTTCGCCAGAGCTGGTGGGCAGCCATAAAGACAGGGCTAAAATGTGGCGAGTCGAAGAGACTTAGTAGTTGGCAGGAAAAAAGACAGAGGCGCAAGGGGAGAGCCAACTGTGCAACAGCCCTGACAAACAAATTTCTCTGCAGCACCTGTGGAAGAGCCTGTCACTCTAGAATTGGCCTTTATAGCCATTCCAGGCGCTGCTTCACAAACCACTGACCACCTCCAGGCGCGTATCCATTGTCTCTCGAGATAAGGAGGCCCAAAAGAAACAGTCCGAGGGGTTTTACATGGTTTCCAGCCCCTCGGTATACGATGGCAGGGGGGCCTTTCCCCATTAAGCCGTTGCAGCAGCTGCCTCAAACTTTAGTGCATTCCTCAGCACATAGTCCTGGATCTTGGAATGTACCAGTCTGCAACACTCAGTCATCAACAGCTCTTTGCACTGGAAGACCAGCAAATTTTGGGCAGACCAAAGTGTGTCTTTCACTGAATTAATGGTGGGAATCGGAAAATTTTCCAATCAAATCTGGTGTCAGGCAAGGCAGTCCTGTCTTGTTTGTGTGCTGTATTGAACCTTTTGTGAGTCTATCAGGCAGGATGTGGGCATTTGAGGGGTGACAATCCCAGGGAGCAGAGGCACACAGGTCAAAACCTTCCTGTATGTGGATAACATTGCCGTCTTCTGCTTTGATCCACTGTCCATTCGCAAACTGATGAACTGGCCTTGGAAGCCAAAGTAAATCATGGCAAAAGCAGGGTCATGTACTTTGGGAACAGGGCTGACCGATCCTTTGTCCCCTTCACCATCAGGTCGGACTATCTGAAGGTGCGAGGGATATGGTCCAGAAGTGCCGGGGTGAGCACCAAAAACCGGAAAGAGCGAATAGCCATGATGAAACAGAAACTGGGTATGTGGGAGCTACGCTCCCTCTTCATTGCGGGTTGGAGAGCAAGATGCACTCAGGGGACTCCTGTGCTACCTGCCTGGTCCTCCTTGACTGTCTGGCAGTCACCCATTTCCTCTCTGCCTGCACACCTTTAAGCTGCAGGGTGACCACATCCAGAAACGTGCTATCCACAAAACTCTCAGCCTCATGGATCATCGTAATAACTCCAACTGCTGTTCACACTCTGAAACCCAGAGCTCGAGCTGATGACACTTTCTGCACAAGTGGTTGTGCAGGACATAAGAAGTGTCCTGGAGTTCCCAAATAGAACAGGATGTGTACTGCACAGGACTGTGATGCCCTGCCATGCCTCTATTTATGAGACAGGTAACTGACTTAACAGAAATAAACTTAGGACATAAATAAATAAACTCACCAGCTACTCATCAATCAGCTGCTTTGCTTATGCTCGCATCAGTTTATTTTACAAGGACTTGACTTAAATGTTTTTACTTAACTCTTATTGTCTGTATACCTTAGATTTTAATTTACAGAAAAATTAAAAACCCTTTAGTGTTACTATCCCTTGCTATTTAATTTTAACTTTATCCCTTAGATCTGATTTATTTTTTTTTATTTAGAGATACAGCACTTAAACAGGCCCTTCGGCCCACCGAGTCTGTGCCAACCAACAACCACCCATTTATACTAACCCTACAGTGATCCCATATTCCCTATCACCTCCCTACACTAGGGGCAATTTACAACGGCCAATTTACCTATCACCTGCAAGTCTTTTGGATGTGGGCGAAAACCCACGCAGACACAGGGAGAACTTGCAAACTCCGCACAGGCAGTACCTAGAATCGAACCCGGGTCCCTGGAGCTGTGAGGCTGCGGTGCTAACCACTGCGCCACTGTGCCGCCCATTATTAAATGAACAGATTTTAATAATATGATAAATTATCAAAATGGCTTTAGATTTTTATATTAATCGATCTAGTCTTGCTTTATATTTGATTAATTTAAATTAAAATATGCACAGATCAGAGAGAGATTAGGAGCAGTGGCCAGACACTTGGTCAAAGAGGTGGGCTTTCAGCAGGATCTCAATGGAAGAGAGGGAGGTTGAGATGTGGAGAGGTTTAGGGAGAGAATTCCAGAGTGTGGAACGTAAATGGGTGAAAGTACAGACGTCGTGAGCTAGGAAGGATGCACATGAGATTGGGTCTGAGAAATTGAATGTTTGTAGGGTATTAGAATCATAGGATCTTACAGAACAGAAAGTTGTTCAGCCCATTGTGCCTGTACTGGCTCCTTCTCACTGCCCTGCTCTTTCCCCATAGCCTAATATGCTGTCACTGAAGGATTGGCATTGGTAAGGCTACGAAAGGATTTAAAGTTAAGGACGAAATTTCTAAATTCGATGCATTGAGGGACCAATAGCCAATGGGTTTCATCAGTGGTTTGTCGACTCACTGACCTCAACCAAGGCACATCGCTCCTCCGTAACAAATCACCCAGAGAGAGAGAGAGAGAAAATCAGTAGAGAAAGGACATCAGTGGAGATATCAAAACAGAAAGAACAGATTGAGTTCTGATGACGGGTCATCGACCTGAAACGTTAACTCTGTTTCTCTCTCCACAGGTGCTGCTGGAATTGCTGAGTATTTCCAGCATTTTAGAGGTCATAGAGTCATAGAGTCGTACAGCATAGAAACAGGCCCTTCGGCCCACTGCATCCATGCCGACCATCATGCCTATCTATACTAATCCCACCCGCCTGCATTAATTCCATATCCCTCTATGCCTTTCTCATTCAAGTACCTGTCCAGATGCCTCTTAAATGTAGCTACTGTTCCTACCTCCACCACCTCCTCAGGCAGCTCATTCCAGATACCCACTATTCTTTGTGTGAAAAATGTACCCCTTTGATCCCCTTTAAACCTCTTCCCTCTCACCTTAAATCTATGCCCTCTAGTTTTAGTCACCCCTACCATGGGAAACAGACTCTGGCTATCTACCCTATCTAAGCCTCTCATAATTTTATACAAACAACAGAGGGCCCAGCACTGATCCCTGCGGTACACCACTGGTCACCGGCCTCCAATCTGAAAAACAACCCTCCACTACCACCCTCTGCCTCCTATCACCAAGCCAATTTTGTATCCAATTGGCTAGCTCACCTTGGATCCCATGTGTTCGAACCTTCTGGACCAGCCTACCATGCAGGAGCTTGTCAAAAGGCCTTGCTAAAGTCCATGTAGACAACGTCCATCGCCATGCCCTCGTCAATCCTCTTGGTCACCTTCTCAAAAAACTCAATCAAATTCATGAGACATGAGTTCCCACGCACAAAGCCATGCTGACTATCCCTCATCAGACCTTGCCTTTCCAAATGCATATAAATCCTGTCTCTCAGAATCCCTTCCAATAACTTTCCCACCACTGATGTAAGGCTCACCAGCCTGTAGTTCCCTGGCTTATCCCTGCTGCCCTTCTTTAATAAAGGCACAACATTAGCTATCCTCCAGTCTTCCGGTACCTCACCCGTGGCTAACGATGATACAAAAATCTCTGCCAGGGCCCCAGCAATCTCCTCCCTTGCTTCCCATAGCATCCTAGGATACACCTGGTCAGGCCCTGGGGATTTATCCACCTTAATGCGCATCAAAACCTCCAACACCTCCTCCTTTGTAATGTTGATATGCTCCAGGATATTGCTGTTCCCTCCTTTGAATTCACTAGCTTCCATGACCTTCTCCACAGTAAATAGAGATGAGAAGTATTCATTTACAATCTCGCCCATTTCCCATGGCTCCACACATAGATTAGCACACTGATCCTTAAGGGGACCTACTCTCTCCCTAGCTACCCTTTTGCTCTTAATATACTTATAGAAACTTTTAGGATTCTCCTTTATCTTATCTGCCAGGGAAATCTCATGGTCCCTTTTCGCCCTCCTAACTTCCTTCTGTTTTTATTTCAGATTTCCAGCAGCTGCAGTACTTTGCTTTTGTTTTGAAGAACAGATTGATATTTTGTTAGAGTATCTATGTACTTTCCGTCTCTCAGACATATGCCCTTCCTTACCTGTTTACATTTGTAAGACATTGCTCCCTCCCAGACAGTGCTGACTCACTCTGTCTGACAGCTGGTATTGTGACTTTTGAAGTATCGTTTTTCAGTGTTGCAGCAGGTATGAGGACGAGTTGTTTACCGGGTAGATTAAGCTCCTCTAGGCCTCCTCTCTCTGTGTTGGAGTCTGCAGCCACAGAAACCCCATGTTGCTCACCAACCGGTTTCCTGCTTTCACGTCTTGTTTTCCTTCTCTTCCTCTGGGCTGGTTTGGCTTCTTCAGCTCCTGCCTGCCCAGCAGCACATTTAGAATCACTGCCTGTTACTTTTGAGGACTTGACAGAGGCTTTTCGCAGTTGCTTCAGCAACATGCTTTTACCAGTACAGTCACTGTGTCGGGTAGAGAAAAAAATAAAATCAGGCCTATGAATGGCATTAAAATCATGTGCAGGGGACTCATAATTCTGCAATACATGCACCCCCAATTGCCTGGTATGGAAGCTGGCAGTTGAGGCTCCCCACTAGTAGTGCAAATTCGTACATCAGGCCCCTATAGTAAACAGTGTTTGTTGGCTTCTGTGCAAGTTGAACAGTTTCCTCAAATTTCAGACACAGTGGTGTATATTTCCGTTCAGGAAGAAAATGATTTAACACCCAAGCAGGTGGCAGGCAGCAGGCAGCAGCACTGTACTGTACTGTCGGCTCACACGGATATCAGAGCCAACCTGTGCCAAGTGATGTGATCTTAGTCCCACAGATAAATATGGCAGATCGCAATTCATTCACAGCACGTCAGTGAATGTACTTCAAACAAGTTCCTTCAACTTCACCTCTTGATTGATAGGACTAAAACTGAGCTGAGAGCGCTGAAATCCCAAATATCCATTTAAATAGCACAATTCTCATTCTCACACCTTTCTTACCCTGAGTCACTCTGTGGCTCCTTCTGTGCTCGGTCACTGTCCTGGGCTGACAGGCTGTTGTGGTTGTCCTCCTCAAAGGATGATTCCGTAGAACTGTGTAAAGCAACAGGTACAGGAACAACAATTAAAGATTAGGATTCAGCTTCATACCCACTGCCAGCTGGTGAGGGTCCCTGGCAGGAGCATGATTTTGGCAAATGACTAAATATGTAGGCATGGTGATCAGGGCTCGTGAACCCAGTAAATCCTACAGGAACTCAACAGGACACAGAAAGACTCACAGCTCCTGAAGTTGTGCACTGAGGGGATGAAGTGATGACTGCAGCTTGGCTAAGCTTCCTTTGGTTTGTGCTTGATGTAAGGGTGGTTCTGCAATCCAGTGCTCCCAAGGGACAGAGTACTCACCGGGAATGTAGTTCAAGAAGACACAGGTCTGAAAATTCTAATTCCCTTTGGGAATGCTGGATCGTGGATAACTCCTTATTATGTCAGTAACAATGTGGACACTTTGGAAAGAAATGGACCATTTTCTCAATGCTGCTGAGCCATGATGGGGACCAATGCTTCAAAACTACTTAAGTGGGCTCACACATCTGTCACATCCCACCATCATCATCCACAACTGTCATAGAGTCATAGAGAGATACAGCACTGAAACAGCCGACCAACAACCACCCATTTATACTAATCCTACATTAATCCCATATTCCCTACCACATCCCCACCATTCCCCGACCACCTACCTAGACTAGGGGCAATTTACAATGGCCAATTTGCCTATCAACCTGCAAGTCTTTGGCTGTGGGAGGAAACCGGAGCACCAGGCAGAAACCCACGCGGTCACAGGGAGAACTTGCAAACTCCACACAGGCAGTACCCAGAACTAAACCCGGGTTGCTGGAGCTGTGAGGCTGTGGCGCTAACCACTGCGCCACTGTGCCGTCCCATAACACGTAACACCTTTCTCACTTTCATGCTATGAAACAAACACTCCATCCACAAACTATTTGTACAGGTAGGCGGAAGTCACAGAATTGTTACAGCACTGAAGGAGGCCATTCGGCCTGTCGTGCCTGCGCCAGCTCTCCAAAGGAGCAATTTACCTAGTGCCACTCCCCTGCCTTTTCCCCGTATCCCAGCACATTCTTCCTTTTCAGATAGCAATCCAATTCCCTCTTGAATACCTTGATTGAACCTGTCTCCACCACACTCCAGATCCTAACCACTCGCTGCATGAAAAAGTTTTTCTTCATGTCGCCATTGCTTTTTTTGCCAATTATCCTAAATCTGTGCCCTCTTGTTCTCGATCCTTCCACCAATGGGAACAGTTTCTTCCCATCTACTCTGTCCAGATCCCTCATGATTTTTAATAGCTTCTCTTAACCTTCTCCACCAAGGAAAACAGTCCCAACTTCTCCAATCTATCCACGTTACTGAAGTTCCTCATCCCTGGAACCATTCAATGGCATTACGATTGCTGAATCCCCCACTATCAACATCCTGGGGGTTACCATTGACCAGAAATTGAACTGGAGTAGCCATATAAATACTGTGGCTACAAGAGCAGGTCAGAGGCTGGGAATTCTGCAGTGAGTAACTCACCTCCTGACTCCCCAAAGCCTGTCCACAATCTAGAAGGCACAAGTCAGGAGTGTGATGGAATACTCTCCAATTGCCCGGATGGGTGCAGCTCCAACAACACTCAAGAAGCTCAACACCATCCAAGACAAAGGAGCCTGTTTGATTGGTACTCCATTTACCACCTTCAACATTCACTCCCTCCACCACCGACACACAGTGGCAGCAGTGTGCACCATCTACAAGATGCACTGCAGCAATGCACCACACCTCCTTCGACAGCACCTTCCGAATTCATGTCCTTTATTACCTAGAAGGACAAGGGCAGCAGTTACATGGGAACACCACCACCTGCAGTTTCCCACCAAGCCACACACCATCCTGACTTGGAACTATATCGCTGTTCCTTCACTGTCGACGGGTCAAAATCCTGGAACTCCCTTCCTAACTGTGGGTGTACCTACACCACACGAACTGTAGCGATTCAAGAAGGCAGCACACCACCACATTTTCAAGTGCAATCAGGAATGGTCAATAAATGCTGGCCAAGCCAGTGATGCCCACATCCCGTCAAAGAATAAAACAAAAATTCTCGTGAATCTTTTCTGCGCTCTAATGCCTTCACATCTTTCCTAAAGTGTGGCACCTAGAACTGGATGCAATACTCCAGTTGAGGCCAAACCAGTGCTCTACATAAGTTTAACATAACTTCCTTTCTTTTGTTCTCTATGCCCCTATTAATGAAGCCTAGGATACTGTATGCTTTATTAACTGCACTCTCAACCCAGAGGCCTGCTCAGGTCGGGAAAAAAGAACCCCACCCGAATCCCACCGAACCACAGCCGACACGGCCCAAGTCCCTCCGATTTTGCCCCGAGCCCAGCCTGGCATGACCTGACCCCAGCCCAACCCAACCAGCCCTTTACCTACCTTCCGACTGGGAAGCTCCGCGAAGCTGCAGCACATGCGCAAGGACGTCATAGTGACATCGCCCGCTCACTGCACAGACTCAGTTTTGTTCCGGACTCCCAGCTCAGGTAAGTTTTTTAATTTCAATACTTACCAGCAGAGCACTTAACGTGTGTGTCCAGCCCGACCCGACCCAACTCAACTCGACCTGGACTCGGCCCAACACAATCCGAGCCGAAAGCCATACCCTGAAGATGGGCCCGACCCAACCCGACCCGAACCTGTCACGTCATCGGGTCCCATCGAGTTGGGTCGGAGGCCTCTATCTCAACCTGTCCTTCTACCTTCAATTACTTATGCACACATACACCTCTGTTCCTGCACCCTCTTTAGAATTGTACCCTTTATTTTATATCGTCTCTCCACATTCTTCCTACCAAAATGAATCAATTCACACTTCTCTGCATTTTATCTTCCACATGTCCACCCATTCCACCAACCTGTCTATGTTCTTTTGAAGTTCTACACTATCCTCCTCACAGTTCACAATGCTTCCAAGTTTCATATCATCTGCAAATTTTCAAATTGTGCCCTATACCCCAAGATCTAGGTCATTAATATATATTAGGAACAGCGAGGGTCCTAATACCGATATCTGGGGAACTCCACTACAAACCTTCCTCCAGCCCAAAAAACATCCATTAACCACTACTCTCTGCTTCCTGTCACTCAGTCAATTTTGTACAAATGTTGCTATTGTCCCTTTTATTCCATGAGCTATAACGTTGCTCAAAAGTCTGTTTTGTGGCATTTTATCAAATGCCTTTTGGAAGTCCATATAAACCACATCAATAGCATTGCCCTCATCAACTCTCTCTGTTACCTCATCAAAAAATTCCAGCAAATTAGTCAAGTCTTATATTTCGGTATTCAGAATTCACAGAGTATGCAGCCCATCTACATAGGATGCAGCCCATCTACAGTGGGAACCAATGGAGCAAACCTGTTATTTATAATAGACTGAATACTTCTTTCTAAACACATTTACAGCATCTCACCCTGGATTACTGCTCATTACCTTTCATTCTGCAGACATGTAAGCTTCTCCTTACTGTCTCTGCAGCCTGTCTGTGACGTGCTTCGTTGCTGCTCCCAGTTCCGTAGGTCAATGAAAACAGTTTGAGGTTCAGAAGCCTTTTTCATTGTCAGTTTTTCTCCCATCCACCTGGTACATGTGTTTGCTTCAGGACTAAGAGCATGAAATGAGAGAACAGAAAAGGTTACACAAGAACATAAGAAATAGGAGCAGGAGTACAGCATACGGCCCATCGAGCCTGCTCCGCCATTCAATACGATCATGGCTGATCTTGGGATTCAATTCCACTTTCCTGCCCGCTCCCCATATCCCTTGATTCCCAGCGAGACCAAAAATCTATCTATCCCAGCCTTAAATGTATTCAATGATGGAGCATCCACAACTCTCTGGGGTAGAGAATTCCAAAGATTCACAACCCTTTGAGTTTAGTCATTTCTCCTCATCTCAGTCCTGAATGATTGGCCCCTTATCCTGAGACTGTGTTCCCGTGTTCTAGATTCCCTGACCAGTGGGAACAATCTCTCAGCTTCGAACCTAGCAAGCCCTTCCAGAATCTTGTAGGTCTCAAATAGATCACCTCTCATTCTTCTAAACTCCAGAGAATATATGTCCAATTTACTCAGCCTTTCATCACAGGACAACCACCTCATCCCAGGGACCAATTTAGTAAATCTTCGCTGCACCGCCTCCAATGCAAGTATATCCTTTCTTAAATGTGGAGACCAAAACTGCACACAGTATTCCAGGTGCGGTCTCACCAAAGCCCTGTACAATTTTAGTAAGACTTCTTTATTCCTGTACTTTTTTCCTCCTCCTGAAGTCCCCAGCATCATAGATGCCAGACTTCAGCCAATTCGATTCTCTCCGCGTGATATCAAGAAACGACTGATGGCATTGGATACTGCAAAGGCTATGGGCCCTGACAATATTCCGCCAATAGTACTGAAGACCTGTGCTCCAGAACTTGCCGCGCCCCCAGCCAAGCTGTTCCAGTACAGCTACAACACTGGCATCTACCCTGCAATGTGGATAATTGCCCAGGTATGTCCTGTACACAAAAGGCAGGGCAAATCTAACCCGGCCAATTATCGCCCCATCAGCCTACTCTCAATCATCAGTAAAGTGATAGAAGGTGTCATCAACAGTGCCATCCAGCGGCACTTGCTTAGAAATAATCTGCTCAGTGATGCTCAGTTTGGGTTCCGCCAGGGCCACTCAGCTCCTGACCTCATTACAGCTTGGTTCAAACATGGACAAAAGAGCTGAACTCAAGAGGTGAGGTGAGAGTGACTGCCCTTGACATCAAGGCAGCATTTGACCGAGTATGGCATCAAGGAGCCCTAGCAAAACTAAGGTCAATGGGAATCAGGGGGAAAACCTTCTGCTGGCAGGAGTCATACCTAACGCAAAGGAAGATGATTGTGGTTGCTGGAGGTCAATCATCTGAGCTCCAGGACATCAGTGCAGGAGTTCCTCAGGGTAGTGTCCTAGGCCCAACCATCTTCAGCTGCTTCATCAATGACCTTCCTTCAATCATAAGGTCAGAAGTGGGGATGTTCGCTGATGATTGCACAATGTTCAGCACCATTCGAGACTCCTCAGATACTGAAGCAGTCTGTTTAGAAATGCAGCAAGACCTGGACAATCTCCAGGCTTGGGCTGATAAGTGGCAAGTAACATTCGCGCCACACAAGTGCCAGGCAATGACCATCTCCAACAAGACAAAATCTAACCATCTCTCCTTGACATTCAATGGCATTACCATCGCTGAATCCCCCACTATCAATATCCTAGTGGCTACCATTGACCAGAAACTGGACTGGAGTAGCCATATAAATACCGAGGCTACAAGAACAGGTCAGAGGCTAGGAATCCTGCGGCGAGTAACTCACCTCCTGACCCTCCAAAGCCTGTCCACAATCTACAAGGCACATGTCAGGAGTGTGATGGAATACTCTCCACTTGCCTGGATGGATGCAGCTCCAACAACACTGAAGAAGCTCAACACCATCCAGGACCAAGCAGCCCGCTTGATTGGCACCCCATCTACAAACATTCACTCCCTCCACCACCGACGCACAGTGGCAGCAGTGTGTACCATCTACAAGATGCACTGCAGCAATGTACCTAGACTCCTTAGGATACAGCACCTTCCAAACCCACGACTCTACTAACTAGAAGGACAAGGGCAGCAAATACATGGGAACACCATCACCTGCATGTTCCCCTCCAAGTCACACACCATCCTGACTTGGAACTATATCGCCATTCCTTCACTGTCGCTGGGTCAAAATCCTGGAACTCCCTTCCTAACAGCACTGTGGGTGTACCTAACCCACATGGACTGCACGGTTCAAGAAGACAGCTCACCACCACCTTCTCAAGGGCAATTAGGGATGGGCAATAAATGCTGGCCTAGCCAGCGACGCCCACATCCCATGAATGAATTTTTTAAAAACTCCAATCCCCTTGTAATAAAGGTCAACATGCCATTTGTCTTCCCAGTAGCCTGCTATACCTGCATGTTAACTTTGCGCATACCTTGTACAAGTAGCCCCAAGTCTCTCTGAACATTAACACTTACCAGTTTCACACCTTTTAAAAAATATTCTGCTTTTCTATTTTTACGACCAAAGTGAATGACTTCACACTTCTCTACATTATACTCCATTTGCATTCTTCTTGCCCACTCACTAAACCTGCCTATATCTCTTTGCAGCCTCTCTACATCCTCCCCGCAGCATACCTTTCCACCAAGCTTTGTAGCATCAGCAAACTTAGATACATTACTCTTTGTCTCTTCATCCAACTCATTAATATAGTGTAAATAGCTGAGGCCCCAGCACTTATCCTTGTGGCACCCCACCATTCACTGCCTGCCAACTTGAAAATGCCCCATTTATGCCCACTCTCTGCTTCCTGTCTGTTAACCAATGCTCTATCCATGCTGATATATTATCATCAACACCATGAGCCCTTATCTTGACTGTTAATCTTTTATATGGCACCTTATCAAATGCCTTTTGAAAATCCAGGTATACTCCATCTACTGGTTCCCCTTTACTTACCCTACTAGTTACATCCTCAAAAAATTCGAATAAATTTGTCAAACAGGATCTCCGTTTGATAAAACCATGCTGACTTGTTCTAATCATACTATGCTTTTCCAAGTGTAATGTTAAGACTTCTTTAATAATAGTTTCCAGCATCTTCCCAATGACTGATGTTAGGCTAACTGGCTGTAGTTCCCTGTTTTCTTTCTACCTCCTTTCTTGAAAAGCGGTGTAACATTTGGCAACTTCCAATTTGACGGGACCATTCCTGAATCTAAGGAATTCTGGAAAATCATAGCCAGCGCATCCACTATCTCTGCAGCTATCTCTTTTAGAATCCTAGAGTGTAGGACATCCGGCCCTGGGGACTTGTCAGATTTTAGTCCCTCAAGTTTCTCCAATACATTTTCTCGGCTGATATCAATTTCCTGAATGTCCTCACTCTTTTTAGCCCCTAGGTTACTGCCTATTTCTGGTATGGAACTTGTTTCTTCTACTGTGAAGACAGACACAAAATATTTGTTCAATGCCTCTGCCATTTCCTCATTCCCCACGATGATTTCTCCTGTCTCTGCCTCTAAAGGACCAACGTCTACTTTAGCTACTTATGTACTTATAAAAGCTCTTACAATCTGTTTTTATATTGCTGGCTAGTTTACTCTCATATTCTATTTTTTCCCTTTTTATCAACTTTTTGGTGGCCCTTTGCTGGTTTCTAAAACACTCCCAATTCTCAGACTTGCTACTATTTTTTGCAAAGTTGTAAGCCTCTTCTTTTAGTCTAATGCTCTCAACTTCCTGAGTGAGCCACGGATGGGTCTTTCTTGATGAGTTTTTGTTTTTGAATGGAATGTACATTTGCTGAACCCTTTGAATTGTTTCTTTAAATGTTCCCACTGTTCATTTACTGCCATACCTTCCAGTCTATTTACCCAATTAACCTTAGCCAGTTCTCCCCTCGTACCTTTGTAATTGGCGTTAAAATTCTTGTTTGTGATTGAAATGTGTCACTGTCAAACTTAACATGAAATTCAATGGTACTATGATCACTATTTCCCAATGGAGCTTTTACAATGACATTGCTTATTAACCCTGCTTCATTACACAATACGAGATCTATGACAACTTTATTCCTAGTCGGTTCTAAAATGCATTGCTCCAAGAAACTGTCCCAAAAGCATTCTACAAATTCATCTTCTAGACCATTGTTGCCAATGTGATTGTCCCAGTCTATATGCAGATTAAAAGTCCTCCACAATTAATACATTACCTTTTTTACACGCTAATAATTTCCCATTTACTGTTCTGTCTAATAATATAACTACTGTTAGGGGCCTGTAAACTACTCCCACCAATGTTTTCTGACTCCTGCTATTCCTAATTTCCACCCAAACCGATTCTATTTCTTCTGAGGCCAGAATAAGGCCATTTTTTAACAAGAAGTTATACCATGAAGTAACAAATACACCTCCTATGCAGTAAATCTGAAATCATGGCTGGGAAATTTCTTGGTGTTGCTCCCATTCCACCATCATAACTTTGACGGAATGCGGTTTCTAGAACAGTTCTGGTTTCCCAGAGAAATGATTTGGCACTCGAGAAATACAATCTGTCTTTCAGAACATTATGAATATAAAAGATCACATGGCACTATTCAAAGAGAAAGAGGGATTCTCTCGGTGTCTTGGCCAATTGTCTTCCCTCAACCAACAGCACCCAAAAAAAAGATTAATTTGGCATTTTCTCATTTGCTGTTTGTGAGAGTTTGTTGTGTGCAAATTGGTCTTATTGATACACAGAATTGTATAGCACAGAAGGAGGCCATTTGGCCCATCGTGTCTGCACTGGCTCTCCAAATGAGCCATTCCCCTGCCTTCTCCCTGTAACTCTGCACATTCTTCCTTTTCAGATAACGATCTAATTCCCTTTTGAATGCCTCAATTGAATCTGCCTCCACCACACTCTCTGGCAGTGCATTCCATAGAAATATAGAAAATAGGAGCAGGAGTTGGCCAATCGGCCCTTCGAGCCTGCTCCACCATTCGTTACGATCATGGTTGATCATCCAACTCAGGAGCCTGTTCCCGCTTTCACCCCATATCCTTTGATCCCTTTCGCCCCAAGAGCTATATCTAACTCCTTCTTGAAAACATGCAATGTTTTGGCCTCAACTGCTTTCTGTGGTAGCGAATTCCTCAGGCTCACCAATCTCTGGTGAAGAAATTTCTCCTCATCTCAGTCCTGAAAGGTTTACCCTGTATCTTGAGACTATGACCCCTGGTTCTGGACTCCCCCATCATCGGGAACATCCTTCCTGCATCTACCCTGTCAAGTCCTGTTAGAATTTTATAGGTTTCTAATGAGACCCCCCTCACTCTTCTGAACTCCAGCGAATATAATCCTAACCGACTCAAATCTCTCCTCATACGTCAGTCCCACCATCCCAGGAATCAGTCTGGTAAACCTTCGCTGCACTCCCTCGACAGCAAGAACATCCTTCCCCAGACAAGGAGACGAAAACTGCATACAATATTCCAGGTGTGGCCTCACCAAGGCCCTGTATAATTGCAGCAAGACATCCCTTCTCCTGTACTCGAATCCTCTCGCTATGAAGGCCAACATGCCATTTGCCCTTTTTACTGCCTGTTGCACCTGCATGCTTACCTTCAGCGACTGCTGTGCGAGAACATATTCCCCTCTCTCAGTTTATAGCCGTTCAGATAATAATCTGCCTTCCTGTTTTTGCTACCAAAGTGGATAACCTCACATTTATCCACATTATGCTGCATCTGCCATGTATTTGCCCACTCACTCAACTTGTCCAAATCACCCTGAAGCCTCTCTGCATCCTCCTCACACCTCACCCTCCCACCCAGTTTTGTGTCATCTGCAAATTTGGAGATATTACATTTAGTTCCCTCATCGAAATCATTAATATATATTGTAAATAGCTGGGGTCCTAGCACCGATCCCTGCAGTACCCCACTAGCTACTGCCTGCCATTTGGAAAAAGACCCATTTATTCCTACTCTTTGTTTCCTGTCTGCCAACCAATTTTCTATCCATCGCAATACACTACCCCCAATCCCATGCGCTTTAATTTTACATGCTCACCTCTTATGTGGGACTTTGTCGAAAGCCTTCTGAAAGTCCAAATAAACCACATCCACTGGCTCCCCCTCATCAACTCTACTAGTTACATCCTCGAAGAATTCTAGTAGATTTGTCAAGCATGATTTCCCTTTCATAAATCCATGCTGACTCTGTCCGATTCTACCACTGTTCTCCAAGTGATCTGCTATAAAATCTTTGATTATGGACTCTAGAATTTTCCCCACTACCGACATCAGGCTGACTGGTCTATAATTCCCTGTTTTCTCTCTACCTCCCTTTTTAAATAGTGGGGTTACATTAGCTACCCTCCAATCTGTAGTAGTTCCGAAGAAGGGTCACTGACCCGAAACGTTAACTCTGCTTCTCTTTCCACAGATGCTGCCAGACCTGCTGAGTGAATCCAGCATTTCTTGTTTTTGCTCCAATCTGTAGGAACTGTTTCAGAGTCTATAGAATCTTGGAAGATGACCACTAATGCATCACTATTTCTCGGGCCATTTCCTTAAGTACTCTGGGATGCATACCATCAGGCCCTGGGGATTTATCGGCCTTCAATCCCATTAATTTCCCCAACACCATATCTCTACTAATACTGATTTCCTTCAGTTCCTCCCTCTCACTAAACCCTGTGTTCCCCAACATTTCTGGTATGTTCCAGATCCTAATCACTTGCTGCATGATAAAGTTTTACTTCATGTCACCATCGCTTCTCTTGCCGATTATGATTAGAGATACAGCACTGAAACAGGCCCTTCGGCCCACCGAGTCTGTGCCGACCATCAACCACCCATTTATACTAATCCTACACTAATCTCATATTCCTACCAAACATCCCCACCTGTCCCTATATTTCCCTACCACCTACCTATACTAGTGACAATTTATAATGGCCAATTTACCTATCAACCTGCAAGTCTTTTGGCATGTGGGAGGAAACCGGAGCACCCGGAGAAAACCCACGCAGACACAGGGAGAACTTGCAAACTCCACACAGGCAATACCCGGAATCGAACCCGGGTCCCTGGAGCTGTGAGGCTGCGGTGCTAACCACTGCGCCACTGTGCCGCCCTATCTTAAATCTGTGCTCTCTCGTCCTTAGTGGGAATAGTTTCTCCCTATCTACTCTGTCCAGACCCCTCGTGATTTTGAATACCTCTATCAAATCTACACTTAGCCTTCTCTTCTCCAAGGAAAACAGTCCCAACTTCTGCCTACAAGTACTCTGAAGTTCAAAACAAATTAATTGACTCTTTGAGATATTCTGAAAACACAATGAGGCAGTTCTTTAGTTACTTTATTAACCACTGAATGAGATAGTACATACTGTTCGGCATGAACTTCATTTATTCATTTTTAACATTTCGATTATCCCAGTCCCTAATGATTGTCGAGTGGTTTTGTTTTTAATTCCCATTCTCTGATTTTAAACCAAAGCACAATTGCTGAAACCATAATTTTAACATTAAGCAAACACGCATTATACAGTAACTTGTTTTATACCTCAGGAAATATTTGAGGTTATCAGTTCTGCCTCCATTAAACCTGGTCCATTTCGGCCTCTCGGACTGGTGCTCTCCATTATACACTGGTGTTTGGTTATTCAACGTGACAGCTCCTCCTGACTGCTTGACAGACAGCAAGGTGAGTTGTTCCATAAGGCTCTGCTCACTATTAACACGAGAAGATACTGCATAGCAAAGTGAGAATCTCTCAGTGAACTATGCTGTTACACTATGTGCAGATCTGCATTTCCTTTGACACAATAAAACAAGCAGTTGTACAAAAGCTAGTTAAGGTGAAACTCAGACAGTCCCATTCGGGTATGGTTCTTCACAGCTTCGAGCTGAGGGAAGCTCTGCATTCTTAGCGGTAACCAAGCATGTGCAGTTACCCAGGAAATGTTCTCAGCTGTTGTAACTTTACAGTGGGTAAATCAAAGTCTTAACCCATATTAATGAACTAAAATAAATCAGCCATGTATCCTTAACATGCAGCAAGTTAAATGCACCCTCTCTAAATATATGGGATGAAGGTATGTTACAGTGGGTGTAAAGGAAGCATTCGCCTGTACCTGATTCAGCCAATCCCCGACCTGGGACTACTCAACACTCACACTGAATGTTTAAAGTATTTAAAGAAAGTTTTTCACTCCTCACCTTAATCAGTACATTCACCAGAAAAATTAAATTCACCCCCACAAAGCTGTTTCGCAAGCTCAGAGCACAATCCCGATGAGAATGGCTGATTTGGAGGATCCGGGGAGACTGCTCAAATCAAGCACATGGTGAACTCCAGGAAAAATAGTTTCTACTTTTTAAAAATGCTTCAGTGCAATTGCTGTCAGGCTACAATATACTGACATATATAGTGTTCATCAATAATCTAAAAAGCTAATGGAATGCTGGCCTTTGCATCTAGAGGACTAGAAAACACGGGGGTAGAAGTCATGTTTCAGCTATACAAAGTCTGGGTTAGACCACGCCTGCAGTACTGGGCACCACACCCAAGTTAGGATATATGGGTCTTGGAGGGAGTGCAGAATAGGTTTATCAGAATAATGTTTCAGGTCTGTGACCTTTCATCAGTTCTGATGAAAGGTCACAGACCTGAAGCATTAACTATGTTTCTCTCTTCACACGCTGCCAGACTTGCTGAGTATTTCCAGCACTTTCTGTTTTTATTTCTGATTTCCAGCATCTGCAGTATTTTGCTTTTATTTATCAGAATGATACCTGGACTCCAAGGGTAAAATTACGAGGAGCGATTACTCAAACTAGGGTTGTATTCCCTGGCATTTAGAAGGTTTAGGGGTGATTTGGTCAAAGTTTTCAAGATATTAAGGGGAATAAATAGGCAAGACAGAGAGAAACTATTTCCACTAGTTGGAGAATCTACGATTAAGGGGACATAGTCTGAAAATTAGAGACAGACCTTTCAGGTGTGAAATTAGGAAACCCTTCATACAAAAGTGTGGTAGAAGTTTGGAATTCTCTTCTGCAAAACCGCAACTGATGATCTGTCAATTATAATTTTTAAAACTGAGATAGGAGATTTTTTTTATCCAAAGGTATTAAGGGACACAATCTCATTGAATGGTGGAAACAGGCTCAAGGGGCTAAACGGTCTCTACCTGTTCCTAAACCGAGCAGATGGTACACTGAGCTACCAAACTGCCGAGTTTCCACACCACTCCACAGACCAGCAGTGGTGTTAAGGGTACACTGACATGCATACCCACTGTGTCAGTGTCTGCTGGGTTTCTGTCCTGCCATCAAAGCTTTGAGATTTTCTTGTTCAGGTGAAGTGCAACTTGGTCTCTTAGCTATGTGGGGAGTGCTATTCTCTCCAACACACTGTGATGAATTGTCTTTCTATTGGTTTATTTTTGGCAGTGTTACTGAGTGCAGTCACAGGCTGAACCTTCTCGCAGTAAAGAGACACAATGGGGAATACCAAGTCAAATTCAGCTGGAGTAGGCTAAACTGTAATGAGTGTCCCAAATAGCTCAGATTCCTGCTGTAGGGAGAATGGCGGAATCCACCCCAAACTCTATGATGCCGGTGAGGACGGTTTGTAGCGAGACTGCTTCCCCGCCCCCTAGAGTGTCCCACCCTGATGAATACAGGTCGGAATATCTTGTTCCATGGTTGAAGCAAGATGGTAATGGTGAACAGATTGCCAGAGGCAATGGGGAGACAGCAAATTTTAATAGATTGTAAAGAAGTGAATGAGAATTTAATCTCTACTTACCTGAAGCAGACCAAGTTCTATTCATCACGTCCTCAATATCACTCCTGCAGGTTTCCACCTGTTGCAGACTCTTCAGGATCCCATCCAGGTCTACTTGCTCTATACACTACAAACAAGTTCAACAGCAGCTAGAAGTCAGCTGGTCAGCTCACACAAATATTAGGAGATTTAAAATTAAATGAGAGCATCTGTTTAAATAATACAGTCTGAGGGCAGCTTTCAGTGGCAGAGGACATACGTTAGGAAGACTTTGTCATCTGAGACTGATATTGGTGCCAGGGCTGGAGCAGTGAAGATCACTTCAGAGTTCACTTAATGCTGTTGGTGGAGGTGACGAGGAGATCAGATGACTGTCAGCCAGAGAACTGGATGCTCCCATCACTCATTTGGCATCAATGTTGGATAGCACTAACCTAGCAGATAAACCTAAAGGTCAAGCTCGTTACTGACCAGTACTGGAGGAAGCTGTGTAGGACCCAAGTGCCTGGACTCCTCCTCGCTGGCACACAGCTCAGATAATGTACCAGTGAGGGGACAGTCCTGAGACCAATTCATGCTGTCTCTTAATTCATACCTGGTCTGCATGTTTAAAAAACCCAACAGGCACCATAATCCTTTTATCTAGTTGGGATCTTACCTAGAGGTGAAAGGGCAGTAGGTACCTTGTACCAAATCCGTTATAGTCAGTATTCCAGCTCTGCACCACCCTGCCCTCTTCCAGAACATCTTAAAGAAGCACATGTGTCAATAGAAGAGGAGAATGTTAATCAACTCACCTCGAAAGACAGTATAGGTGGTCTGTGGGTGTGCTGTCCAGTACATGTTGACACCCCTCTGCTTAGCCTTTCCTTTGACACTTGTATACACTCCTGATCGCTACTGGAATTCATTAAATGTCTTTCAATAGATGTTGCCTTGTCCAGGACAGTGTCTGGGGTGTTTTCTGTGATATTTTGGATAAACTCCTTTTGTTTAACAACTCCAGTTGTTAATTCTGAAAGTCCAGTTGTTGTTTTGGTTGGGATACAGCAGTAATCTAAATTCCTATCTCCACTGGCTTGACACCTTAGGCTTTTCTGTTCCTTATTGCTAATGACTTTGTGTGCAATGGATGATTGTGGCTCTCCTCCACCGTTATTTCCTAGATCCACAAGGTGCTCTTTTTTACCAGGCCTGGATTCCGTTTCCAAGTCCAGTGAGTTCTCACTCTCACCAGTGATAAAAGCTGCTGGTAGCCCCAGTGATTCAAAACTGTTCCCAATTAAAGGAGCAGCTTCAGCCTCCATACATTTATTAGTGGTAGTTGATTTTTCCAAGTGCCTTGACTTTTCACCCCTAAAGTCCTGGTGACCATCAGATGGTCTTTCCTTGTAGTCTTGCGCCCAAGCCTCACGCGGGCATCTTGCAGATTCCAGCAATTCCTGTGGATGTTCAGAAACCATTCACATTGACACCAAGATGGACATTTAATGTTTCAGAGCTAAAACTTCAAGGATAGGTAGAGAAAAACATTTAGAAACATTTAGGGGTGGCACAGTGGTTAGCACTGCAGCCTCACAGCTGCAGGGACCTGGGTACTGCCTGTGCGGAGTTTGCAAGTTCTCCCTGTGACCGCGTGGGTTTTCGCCGGGTGCTCCGGTTTCCTCCCACAGCCAAAGACTTGCAGAATATAGGTAAAATTGTCTGTTGTAAATTGCCCCTAGTGTAGGTAGGTGGTAGGGAATATGGGATTACTGTAGGGTTAGTATAAATGGGTGGTTGTTGGTCGGCACAGACTCGGTGGGCCAAAGGGCCTGTTTCAGTGCTGTATCTCTAAATAAATAAATCGATAGGATGGGAAGGCTCAGTCGGTATGAACGTGGGCCAGAGAAAGAACTACAACACAGTAATCACAATTCTTCATTCTGTATTGGTGCTATGTAGGCTCTGCACCAGGACATGAACCTTGCACTTTCTGTCCTATATAAAGTATAGTGAGAGTCAAATGTTCTTTAATTCAGAAGATTCTGCAATTCGGCTCCCATCCTAGATTTCACCCAGCGGAATGACATATACCTGATTTTACTTACGCCTGAAAAATTCAACTTATCCTAATCTTGTGGGAAAGGGAGGCAGGGGAGGTGCAACACTGGACTGCTGTCAGACTGCTAGTAGTGGCAGTTCATGGACATTGGTGAATGGCAGCCTCAGCAGTGCATTCATTTTAATGAATAAAATAGCTGTAAATAGCTGTAACAGGTTAAAGTTGTTGTTTAACTGACTCAAATACAAAGATGATCAGCCCATGCACTGCAATATGCAGCCGAGATTGCATACAGTTCAAATCAATGCAGTGTCGGGCGAGCTGGAATTCTGCCACATACGTGAACAAAATTGACTCAAGATGGAATCAGTGAAATTGAGTCAGAGCTGAGGCACTGCCTGCAATGAAAATTCTAAACCAGATTCTAGTGTAAAATAAAATGGAGCAGAGCACAGGCAGTGTGATATGGGGCAGGGATGTTAAGGGATGCATGTTGAACAGTTGTATTTTACCTCAAGAACTGGGTCGTCGAGTGATATCTCCTTCAGTTCCTCGGGCAGGTATGAAATTAGCCCTGTGGTACCACGCTGGAAAATAGCAACCTCACCGTCTTCTGAACCAGACTGTGCAAAAAATGATACAGAAACATGGTTAAGCAGGGACAGGAATGGAAGCTCAACGTTCCTGCTACAGGGTTTTCAGACACAATAGAGAGGGGATAGAAAAAGGAAGGGGAGTGGCAAATTTGGTCAAGGAAACTATTACAGCTGTGAGGAGGGATGATATGTTAGAAGGATCTTCAAATGAGGCCATATAGATTGAGCTAAGGAACAAAAAAGGGGCAGTCACACTGCTGGGAGTGTACTACAGACCCCCAAACAATCAGAGGGAGATAGAAGAGCAAACATTTAGGCAAATCTCTGGGAAGTGCAAAAACAATAGGACAGTAATAGTAGGGGATTTTAACTACCCCAATATTAACTGGGATAGTTTTAGTGTGAAAGGAATAGAGGGAGCAGAATTCTTGAGTTGCATTCAGGAGAACTTTTTTGGCCAATATGTAGCAAGTCCAACAAGAAAGAGCACAGTTTTGGACTTAGTTTTAGGAAATGAAGCTGGGCAGGTGGAAGGGGTGGCATTGGAAGAGCATTTTGGTGATAGTGATCATAATTCAGTCAGTTTTAACATAATTATAGAAAAGGACAAAGATAGAACAGGAGCTAGAGTTCTCAATTGGGGCAAGGCCAATTTTACTAAACTGAGGAGTGATTTAGTGAAAGTGGACTGGAAACTCTACTTGAAGGTAAATCAGTGTCAGAACAGTGGGAAGCATTCAAAGGGGAAATTCAAGGGTTTCAGAATAAACATGTTCCCACAAAGAAAAAGGAGGGGACGGCCAAATGTAGTGCTCCTGGATGTCAAAGAGCTTACAGGGTAAGATAAGGCAGAAAAGGAAAGCTTATGTCCAACACCGAGAACTCAATACTACAAAAAGCCGAGAGGAGTATTTAAGTGGAGGGGTGAAATCAAAAAGGAAATTAGGAAAGCAAAGAGAGGACATGAAAGAATATTGACAAGCAAAATCAAGGTGAACCCAAAGATGTTTTGTGAATACATTAAGAGCAAGAGTATAACTAAGGAAAGAGTAGGGCCCATAAAAGACCAAAAAGATAATGTGTAGGGTTGGAAGATGTTGGTATGGTTCTTAATGAATACTTTGCATCTGTCTTCACAAAAAAGGGGGACAATGCAGATATTGTAATTAAGGAGGAAGAGTGAAGTATTGGATGTGATAAACCTAGGGAGAAAATATTAATGGGATTAGCACCTTTAAAGTGGATAAATCACCAGGGCCAGATGAAATGTACCCCAGACTGTAAAAGAAACCAGGGAGGAAATAGTCGACGGTCTGATCATCATTTTCCAGTCGTCACTGGATACAGGTGTGGTGCCGGAGAATTGGAGGACTGCTAACATTGTACCTTTGTTTAAAAAAGGAGTGAGGGATAGGCCAGTCAGTCTAACCTCAGTAGTAGGCAAATTTTTGGAATCAATTCTGAGAGACAGGATAAACTGTCATTTAGAAGGGCACAGATTAATCAATATCGGATAGGTCAGCGTGGATTTGTTAAGGGAAGATTGTGTCTGACTAACTTGATTGAATGTTTTGAAGTAACAAGGAGCATTGATGAGGGTAGTGTAGTTGATGTGGTCGCCATGGATTTTAGCAAGGCTTTTGACAAGGTCCCACATGGCAAACTGATTTTAAAAAAGCCCATGGGATCCAGGGAAATGTAGCAAGCTGGATACAATCTTGGCTCAGTGGCACGAAACAAAAGGCAATTGTTGGTGAGTGTTTTTGCGATTGGAAGCCAGTTTCCAGTAGCATTGCGCAGGGCTCCGTACCAGGTCCCCTGCTTTTTGTGGAATATATTAACGATTTGGATATAAATGTAGGGGGCATGATCAGGAAGTTTGCAGACGACATAAAAATTGGCAGTGGGATTGATAGCGAGGAGAATAGCTTTAGTGCAGGAAGATATAAATCACAGAATTGTTACAGTGCAGAAAGAGGCCATTCAGCCCATCATGTCTGCATTGGCTCTCCGAATGAGGAATTCACCTCGTGCCACTCCCCTGCCTTCTCCCCATAACCCTGAACATTCTTCCTTCTCATTTAACAGTCTAACACCCTTTTGAATGCTTCAATTGAACCTGCCTCCACCACACTCTCAGGCAGCACATTCCAGACTTTAACCACTCGCTGCATGAAAATGTTTTTCCTCATGTCGCTTTTGCTTCTTTTACCAAATCTTTAAATCTGTGCCCTCTCATTCTTGATCCTTTCACAAGTGGGAACAGTTTCTCTCTATTTACTCTGTCCAGATCCCTCATGATTTTGAATACCTCTATCAAATCACCTCTCAGCCTTCTTTTCTCCAAAGAAAACAGTCCTAACTTCTCCAATGGACTGGACAGGTGGGCAGAAAAGTGGCAAATGGAATTCAACCCAGAGAAGTGTGAGGTGATGCATTTGGGGAGGTCAAACAAGGCAAAGGAATACACAATTAATGGGAGAGTACTGAGAGGTGTCGCGGAAGTGAGGGGCCTTGGAGTGAATGTCCACAGATCCCCGAATGAAGCAGGACAGGTCAATAAGGTGATTAAGACATATGGAATCCTTTCTTTTATTAGCCGAGGTATAGAATACAAGAGCAGGGAGGTTTTGCTGGAACTGTATAAATTATTAGTTAGGCCACAACTTGAGTACTGTGAGGTTCTGGTCACCTCATTACAGAAAGGATGTAATTGCACTAGAGAAGGTACAGAGGAGATTTACGAGGATGTTGCCAGGACAGGAAAAATGCAGCTATGAGGAAAGATTGGATAGGCTGGGGTTGCTCTCCTTGGAACTGAGGAGACTGAGGGGAGATTTGATTGAGATGCAGAAAATTTTGAAGGGCCTGGATAGAGTGGATGTGAAGGGCCTATTTCCCTTCGCAGAGAGGTCAGTGACTAGGAGGCATAGATGTAAAGTGATTGGTAGAAAGATTAAAGGGGAGATGAGGATAAGTTTTTTTCACCCAGAGAATGGTGGAGGTCTGGAACTCTGCCTGTAAGGGTAGTAGAGGCAGAAACCCTCAACTCATTTTTTAAAAGGTATCTGGATATGCACCTCAAGTTCCATAACCTGCAGAGCTACAGATCAAATACTGGAAAGTAGGATTAGGCTGGGTAGCTCGTTTTACAGCCGGCACAGACACGATGGGCCAAGTGGCCTCTTTCTGTGTCGTAAACTTTCTGTGATTCTATGAGGGTTTGGATTGGAGTGCAGTAAGGGTGAAGAATAAGAGTTGGGTTGATGTGCGGAATTCTTCGTACTGATATTCACAAGGAGGAGATCAGTGGTTGTAGGTCTGAGAAACCAAAATGGGGCAATGGTTAAAGTGAACGGTACTACACTGGTCAAGGCCAACACTGAGGCTTACTATGGCTGAATAGCCTGCCAACGCACCCTGTCTATTCCAACCATGAAGAATAGCCATGGTAGGAGAAGGCTGCTTCCCCTCAAAGAACCATACTCCAGTATGAGCTGTCACTGCGATAAGAAGTGGGGGAACTACATCACTCTGCCAGTTGCTTCCACAGTGTGATTAGAGAGGATGGTGGTTATTGGAGATGGGGTGCAGTTAATGGTAGGTATATTGTTCTAAGCAATATGAGAGTTCTCACAGGCAGGAACGTTATGAAACAATGTAACAGCCCACCGAGGTACTCAGTCTTACGTCCACTCTGAGATCCTGTCTAGGTGGTAAAATTGGTCTTGAGCGGTAACACAAAATGTGTGATTGGAATCAACAACTCGTTTTACATTGGCTAATATGTTTCCATTGCAGTCATCCTTTTTGGATGTCTCTCCTGGAGGTTCTTTAAGGGTACACAGATTGTCAAACCAGTTTTGATGAGCAGACTTTTCTTGATGAAATCTGCTCTCAAAGAATTTTGACGAAAAGTAAGGAGTGTTATGAACAGTGAGAATCACCCCTTGTCTCAGTATTACTGTTGGATGCATTCAGGGAAAAGACTACAATCCCTTAGATGCAGGACAAATTGGTTCTTGAACTCGTTTGTGTCTTTCTGTATAAGAACTTTTAACAGGAGTTTGATGAATGGATGAGGAAATGCAGTCATGATGGCACTCACTGATTGATTAGTTTAATGTATTGGAATTAGTTTTTAACATGCATTTTTGTGATAGGGTAATTTTCTTTCTTTTTATTGATAGTATTCATATGTAATTTTTTTGATGGGTTAGCAATGTACCCAAAACGAATTTCCAAATGGACAATAAATTGTAATAAACAAAGAAAGAAAATACTCTTTCCCCTCCCCACCTCCCTCATCATCTCTTGCAGTCTTTTCCTGCGTTTTTCTGGACTGTCTCCTAAGAACGCCGAAGCGTTGACCACACGATGCTTGCTGCTCTGGCTGCTTGGCTGACCAGAAATACCAGTTGGTCTTTACACTAGAGCTGAAATTTTCCACTCCAGCAGCGAGCTACTTTACCCACTACCAGGGCACATGAGGAAATCATGGGCGTGCTGCCAACTGTCCCACAACCTGCTACTGACAGGCGAGGTATCTCACCATCAGTGCAGGCTCAGGGAATCACTCCTATATTCAGTCAGAATACTTTAACTGTGGGATTCCAAAGCTGAGACTTACTGATGAAAAGTCTGAATCAATAGAGGGAAGCTCATCCTTAACGTGAGCGAATATCGTATCCCAGTATGATTTGAGATTAACGCGACCAATCGTTGAGCTATCAAATGTTCTCCGGAGCTCACAGCTGCCTTCATCAACCTGTGCTGGTTTCTGATTATTATTTGAAGTCATTTTTATTCATGGACCTGTTTTCTCATGTAGCAGGAGTCTGAAAACAGAAACAATTAAGTGGTTTGGTTCATTTACATTTCTTAATCCATGCAGGATAACAGGACACACTCGCAGGCTCTCCAACCAGTCAGGCTATGGAAGATGCATGCACCCATAAATGAAAAAAAATCTTTCCATATCAGCTCTGTTCTTCTTATCTTACAACCTGTTCCAGTTAGAGAAGCAGATTTAACCAAGGAGTAAATTCATAATCAGTGGAACGAGAAAATGCATCAAGGAGGAGGATTAAATGGCAGCAAAGGAACAGAAGGAGGCCATTCAGCCCCTCAAGCACATTCAACGATTCAGTTTGATCGTGGCTAATCTGTACCTCAACTTGATTTAACCAGCTTTGCTCAATATCCCTGGATACTCTCATCCAACAAAAATCTATTGATCTGTCTTGGAAATTTAAATTCACCCAGAATCAACAAGCTTTTGGGGGATTGAACTCGAGAGTTCCACTATCCTTTGTGCAAAAATGCAAACTATGCCCAATCCCCATAACAGTACACCCCAGGCCAGTGTTTTCCCCCATCACCCACCCAGGTCCTGCGTTTGCACCCCCTGCCCCCCAGCCTGTGTTTGTCCCTCAGGCCTATGTACATCCCTCTGGGTTTGGGTTACCACCCCGCCCTGGACCTGTGTTCCACCCCCCAGGCCTGTGTTTACCCCCTGGGCCTGTGTTTACCCCCCGGGCCTGTGTTTTACCCCCCGGGCCTGTGTTTTACCCCCCCCCCCCGGGCCTGTGTTTTACCCCCGGGCCTGTGTTTTCCCCCCTGGGCCTGTGTTTTACCCCCGGGCCTGTGTTTTCCCCCCCCGGGCCTGTGTTTTACCCCCGGGCCTGTGTTTTCCCCCGGGCTGCCTCTCACCTTTTAATAACGGTCCGACGGTTTAAAAACACCGGCACAAAATGGCCGCCGAGCCGCTGTTGCCCTTGGTTACGAGACGCCAATCAGACCGCTGGGTGTGAAACGCAGTGAGGGTCCACTTCCGCTCAGTGTTCCGGTCCTCCGGACACAGTGCCGTTGCCGCATCGGAGGACTCCCTGCCAGTGCTGCAAGGACCAACTCGTTTAACATTTTTGTGGGTTGTTTGATAGTTGATATAACACGATGATTAGTCGGGCTTCATATTTACACTAAAGAAGAGTACATCTACAAAATTACAGAGTTGTTACAATGCAGAAAGAGGCCATTTGGCCCATCGTGCCTGCTCTCCTAATGAACAATTCACCTGGTGCCATTCCTCCGCCTTCTCCCTGTACACTCTTCCTTTCAGATAACTGTCTAATTCCCTTTTGAAACCTTGATTGAACCTGCCTCCCTACACTCAGACAGTGCATTCCAGATCCTAACCACTCGCTCTGTGGAAGAGTTTTTCCTCATGTCGCTTTTGCTTCTTTTGCCAATCACCTTCTACCTGTGCCCTATGGTTCTCCATCCCTCCACCAATGGGAACAATTTCTCTCGATCTACTCTGTCCAGACCCCTCATGATTTTTAACACCTCTGTCAAATCTGCTCTCAGCCTTCTCCAAAGAAAACCATCTCAACTTCTGCAATCTATCCATGATAACTGAAGTCCCTCATCCCATTCTTGAGAATCTTTTCTGCACTCTCTCCAATGGCTTTACATCTTTCCTAAAGTGTGACACCCAGAGCTGGGCACAATACCCCAGTTGAGGCCGAACCAGTGTTTTATACAAGTGAAACATTACTTCCTTGCTTTTGTACTCTATGCCTGGATAAGACAGATGAATGCATAGCTGGAAAGATGATGCAGGGGGGAGGGAGGGCTTCAGAATCCTGGGACATTGGGACCGGCTCTGGGGGAGATGGGCCCTGTACAGGCCGGACGGGTTGCACCTGCACAGAGCCGGGACTGAGTTCCTTGTGGGACGTTTTGCTAGTGCTGTTGGGGAGGATTTAAACTAGTTTGGCAGGGGGATGTGGACCTGAGGGTAGACTCAGCTGGGACAAAATCAGAAATTAAAATGGAAGGCAGAAAATTAATGGATGAGACTGGAAGACAAAGGAAACAAAGGTTAGAAAATAAAAAAGAGTTTGGCAGGGCTCAGGGGAATCTATTTCAATGCAAGGAGTATAGCAAATAAAGCAGATGAGCTGAGGGCACAGATGGACACGTGGCAGTATGATATCATAGCTATTACAGAAACATGGCTTAAGGAGGGACAGGAATGGCAGCTCAACATTCCTGGTTACAGGATTTTCAGACGTGATAGGGAAGGGTATAAGAAAGGAGGGGGAGTGGCAATTTTGGGCAAGGAAACTATTACAGCTGTGAGGAGGGATGATATATTGGAAAGTTCATCAAATGAGGCCATATGGATTGAGCTAAGGAACAAAAAAGGGGCAATCACACTGCTGGGAGTGTACTATAGACCCCCAAACAGTCAGAGGGAGATAGAAGAGCAGATATGTAGGCAAATCTCTGAGAAGTGCAAGAACAATAGGACAGTAATAGTAAGGGATTTTAATTACCGCAATATTAACTGGGATAGTTTTAGTGTGAAAGGAATTGAGGGAGCAGAATTCTTGAGGTGCATTCAGGAGAACTTTTTTGCCCAGTATGTAGCAAATCCAACAAGAGAGGGTGCAGTTTTAGACTTAGTTTTAGGAAATTAAGATGAGCAGGTGGAAGGAGTGGCAGTGGGAGAGCATTTTGATGATAGTGATCATAATTCAGTCAGTTTTAACATAATTATGGAAAAGGACAGAGATAGGAGTTAGAGTTCTCAATTGGGGAAAGGCCAATTTTACTAAACTGAGGAGTGATTTAGCGAAAGTGGACTGGAAACAGCTACTTGAAGGTAAATCAGTGTCCAAACAGTGGGAGGCATTCAAAGGGGAGATTCAAGAAATTCAGGGTAAATATGTTCCCACAAAGCGGCACAGCGGTGCAGTGGTCAGCACCGCAGCCTCACAGCTCCAGCGACCCGGGTTCAATTCTGGGTACTGCCTGTGTGGAGTTTGCAAGTTCTCCCTGTGTCTGCGTGGGTTTCCTCCAGGTGCTCCGGTTTCCTCCCGCAGCCAAAAGACTTGCAGGTTGATAGGTAAATTGGCCATTATAAATTGCCCCTGGTAAAGGTAGGTGGTAAGGGAATATAGGGACAGGTGAGGATGTGGTAGGAATATGGGATTAGTGTAGGATTAGTATAAATGGGTGGTTAATGGTCGGCACAGACTCGGTGGGCCGAAGGGCCTGTTTCAGTGCTGTATCTCTAAAATCTAAAAAAAAAATCTAAAAAAAAAGAAAAAGGGTGAGGCGGCAAATTCTAGAGCCTCATAGATGTCAAGGAGCCTACAGGGTAAGAGAAGACAGAAAAGGAAAGCTTATGTCCGACACCGAGAAACTCAATACTACGGAAAGCCAAGAGGGGTATAGAAAGTGGGCGGCACGGTGGCGCAGTGGTTAGCACCGCAGCCTCACAGCTCCAGTGACCCGGGTTCAGTTCTAGGTACTGCCTGTGCGGAGTTTGCAAGTTCTCTCTGTGACCGCGTGGGTTTCCGCCGGGTGCTCCGGTTTCCTCCCACAGCCAAAGACTTGCAGGTTGGTAGGTAAATTGGCCATTGTAAATTGCCCCTAGTGTAGGTAGGTGGTGTGGGGATGTAGTAGGAAATATGGGATTAATGTAGGATTAGTATAAATGGGTGGTCATTGGTTGGCACAGACTCGGTGGGCCGAAGGGCCTGTTTCAGTGCTGTATCTCCAAATAAGTAAAAGTGGAGGGTTGAAATTAATAAGGAAATTAGGAAAGCAAAGAGAGGGCAAAAAGAATATTGGCAACCAAAATCAAGGCAAACCCAAATATGTTTTATCAATATATTAAGAGGAAGAGGATAACAAAGGAGATAGTAGGGCCTATAAAAGACCAAAAAGATAACCTATGTGTAGGAGTGGAAGATATTGGTATGGTTCTTAATGAATACTTTGATCTGTCTTCACAAAAGAGGGGGACGATGCAGATATTGTAGTTAAGGAGGAAGAGTGTGCAGTTTTGGATGTGATAAACATAGGAGAGAGGAAGTATTAATGGGATTAGCATTCTTGAAAGTTGATAAATCACCAGGGCCAGATGAAAAATATCCTAGGCTGTTGAAAGAAGCAAGTGAGAAAATAGCAGAGGGTCTGACCATCATTTTCCAGTCTTCACTGGATACAGGTGTGGTGCCAGAGGATTGGAGAATTGCAAACATTGTACCTCTGTTTAAAAAGGGAGAGAAGGATAGACCGAATAATTACAGGCCAGTCAGTCTAACCTCAGTAGTGGGCAAATTATTGGAATCTATTCTGAGAGACAGGATAAACTGTCACTTAGACACAGGTTAATCAAGGATAGTCAGCATGGATTTGTTAAGGGAAGATCTTGTTTGACTAATTTGAATTGTTTGAAGAAGTGACAAGGAAGATAGATGAGGCTAGTGCAGTTAATGTGGTCTACATAGATTTTAACAAGGCTTTTGACCAGGTCGCACATGGCAGACTGGTTAAAAAAAATAAAATCCCATGGGATCCAGGGAAATGCAGCAACGTGGATACAAAATTTGCTCAGTGGCAGGAAACAAAGGGGAATTGTTGACAGGTGTTTTAGAGACTGGAGGGCTGTTTCCAGTGGTGTTCCGCAGGGCTCAGTACTGGGTTCCCTGCTTTTTGTGGAATGCCTTAACAATTTGGATGTAAATGTAGGGGGCAGGATCAAGAAGTTTGCAGACAACACAAAGATTGACTGTGTGGTAGATAGCGAGGAGGATAGCTGTAGGCTGCAGGAAGATATTGATGGTCTGGTCAGGTGGGCAGAAAAGTGGCAAATGGAATTCAGCCTGGAGAAGTGTGTGATGATACATTTGGGGAGGTCAAACAAGGCAAAGGAATACACAATAAATGGGAAAATACTGTTAAGTGTAGAGGAAGTGAGGGACCTTGGAGTGAATGTCCACAGATCCCTGAAGGTAGCAGGACAGGTCGATAAGGTGGTTAAGAAGGCATATGGAATCCTTTCCTTTATTAGCCGAGGTATGGAATATAACAGCAGGGAGGTTGTGCTGGAACTGTACAACTCATTGGTTGGGCCACAACTTGAGTACTGTGTGCAGTTCTGGTCACCTCATTACAGAAAGGATGTAATTGCACTAGAGAGGGTACAGAGGAGATTCACGAGGATGTTGCCAGGACTTGAAAAATGCAGCTATGAGGAAAGATTGGATAGGCTGGGGTTGTTCTCCTTGGAACAGAGAAGGCTGAGGGGAGATCTGATTGAAATGTACAAAATTTTGAGGGGCCTGAATAGAGTGGAGGCGAAGGCTCTATTTACCTTAGCAGAGAGGTCAGTGACGAGGAGGCATAGATTTAAAGTAATTGGTAGAAATATTAAAGGAAGATGAGGAAAAACCTTTTCACCCAGAGGATGGTGATGGTCCGGAACTCACTGCCTGAAAGGGTATTTGAGGCAGAAACCCTCAATTCATTCAAAAGGAGTCTGGATATGCATCTCAAGTGCCGTAAACTGCAGGGCTACGGACCAAATGCTGGAAGGTGGGATTAGAATAGGTGGATTGTTTTTCAGCCGGCACAGACACAATGGGCCAAGTGGCCTCTTTCTGTGCCTTAAACTTTCTATGATTCTATTAATAAAGCTTAGGATTCTGTATGCACTATTAACCACACTCTCAACCTGTCCTGCCACCTTCAATGATTTATGCACATATACACCCAAGTCCCTCTGCTCCTGCACCCCCTTTAAAATGACACCCTTTAGTTTATTAATATAAAAGCAAAATACTGCGGATGCTGGAAATCTGAAATAAAAACAAGAAATGCTGGAAATACTCAGCAGGTCTGGCAGCATCTGTGGAGAGAGAAGCAGAGTTAACGTTTCAGGTCAGTGGCCCTTCTTCAGAACTGGCAGATATAAGAAATGTAAAAGATTTTAAGCAAGTAAAGTAGGGGGTGGGGCAAGAGATAACAAAAGGGAAGGTGTTGATAGGACAAGGTCACAGAATAACCGACCAGAAGGTCATGGAGCAAAGGCAAACAATATGTTAATGGTGTGTTGAAAGACAAAGCATTAGTACAGAGAGGGTGTTAATGGACTGAAAACTGAACAGCCACAAGCACAAACATGAAAAAAACACAGTGGGTAGGCATAGTAGAAACAAACTGAACAAACTAAAATAAAATAAACACAAAAAATAAAAACACTTTATTTTATGTTGTCTCTCCGCATTCTTCCTACTAAAACAGGCGGCACAGTGATGCAGTGGTTAGCACCACAGCCTCACAGCTCCAGTGACCCGGGTTCGATTCTGGGTACTGCCTGTGTGGAGTTTGCAAGTTCTCCCTGTGTCTGCGTGGGTTTTCGCCGGGTGCTCTGGTTTCCTCCCTCCACCAAAGGTTGGTAGGTAAATTGGCCATTATAAATTGCCCCTAGTATAGGTAGGTGGTAGGGGAATATAGGGACAGGTGGGGATGTGGTAGGAATATGGGATTAGTGTAGGATTAGTATAAATGGGTGGTTGATGGTCGGCACAGACTTGGTGGGCCGAAGGGCCTGTTTCAGTGCTGTATCTCTGAATAAATAAAAAATTAAAAAATAAATAAACAAAATAAATCACATCACATTTATCAGCATTAAATTTCATCTGCCACTTGTCTGCCCATTTCACCAATCTGTCTATGTAGTCATGAACACATGCTACTCTGAATGATGAGTTTTTTAATCCATCGTTTGGAAACCTGAATTAAACTTTAAAAAAAACAGGCAACAAAGAACTGATAAAAGATCACTGCTAGCAGCTAATGGCCACTGCAAATTGCATCTAAATATGCTACATTCCAATGTATCAAGGTGGAAACGTTGGTCTGGTAAATCTACAACCAGAACAATAGCCTGAGAATTTTAATAAAAGCAAATTACTGCGGATGCTGCAAATCTGAAATAAAAACAAGAAATGCTGGAACCACTCAGCAGGTCTGGCAGCATCTGTGAAAAGAGAAGCAGAGTTAACGTTTCGGGTCAGTGACCCTTCTTCGGAACTGAGAATTTTAATGGGCTAGCTGCCCTGTCTTCATTAACAAGACATTAAAGGTAATCTTGAAACATTAACACTGGTGGAGATGGACCACTCAAAGGCTGATCACTGAAACAATGGGACCCCTGAGAGAGATTGGAATTCTTAGACCTGACATAATTAAGCTGCAAAATAGAGAATACACTGGGCCACCATGTGACAGACTCACCATCTGCATGAAAATAGTTTCTCCTTCTCTCTACAGACAGACAAGCAGCAGAGATCGACCAGTGAAGGACCCAAGTGGGGTCTCTCTCTCTCCAGGTGACCTTGCAAGTTCAAATCCTGCCTACTGGTGCAAACATCCAAGCCTATCATTGCTGGAGACAGAGACCAAGAAAGAAAACCACTTGCATCACTGTCTCCAGGAAGATCATGAACCAGTCGGCCACATCTACCAGCCAAAACCCTCAGGTTCACCGAGTTCAGCCTGAAGACAACTGAATTACCAGACTCCACAGACTGTATAACTTTTTTTATTGGTCCGGACTCTAATCCAATGAATTTATTCTTCTCCACTCTGTAACCTATTTATGTGTGTGTGATTCTCATATGTGTGTGTGTATGTGTGCACGTGCGTGTGTGCGCACACGTGTGAAAGTTGGAACATAGTTTATTATTATACTTAGATTGGGTTTTGGTTTTAATTACAATAAAACTAACCTCTTTCTTGTTTATACTCAAGAAAACCTATCCGATTGGTTCTTTTATGATTAGATCGCATAAAGGGTTAATTTAGGGCTAGTTTTTTCAGCCGACACGGACACAATGGGCTGAATGGCCTCCTTCTTTGCTGTAACTTTTCTATGATTTTATGGTTCTAAGCACTCAATGAATTGGTAAACATATCCACTGTTTAAAAGAAATATACCCTATTGCGGTCAGTCGAGGAGAGGGTCAAGAGTGGAGCCTTTTGATCCCTCCTCACCTGATCGTAACAATGTCCTTGAAGTTCTACACTATCCTCCTCACAGTTCACAATGTTTCCGAGTTTTGTATTATCTGCAAATTTTCAAACTGTATCCTGTACACCTGTGCTGGGACGAGGGAGCAGTACCCCAGGACATGCGCGATGCCAACATCATCACCCTCTATAAAAACAAAGGTGACCGCGGTGACTGCAACAACTACCGTGGAATCTCCCTGCTCAGCATAGTGGGGAAAGTCTTTGCTCGAGTCGCTCTGAACAGGCTCCAGAAGCTGGCTGAGCGCGTCTACCCTGAGGCACAGTGTGGCTTTCGTGCAGAGAGATCGACTATTGACATGCTGTTCTCCCTTCGTCAGATACAGGAGAAATGCCGTGAACAACAGATGCCCCTCTACATTGCTTTCATTGATCTCACCAAAGCCTTTGACCTCGTCAGCAGACGTGGTCTCTTCAGACTACTAGAAAAGATCGGATGTCCACCAAAGCTACTAAGTATCATCACCTCATTCCATGACAATATGAAAGGCACAATTCAACATGGTGGCTCCTCATCAGAGCCCTTTCCTATCCTGAGTGGTGTGAAACAGGGCTGTGTTCTCGCACCCACACTTTTTGGGATTTTCTTCTCCCTGCTGCTTTCACATGCGTTCAAATCCTCTGAAGAAGGAATTTTCCTCCACACAAGATCAGGGGGCAGGTTGTTCAACCTTGCCCGTCTAAGAGCGAAGTCCAAAGTACGGAAAGTCCTCATCAGAGAACTCCTCTTTGCTGACGATGCTGCTTTAACATCTCACACTGAAGAATGCCTGCAGAGTCTCATCGACAGGTTTGCGTCTGCCTGCAATGAATTTGGCCTAACCATCAGCCTCAAGAAAACGAACATCATGGGGCAGGATGTCAGAAATGCTCCATCCATCAATATTGGCGACCACGCTCTGGAAGTGGTTCAAGAGTTCACCTACCTAGGCTCAACTATCACCAGTAACCTGTCTCTAGATGCAGAAATCAACAAGCGCATGGGTAAGGCTTCCACTGCTATGTCCAGACTGGCCAAGAGAGTGTGGGAAAATGGCGCACTGACACGGAACACAAAAGTCCGAGTGTATCAGGCCTGTGTCCTCAGTACCTTGCTCTACGGCAGCGAGGCCTGGACAACGTATGCCAGCCAAGAGCGACGTCTCAATTCATTCCATCTTCGCTGCCTTCGGAGAATACTTGGCATCAGGTGGCAGGACTATATCTCCAACACAGAAGTCCTTGAAGCGGCCAACACCCCCAGCTTATACACACTACTGAGTCAGCGGCGCTTGAGATGGCTTGGCCATGTGAGCCGCATGGAAGATGGCAGGATCCCCAAAGACACATTGTACAGCGAGCTCGCCACTGGTATCAGACCCACCGGCCGTCCATGTCTCCGTTATAAAGACGTCTGCAAACGCGACATGAAATCGTGTGACATTGATCACAAGTCGTGGGAGTCAGTTGCCAGCATTCGCCAGAGCTGGCGGGCAGCCATAAAGACAGGGCTAAATTGTGGCGAGTCGAAGAGACTTAGTAGTTGGCAGGAAAAAAGACAGAGGCGCAAGGGGAGAGCCAACTGTGCAACAGCCCCAACAAACAAATTTCTCTGCAGCACCTGTGGAAGAGCCTGTCACTCCAGAATTGGCCTTTATAGCCACTCCAGGCGCTGCTTCACAAACCACTGACCACCTCCAGGCGCGTATCCATTGTCTCTCGAGATAAGGAGGCCCAAAAGAACAAAAGAATCCTGTACACCAAGGTCATTAATATATATCAGGAACAGCAAGGGTCCTAAAACCAACCCTTGGGGAACTCCACTATAAACATTCTTCCGGTCCAAAAAACAGTTATTAACCACTACAGTGTTTCCTGTCACTCAGCCAATTTCGTATCCATGTTTCTACTGTCCCTTTTATTCCATGAGCTATAACTTTGCTCAAAAGTCTGTTGTGTGGCACTTTATCGAATGCTTTTTGGAAGTTCATGTACACCACATCAACACCATTACCTTGATCAATCTTCTCTGATGCCTCATTAAAAAACTTCAGCAAGTTAGTTAAACACAATTTATCTTTAATAAATCCGTGCTGGCTTTCCTTAATTAATCAGCATTTGCCAAGCAACTATTAATTTTGTCCCGAATTATTGTTTCTAGAAGCTTCCGGACGACTGAGGTTAAACTGACTGGCCTATAGTTTACGGGCTTATCTTTACACCCTTTTATGAACAAGAATATAACATTTACAATTCTCCAGTCCTCTGAGTCTAAGGAGGACTGGAAAATTATGGCCAGTGCCTCTGCAATTTCCACTCTCACTTCCCTCAGTATCCTTGGATGCATCTCATCCGGTCCTGGTGCCTTATCAACATTAAGAGTTCAAGAGGAAGTTGGATGGTCACCTGAGAGAAATAGACTTGTAGGGCAACGGAGATCGAGCTGGGAGTGGGACTGACTACAGAGTTCCGTGGAGAGCCAGCATGGACTCGATGGGCCCAATGGCCTCTTCCTGTGCCGTAAATGACTCTATGACTCTAAGTACAGACAACCTATCCAATACCACCTCCTTATCAATTTTAAACCCTTCAAGTGTCTGAATTACCCACTCTTTCACCATGACCTGTGCAGAATCTTCCTTGGTAAAGACAAATGCAAAGTATTCATTTAATACCTCAACCATGCCCCCGCCTCCATGTGTAAATCCCCTTTCTGGTCCTACTCATCCTTTCACCACCCTTTTACTATTTATGTGCCTATGGAAGACTTTTGGATTCCCTTTTCTATTAGCTGCCAGGTCTTTTCATACTCTCTCTTTGTTTCTCTTATTTGCTTTTTCACTTCCCCTCTGAACCTTCTATATTCTACCTGGTTCTCGGTTGTGTTATCCACCTGACATTTATCAGAAACACACTTTTTCTTCTTCATCTTAATCTCTATCTCTTTTGTCATTCAGGGAGCTCTGGATTTGTTTGCTCTACATTTGCCCTTCGTGGAAATATACCTTGACTGTGCCTGAACAATCTTTTCTTTAAAGGCAGCCCATTGTTCAATTACCTTTTTGCCCGCCAACCATTGATTCCAATTTATCTGGGTCAGCTCCATTCTTACCTCATTGAAGTTGGCTTTCCCCCAGTTAATTATTATTACTCTGGATTATCCTTTGTCCTTTTCAATAGCTAACCTCAACCTTATGATACAATTATTACTGTGCCCTACTGGTTCCCCTACTGACACTTTATCCACTTGACCAGCTCTAGCAGTGCTTCTTTTCTCGTTGGACTGGAAACATATTGCTGTAGAAAATTCTCCTGAACACACTCTAGGAACTTGTGTCCCTCTCTGCCCTTTACACTACTACTATCCCAGTTTTATTAGGCTAATTAAAGCCTCCCATTATAACCTCTATAATTCTTGCACCTCTCTATAATTTCTTTGCAAATTTGTTCCTCTACATCTTTCCAACTCATTGGTGGCCTATATGCCTTTGAGCAATGTAATTGCACCTCTTTTGTTCCTCAGCTCCAGCCAACTAGATTCTGTCCTCGACCCCTCTGGGACATCCTCTCTCTCCAGCACTGCAATGTTCTCCTTAATCAAAACTGCCACCCCGCCCCCTTTTCTTTCTTTCCTGAACACCTTGTATCCAGAAATATTTAGTACCCAGTCCTGCCTTTTGTTCTTTTTATATTTAATCTAATTTATTGACATACTTATGTTTTGATGTAAGGGAATTGAAGGCTGATTTGGCAACCTGTCCCAACTTTGAGCACAAATCCAAGAACCAGTGCCCCAATCTCTACAAAACTAGGTGGATCATCACTCCTTCGCATCATTTGATCAGTCACCCAGAGGCCAAGGCTCCAGCCGAGACAGCTGTAGAGACTGCAATTCCCTCACACAGGAAACAAAGCATTTAAAATAAAGTACATTAAATAGGGGTAGCATTCTTGCCTGTGAATCAGAGGTTATGGAGTTGGAATCCCACACAAGGACCTGAGGCTGGTCCTTCAATACAGTAGCCAGGGAATACCACTCTGTCAGAGGTGCCGTATTTTACACAAGACGTCTGCCCCCGCAGGTAAAAGATCCCTTGGCACTGTTGAGTTTGATTGCTCAGTGATTGATTGCTCTGTGCTGTGTTTGTGAGGCTTCTCCCTATGATGTCAGTCAACCCTGAGGGGGCGTTGTTCCAAAAGTGAAATTAAGAGAAATCTAGTCAACCACCTGAATAAAGCCTACACACACAGAAATCATGCGTCTAATTTCTTCATGCTTGGGGTGCAAAACATAACAGGCGCTATCCAAAGAGAAGGGATCTAGCCAAATCTGGTTGGGCATATTCCTGAAAGTTCAATCACATGACATCTGATCAAGTGACATATGATCATGAGATATTTCCCCACAGTTTACAAATGTTATCGCATTTGCCTTGTACTGGAACGTATTTGACGTTTTGGGTAGAAGCTGTCATGTGAGATAGTCAGAGGCTGCCTGTGAGCACGCAAAGAAAATACAAAGGTGTAGAGCTCTGTTATTCTCCGAGGTTGCTTGAAGTAGTTCTTGCTGTTCCCAATCAAGTTGTACTAGGACAGCTATAATACAGCATCTACCCAACCCTGAAAAGTTGCCCAGGTATGTCTCTAAAAACAGAATCAATCCAACCCAGCTAATTACAGCCCTATTTTCCTCCCAGTCATAAGTAAAGTGGTCATCAATAGTGCCATTGTTATATATTATTATACTATAGGGTAGGAGGTGGCATAGTGGTATTATCACTGGACTAGTAACCCAGAGACCCAGGGTATCTCTCTGGGGACATGGGTTCGAATCCCACCACAGCAGAAGGTGGAATTTGAATTTAATTAATAAATCTGGAATTAAAAAGCTAGTCTAATGATGGCCATGAAACCATTGTCGATTGTTGTAAAAACCCATCTGGTTCACTAATGTCCTTTAGGGAAGGAAATCTGCTGTCCTTACCTGGTCTGGCCTACATGTGACTCCAGACCCACAGCAATGTGGTTAACTCTTACATGCCCTGTGAAATGGCCTAGCAAGCCACTCAGTTGTATCTAACCGCTACAAAGTCAGTAAAAAGGAATGAAACCGGATGGACCACCCGGCATCGACCTAGGCACCGGAAACAACAACGGCAAACCCAGCCCTGTTGACCCTGCAAAGTCCTCCTTACTAAAATCTGGGGGCTTGTGCCAAAGTTGGGAGAGCTGTCCCACAGACTAGTCAAGCAACAGCCTGACATAGTCATACTCACGGAATCATACCTTACAGACAATGTCCCAGAGACTGCCATCACTATCCCTGGGTATGTCCTATCCCACCAGCAGGACAGACCCACCAGAGGTGGCGGGACAGTGGTCGACAGTAGGGAGGGAGTTGCCCTGGGAGTCCTCAACATCGACTGCGGACCCCATGACGTCTCATGGCATCAGGTCAAACATGGGCAAGGTAACCGCCCACTGATTACCACCTACTGCCCTCCCTCAGCGAATGAGTCAGTACTCCTCCATGTTGAACACCACTTGGAGGAAGCACTGAGGGTGGCAAGGGCACAAAATGTACTCTGGGTGGGGGACTTCAATGTCCATCACCAAGAGTGGCTCGGTAGCACCACTACTAACCGAGCTGGCCGAGTCCGAAAGGACATAGCTGCTAGACTGGGTCTGCGGCAGGTGGTGGGGGAACCAACACAAGGGAAAAACATACTTGACCTCGTCCTCACCAATCTGCCTGCCACAGATGCTTCTGTCCATGACTGTATTGGTAGGAGTGACCACCGTACAGTCCTTGTGGAGACGAAGTCCCGCCTTCACATTGAGGATACCCTCCATCGTGTTGTGTGGCGTTACCACCGTGCTAAATGGGATAGATTTTGAACAGATCTAGCAATGCAAAACTGGGCATCCATGAGGCGCTGTGGGCCATCAGCAGCAGCAGAATTGTACTCAACCACAATCTGTAACCTCATGGCCCGGCATATCCCCCACTCTACCATTACCATCAAGCCAGGAGACCAACCCTGGATCAATGAAGAGTGCAGGAGGGCATGCCAGGAGCAGCACCAGGCATACCTCAAAATGAGGTGTCAACCTGGTGAAGCTACAACACAGGACTATCTGCGTGCCAAACTGTGTAAGCAGCATACTATAGACAGAGCTAAGCGATCCCATAACCAACGGATCAGATCTAATCTCTGCAGTCCTGCCACATCCAGCCATGAATGGTGGTGGACAATTAAACAACTAACTGGAGAAGGTGGCTCCACAAATATCCCCATCCTCAATGATGGGGGAGCCCAGCACATCAGTGCGAAAGATAAGGCTGAAGCATTTGCAACAATCTTCAGCCAGAAGTGCCGAGTTGATGATCCATCTCGGCCTCCTCCTGAAGTCCCCAGCATCACAGATGCCAGACTTCAGCCAATTCGATTCACTCCGCGCGATATCAAGAAACGACTGAAGGCATTGGATACTGCAAAGGCTATGGGTCCTGACAATATTCGGGCAATAGTACTGAAGATCTGTGCTCCAGAACTTGCCTCACCCCTAGCCAAGCTGTTCCAGTATAGCAACAACACTGGCATCTACCCAGCAATGTGGAAAATTGCCCAGGTATGTCCTGTACACAAAAAGCAGGACAAGTCTAACCCGGCCAATTACTGCCCCATCAGTCTACTCTCAATCATCAGTAAAGTGTTGGAAGGTGTCATCAACAGTGCCATCAAGCAGCACTTGCTTAGCAATAACCTGCTCAGTAATGCTCAGTTCGGGCTCTGCCAGGGCCACTCAGCTCCTGACTTCATTACAGCCTTGGTTCAAACATGGACAAAAAAGCTGAACTCAAGAGGTGAGGTGAGAGTGACTGCCCTTGACATCAAGGCTGCATTTGACCGAGTATGGCATCAAGGAGCCCAAGCAAAACTCGGGTCAATGGGAATGAGGGGGAAAACTATCTGCTGATTGGAGTCATACCAAGCGCAAAGGAAGATGGCTGTGGTTGTTGGAGGTTGAACATCTGAGCTCCAGGACATCACTGCAGGAGTTCCTCAGGGTAGTGTCCTAGGCCCAACCATCTTTAGCTGCTTCATCAATGACATTCCTTCTATCATAAGGTCAGAAGTGGGGATGTTTGCTGATGATTGCACAATGTTCAGCACCATTCGCGACTCCTCAAATATTGAAGCAGTCCGTGTAGAAATGCAGCAAGACCTGGAAATATCCAGGCTTGGGCTGATAAGTGGCAAGTCACATTTGCGCCACACAGGTGTCAGCCAATGACCAAGAAACGACTGAAGGCACCGGATACTGCAAAAGCTATGGGCCCTGACAATATTCCAGCCATAGTACTGAAGACCTGTGCTCCAGAACTTGCCACACCCTAGCCAAGCTGTTCCAGTACAGCTACAACACTGGCATCTACACGGCAATGCGGAAAATTGCCCAGGTATGTCCTGTACACAAAAAGCAGGAGAAGTCCAACCCGGCCAATGACCGCCCCATCAGCCTACTCTCAATCATCAGTAAAGTGATGGAAGGTGTCATCAACAGTGCCATCAAGCGGCACTTGCTTAGCAATAACCTGCTCACTGACGCTCAGTTTGGGTTTCGCCAGGGCCACCCAGCTCCTGACCTCATTACAGCCTTGGTTCAAACATGGACAAAAGAGCTGAACTCAAGAGGTGAGGTGAGAGTGACTGCCCTTGACATCAAGGCAGCATTTGACCGAGTATGGCATCCATGAGCCCTAGCAAAACTCAGGTCAATGGGAATCAGGGGGAAAACCCTCCGCTGGCTGGAGTCATACCTAGTGCAAAGGAAGATGGTTGTGGTTGTTGGAGGTCAATCATCTGGGCTCCAGGACATCACTGCAGGAGTTCCTCAGGGTAGTGTCCTAGGCCCAACCATCTTCAGCTGCTTCATCAATGACCTTCCTTCAATCATAAGGTCAGAAGTGGGGATGTTCGCTGATGATTGCACAATGTTCAGCACCATTCGTGACTCCTCAGATACTGAAGCAGTCCATGTAGAAATGCAGCAAGACCTGGACAATATCCAGGCTTGGGCTGAAAGGTGGCAAGTAACATTCGCGCCACACAAGTGCCAGGCAATGACCATCTCCAACAAGAGAGAATCTAACCACCTCCCCTTGATATTCAACAGCATTACCATTGCTGAATCCCCCACTATCAGCATCCTAGGGGTTACCATTGACCAGAAACTGAACTGGAGTAGCCATATAAATACCGTGGCTACAAGAGCAGGTCGGAGGTTAGGAATCTTGAGGCGAGTAACTCACCTCCTGACTCCCCAAAGCCCGTCCACAATCTACAAGGCACAAGTCAGGACTGTGATGGAATACTCTCCACTTGCCTGGATGGGTGCAGCTCCAACAACACTCAAGAAGCTCGACACCATCCAGGACAAAGCAGCCCGCTTGATTGGCACCCCATCCACAAACATTCACTCCCTGCACCACCGACGCACAGTAGCAGCAGTGTGTACCTTCTACAAGATGCACTGCAGCAACGGACCAAGGCTCCTTAGACAGCACCTTCCAAACCCGCGACCTCTACCAACTAGAAGGACAAGGGCAGCAAATACATGGGAACATCATCACCTGCAAGTTCCCCTCCAAGTCACACACCATCCTGACTTGGAACTATATTGCCGTTCCTTCACTGTCGCTGGGTCAAAATCCTGGAACTCCCTTCCTAACAGCACTGTGGGTGTACCTACCTCACATGGACTGCAGCGGTTCAAGAAGGCAGCTCACCACCACCTTCTCAAGGGCAATTAGGGATGGGCAATAAATGCTGGCCTAGCAGTCGACGCCCACATCCCATGAATGAATTAAAAAAAACTATCCGTAAAGTGCTAGGAACTAATTATTTTGGAACTTATTGTTATGTGTAAGTGTTCCAATGGGGCCACATTCAGGGCTGCACTGTAGAGTCATGGGATGTGTAACAGGAAACCAGGCTCAAGCAGTCCTACACCAGGCAGCATGCTGGCTGAATGAATAAACAAAGCCTTTCTAAGTTTTAAGTGTGATTATTTCCAACATCTGGGATCCAGAAAACAAACAGAATACATAGCATGGTGGCAGTGAGTGTCTGCGAGTAAACCTAGAACATTTTAAAAGAATTAGATTGGGGAAAAATTAACCAATTAAATGCCAGAGAGAAAGAGAAAGAAAAACTGAGTGAATCAAGTGAAAACAAAAAACGAAATGCCAGCCGGAACTGGAATGAATGCAAAGCTACAGCCCATAATGAATTGGAAAGCTGATGATGTCATAGAGACATTTGAGTGCAGATTGACATTCAGTAGTTTCCTAAAAGGCACTAGCGAAGAGGACAGGGTCATCTATCTCCTTCTGTGGGCAGGAGATAAAGGATTACATTTATTTAACAGCTGAAACCTAAGTGAAGAGGACAGCAGAAACCCAGACAAAATTTTTGAAAGATTCAGCATCCATCTCCAGCCTTATCAAATCATCGGATATACTGATATGAATTTCAAGGCCTCAGACAGGAACTAGGGGAGCCTATTGACAATTTTGTAACAAGATTGAAAAATGCAGCCAAAAAATGTATATTTAAGGACACAGATGAACAGCTGATAGATCAGCTCATTTGGGGTTCTGCACATCCTGAAGTACAGAAAGCTCTAATCGGACAGGACAAGCTCACAATATCGCAGGCTGTAGACACTGCCAGAGCACATGAAGTCACGAGCAGACAGATGAAGACACTGACTACCCAAACAGCTAGCCTTCAGTTAAGCCAAGAGAAAGGCAGCAGGGTTGATGCAGTGAAACAACAATAAAAGAACACACACCAAACAGAGAGAAAGACATGCAGGAGCTGTGGACGACCACATTCATTCACAGACAGAAGGAAATGTCACACATATGGATCCATCTGCAGAGTTTACAGAAAGACCAATCACTGGGAAAAGATGTGCAGAATAAGAGAAGGTGGTGGTGTCGAGTCACCAGAGCCAGAGTAACAGGGCGAATGAGTAGGGAAAGAAACCAAAACATCCATCCCCTGGAAGATGACGATGGGTTTGAGAACATGATAGACATAGGAACCATACATCTGCTTGAGATGTCAGGATGTGACAGTTCCCAGAGAAAAGAAATTCACCCGACCTTTCAGATCAGGAAGAGGGTGAGAAACAAGTCCACAACGATAAATCTGAAGGTGAAGATTGAAACTGGAGCGCAGAGTAACATCATCCCACTCAGACTATACCAGAAGATATTTCCTGAAAATTTGGAAGAAAATGGTTATCCAAGGAAAGGTGCTCTGAAACCGAGCAATGTCATACTAACAGCATGCGGGGGAACTGAGATTCGACAGCCAGGAACAACCTAAATCATAGGGACACACAAAGGGAAAGATGTTAACTATATGTTCTACATCACTGAAACAGATGGTCCTGCTAAACTGGGGTTCAGCAGTTCCGAAGAGCTACAGATTATCTCAGTCACCAATAAGGTGAAGGAGGTGACACTGAGGGTTGAAGACAGTACACCTGTTGAAAAGTGCCCTCCGATCAGAAGCAAAGAAGATCTGGTCACCACACTATAGGAAGGATGTGATTGCACTGGAGAGGGTACAGAGGAGATTCGCCAGGATGTTGCCTGGGCTGGAGCATTTCAGCAATGAAGAGAGACTGAAAAGGCTAGGGTTGTTCTCCTTAGAGCAGAGAAGGATGTGGGGGGACATGATTGAGGAATACAAGATTATGAGGGGCATCGATAGGTTTGATAGGAAGAAACTTTTTCCCTTAGCGGAGGGGTCAAGACCCAGGGGACATAGATTTAGGGTAAGGGGCAGGAGGTTTAGGGGAGATTTGAGGAAAAATGTTTTCACCCAGAGGGTGGTTGGAATCTGGAACGCACTGCCTGAAGAGGTGGTGGAGGCAGGAACCCTCACAACATTTAAGAAGTATTTAGATGAGCACTTGAAACGCCATAGCATACAAGGCTACGGGCCAAGTGCTGGAAAATGGGATTAGAATAGTTAGGTGCTTGATGGCTATCACAAACACGATGGGCCAAAGGGCATGTTTCTGTGCTTTTTAACTCTATGGTACAAATGTACCCAGGGTGTTTTGATGAGACAGTTAGATGCCTTGAACATTTTGAGTATCACATCACTATTGACCCAGCGATGAAACCAGTGATTCATCCCCCACGTAAAGTACCAGTAGAACTAAAAGGAAAGTTTGAAAGAGAGATCCGAGAAATGGAAGAAAAGAAGGTGATCGCCAGAGTCACAGAGCCTACAGATTGGGTAAATTCCATCGTGGTGAGAGAGAAGCTACAAATTTGCCTCGATCCCAAAGATCTTAACAAAGCAATCAAGAGGGATCACTACCCTATTCCCACACTGGAAGAAATCACACCAGCACTGACAGGGGCAAAAGTTTTCAGCAAACTTGATGCCAGAAATGGCTACTGGAATGTGAAGCGAGACGGAGAATCTTCACTGTTGACAACATTCAACACACCCTTTGGACGGTACAAATTCCTGGAACTGCCTTTTGGCCTTAAAGTGAGCCAGGATGTGTTCCAACAGAAAATAGATGAGACATACAGGGGATGCAGAGGAGCAATCGGAATAGCAGATGATATCCAGATATATGGTGTAGATGGAAAAGATCATGACAACCATCTACATGAAGCCATGGAGAGAACCAGGAAAGCTGGGATTAAGTTAAATGCAGACAAATGAATTGTGAAAGTGACAGAATGCCAGTTCTTAGGAATGGTGTACACACCTGACAGAGTCAAACTGAGTCCTGAAAGAATCTCAGCCATCTCTGAGATTCATGAAATTGTATAGCACATAAGGAGGCCATTCGGCCCATCGTGTCTGCACTGGCTCTCCAAATGAGCCATTCCCCTGCCTTCTCCCCGTAACTCTGCACATTCTTCCTTTTCAGAAAACTATCTAATTCCCTTTTGAATGCCTCAATTGAATCTGCCTCCACCACAGTCTCTGGCAGTGCATTCCAGATCCTAATCACTTGCTGCATGATAAAGTTTTACTTCATGTCACCATCGCTTCTCTTGCCAATTATCTTAAATCTGTGCTCTCTTGTCCTTAGTGGGAATAGTTTCTCCCTATCTACTCTGTCCAAACCCCTCGTGATTTTGAATACCTCTATCAAATCTACACTTAGCCTTCTCTTCTCCAAGGAAAACAGTCCCAACTTCTGCCTACAAGTACTCTGAAGTTCAAAACAAATTAATTGACTCTTTGAGATATTCTGAAAACACAATGAGGCAGTTCTTTAGTTACTTTATTAACCACTGAATGAGATAGTACATACTGTTCGGCATGAACTTCATTTATTCATTTTTAACATTTCGATTATCCCAGTCCCTAATGACTGTCGAGTGGTTTTGTTTTTAATTCCCATTCTCTGATTTTAAACCAAAGCACATTTGCTGAAACCATAATTTTAACATGAAGCAAACACGCATTATACAGTAACTTGGTTTTGGGATGGAAGCCCCAAGAGATAAGAGAGAGTTGGGAAGTTTCCTGGCCTTGATCCAATACATGAGCTCCTTCATACTGCACCTGTCGGAACACACAGCAAATCTGCACGAGCTGATGAAAGAAGATGTTGAGTACCAATGGTCAGAGTCACATGACTGGAGTTTCAACAAACTCAAAAAGGTAGTATGCAAGGAGACAAGTCTGTCATACGTAGATAGTCCAACGAGGGATGGGGCCGTACTGGACCTGGTATTGGGGAATGAGCCCGGCCAGGTGATCGAAGTTTCAGTGGGGGAGCATTTCGGGAACAGTGACCATAATTCCATAAGTTTTAAGGTACTTGTGGATAAGGATAAGAGTAGTCCTCGGGTGAAGGTGCTAAATTGGGGGAAGGCTAATTCTAACAATATTAGGCAGGAACTGAAGAATTTAGATTGGGGGCGGCTGTTTGAGGATAAATCAACATCTGACGTGTGGGAGTCTTTCAAATGTCAGTTGATTAGAATCCAGGACCAGCATGTTCCTGTGAGGAAGAAGGATAAGTTTGGCAAGTTTCAGGAACCTTGGATAACGCGGGATATTGTGAGCCTAGTCAAAAAGAAAACGGAAGCATTCGTAAGGGCTGGAAGGCTAGGAACAGACGAATCCCTTGAGGAATATAAAGACAGTAGGAAGGAACTTAAGCAAGGAGTCAGGAGGGCTAAAAGGGGTCATGAAAAGTCATTGGCAAACAGGATTAAGGAAAATCCCAAGGCTTTTCATATGTATATAAAGAGCAAGAGGGTAACTAGGGAAAGGGTTGGCCCACTCAAGGACAGAGAAGGGAATCTACGTGTGGAGCCAGAGGAAATGGGTGAGGTACTAAATGAGTACTTTGCATCAGTATTCACCAAAGAGAAGGACGGTGGATGATGAACCTAGGGAAGGGAGTGTAGATAGTCTGGGTCATCTCATTATCAAAAAGGAGGAGGTGTTGGGTGTCTTGCAAAGCATTAAGGTAGATAAGTCCCCAGGGCCTGATGGAATCTACCCCAGAATACAGAGGGAGGCAAGGGAAGAAATTGCTGGGATAAAAACAAGAAATGCTGGAATCACTCAGCAGGTCTGGCAGCATCTGTGGAAAGAGAAGCAGAGTTAACGTTTCGGGTCAGTGACCCTTCATCGGAACATGCTGGGGCCTTGACAGAAATCTTTGCATCCTCATTGGCTACAGGTGAGGTCCCAGAGGACTGGAGAATAGCCAATGTTGTTTCTTTGTTTAAGAAGGGTAGCAAGGATAATCCAGGAAATGATAGGCCGGTGAGCCTTACGTCAGTGGTAGGGAAATTATTAGAGAGGATTCTTCGGGACAGGATTTACTCCATTTGGAAACAAACGAACTTATTAGCGAGAGGCAGCATGGTTTTGTGAAGGGGAGGTCATGTCTCACTAATTTGATTGAGTTTTTTGAGGAAGTGACGAAGATGATTGATGAAGGAAGGGCAGTGGATGTTATCTATATGGACTTCAGTAAAGCCTTTGACAAGGTCCCTCATGGCAGATTGGTACAAAAGGTGAAGTCACATGGGATCAGAGGTGAGCTGGCAAGATGGATACAGAACTGGCTCTGTCATAGAAGACAGAGGGTAGCAGTGGAAGGGTGCTTTTCTGAATGGAGGGATGTGACTAGTGGTGTTCCGCAGGGATCAGTGCTGGGACCTTTGCTCTTTGTAGTATATCTAAATGATTTGGAGGAAAATGTAGCTGGTTTGATTAGTAAGTTTGCGGACGACACAAAGGTTGGTGGAGTTGCAGATAGTGTTGAGGATTGTCAGAGGATACAGCAGGATATAGATCGATTGGAGACGGGCGGAGAAATGGCAGATGGAGTTTAATCCAGACAAATGTGAGGTAATGCATTTTGGAAGGTCTAATGCAGGTGGGAAGTATACAGTAAATGGCAGAACCCTTCGGAGTATTGACAGAAAGATCTGGGCGTACAGGTCCACAGGTCACTGAAAGTGGCAATGCAGGTGGATAAGGTAGTCAAGAAGGCATACGGCATGCTTGCCTTCATTGGTCGGGGCATAGAGTATAAAAATTGGCAAGTCATGCTGCAGCTGTACAGAACCTTAGTTAGGCCACACTTAGAATATTGCGTGCAATTCTGGTCCCCACACTACCAGAAGGGCGTGGAGGCTTTGGAGAGGGTACAGAAGAGGTTTACCAGGATGTTGCCTGGTCTGGAGGGCATTAGCTGTGAGGAGAGGTTGGATAAAATCGGATTGTTTTCAATGGAACGACGGAGGTAGAGGGGCGACATGATAGAGGTTTACAAAGTTATGAGTGGCATGGACAGAGTGGATAGTCAGAAGCTTTTTCCCAGGGTGGAAGAGTCAGTTACTAGGGGACATAGGTTTAAGGTGCGAGGGGCAAAGTTTAGAGGGGATGTGCGAGGCAAGTTCTTTACACAGAGGGTGGTGAGTGCCTGGAACATGCTGCCGGGGGAGGTGGTGGAAGCAGGTATGATAGCGACGTTTTAAAGGCATCTTGACAAATACATGAATAGGAAGGGAATAGAGGGATACGGTCCCCGGAAGTGCAGAAGGTTTTAGTTTCGACAGGCAACAAGATCGGCGCAGGCTTGGAGGGCTGAATGGCCTGTTCCTGTGCTGTACTGTTCTTTGTTCTTTGTTCCATGTCATACTATGACAGAAAGCAACCTGTCACTCAGCAAGTAGATGCTTCCACAAAAGGACTGGGAGCAGCCTCAGGCAGTCCTACACAAGGCAGCATGCTGGCTGAATGAATAAACAAAGACTCCGGCCTTTCCAAGTTTAAAGTGTGATTATTTCCAACATCTGGGGACCAGAAAACAACCAGAATACGTTACAACCCTCAAGCAGCAAGTAAACCAATAACCTGCTCACCATTGCTCATCTTAGGTTCCATCAAAACCCTTCATTCAGGACCTCATTACAGCCTCATTTCGGACATGTGGACAATAATTGGATGCCACAGGGAAAAAGAGAGAGAAGTTTCCCTCAACTGGATAGCCAGGAAACAATGTGTGGGAAATAAATGCAGCCTTGCCAGCATTACCTACCTGCCAGGACCAAATAATAAGAGGTCTAGTGTTATGAAAAAAAAAAGAACTCACATTTATATCATGCTTTTCAGAACCACAGGATGTCCCAAAGTGCTTTACAGGCAATGCTGTATGTTTGATATGTAAAGTTGGAAACACAGCAACCAATTTGTACATAGCAAGGCTCCAGAATCAACAATGGGATACATGACCAGATAGTCTGTTTTGGTGATATTGTTTGAGCGATAAATATTGACCAGGACACCAGGGAGATCTCCCCTGCTCTTCCTCAAAATAGTGCAATGGGATCTTTTACCTGAGCAGGTAGACAAGGCCTCAGATTAGCATCACATCTGAAAGACGGCACCTCGGACAGTACAGCACTCACTCAGCACTGGAGTATCAGCTTAGATTTTGTGTTCAGCTGTCTGGAGTGCGACTTGAACCCACAACCTCTGATTCAGGTGTGAGTTCTATCATTGAGGGGAAATCAATGGCAAGATGTGATGTTGGCCCTGGTGTATGAGTATGGTGGGAGTAGGGGTCAGAGTAGTTGAGAAACAAGCAGTTATGAAATGTAACTTTTCTCCCAATAGCACATGTACAGGACATTAATTTTCCAATCCATCAGACCTCTGGATAATAAAAGCAAAATACTGCGGATGCTGGAAATCTGAAACAAAAACAAGAAATGCTGGATTCACTCAGCAGGTCTGGCAGCATCTGTGGAAAGAGAAGCAGAGTTAACGTTTCGGGTCAGTGACCCTTTGACCTCTGGATAATCTGGGAGGATTAACAATGCTAAATCCAACATCAGCATCATTAAAACAGATTAACTGTTGCAGTGAACATCAACGCAAGCTCGAGGAACATAATCTCATTTACCAATTAGGCACACTACAGCCTGCCGGACTGAACATTAGTTCAATAATTTCAGACCATGACGGGGCCCCCCTCTTTATTTTAATTTTTAGTTATTTTTTCTTTTTCCTTTTTTATGTGCTTATTTTATTTTAGTTTGTTTAGTTTGTTTGTACTGTGCCTACCCACTGTTTTTTTCATGTTTGTGCTTTGAGCCAGGCTGTTCAGTTTTCTGTCAATTAACACCCTCTCTGTACTAACGCTCTGTCTTTCAACACACCATTAACATACTGTTTGCCTTTGCTCCATGACCTTCTGGTCAGTTATTCTCTGTGACCTTGTCCGATCAACACCTTCTCTTTTGTTATCTTTTGCCCCACCCCCGCTTTACTCGCTTAAAGCCTGTTACATTTCTAGCCTCTGCCAGTTCTGATGAAAGTCAATGACCTGAAACGTTAACTCTGCTTCTCTCTCCACAGATGCTGCCAGACCTGCTGAATATTTCCAGCATTTCTTGTTTTTATTTCAGATTTCCAGCATCTGCAGTATTTTGCTTTTATTAACTGGTCTTTTATCTCACTTGCTGTGAGATAAAAGACCAGTTAATAAAAGCAAAATACTGCAGATGCTGTGAGATAAAGGAGGATCTCACTGCGCACAAATTGACTGCTGCCTTTCCCGACATTGACTACACTTCACAAGTTGAACGAAATTGAACTGTTTGGCACTTTATATGATGTCAAAATTGAACTGTTATATAATGTACTTTTACAAATGTAATGAATATGTTCTTTGAAAAAATTATTTTCCTGCCACAGTACATTGAGGGGCAAGAAACAGTGTATGCTGTTCTGATGAAAGGTCATCGACCTGAAACGTTAACTCTCTTTTTCTCACCACAGATGCTGCCTGACCTGCTGGGTATTTCCAGCATTTTCTGTTTTTGTTTCAGATTTCCAGCATCCGCAGTATTTTGCGTTTGTACGACTTCTCAGGCTGTATGCACCAGAGAATGTTTGCCATGAAATATATATTGTGAATATAACCTGTAACTGTAAGGGGCACCTCAGAGTGTATTAAAGAACTTGATCTGTTTTGCACTTTATGTGGTCAGTTGAACTGAAATGTAACATATTTTTAAAAGAATGAATAAAGTATATTTTTGAAAAAAACTACACTTCACAAGTGCTTCATTGGCTGTAGAGCTTCTTGAATTCTTTTTTCTTAAAACAAGGCAATAAGTCACACACAACCGGAGTAATAGCAAAGTTTCCTTGTCGAAGTCAGGATAAAATGATCAGAATGAAGAAGAGCAGCACTGAGTCCTCCGAGGCAGTGGCGCTATGCTGGGAGGAGCAGGGCTCTTTGTTCAAGCCGAAACCCCTTTCTTGCTGCCACCAACCTCTCCTTGTTTATGCTGCCTGTGTGATTGGCTAGTCCCAGTCACATGACCATGTAGCCGGAAGGGAACCAGTGCTGAGGAGCGCCGTGGCCATTTTCTGTCCAATGACAATTCCGTATTTAAAAAGGTACCGAGCACTGCGGGGGCCGGGAGGAGGAGAGGAGGGAATATTGACTGACATTTCCCGCGGTTGTAGGGGAAGATTGGAACAAAAATAATCTGGCGTGGCAGGCAGCAGGCCTCGGGTCAGAGGGCACAGTAACCCATAGCAACAAGGGTAATGACACACTGATGGGACACAGTAACCCATAGCAACAGGGTTCATGACACACTGATGGGACACAGTAACCCAGAGCAACAAGGGTAATGACACACTGATGGGGCACAGTAACCCATAGCAACAGGGGTCATGACACACTGATGGGACACAGTAACCCATAGCAACAGGGGTCATGACACACTGATGGGACACAGTAACCCATAGCAACAAGGGTAATGACACACTGATGGGACACAGTAACCCATAGCAACAAGGGTAATGACACACTGATGGGACACAGTAACCCAGAGCAACAAGGGTAATGACACACTGATGGGACACAGTAACCCATAGCAACAAGGGTAATGACACACTGATGGGACACAGTAACCCATAGCAACAAGGGTAATGACACACTGATGGGACACAGTAACCCAGAGCAACAAGGGTAATGACACACTGATGGGACACAGTAACCCATAGCAACAGGGGTCATGACACACTGATGGGACACAGTAACCCATAGCAACAGGGGTCATGACACACTGATGGGACACAGTAACCCAGAGCAACAAGGGTAATGACACACTGATGGGACACAGTAACCCAGAGCAACAAGGGTAATGACACACTGATGGGACACAGTAACCCAGAGCAACAGGGGTTATGACACACTGATGGGGCACAGTAACCCATAGCAACAGGGGTCATGACACACTGATGGGACACAGTAACCCAGAGCAACAAGGGTAATGACACACTGATGGGACACAGTAACCCATAGCAACAAGGGTAATGACACACTGATGGGACACAGTAACCCATAGCAACAAGGGTAATGACACACTGATGGGACACAGTAACCCAGAGCAACAAGGGTAATGACACACTGATGGGACACAGTAACCCATAGCAATATGGGCGGCGCAGTGGTTAGCACCGCAGCCTCACAGCTCCACTGACCCGGGTTCAATTCTGGGTACTGCCTGTGTGGAGTTTGCAAGTTCTCCCTGTGTCCGCGTGGGTTTTCTCCGGGTGCTCCGGTTTCCTCCCACAGCCAAAAGACTTGCAGGTTGGTAGGTAAATTGGCCATTATAAATTGTCACTAGTATAGGTAGGTGGTAGGAAAATATAGGGACAGGTGGGGATGTGGTAGGGATATGGGATTAGTGTAGGATTAGTATAAGTGGGTGGTTGATGGTCGGCACAGACTCGGTGGGCCGAAGGGCCTGTTTCAGTGCTGTATCTCTAAACTAAACTAAACAAGGGTAATGACACACTGATGGGACACAGTAACCCATAGCAACAAGGGTCATGACACACTGATGGGGCACAGTAACCCATAGCAACAAGGGTTATGACACACTGATGGGACACAGTAACCCATAGCAACAAGGGTAATGACACACTGATGGGGCACAGTAACCCATAGCAACAGGGGTTATGACACACTGATGGGACACAGTAACCCATAGCAACAAGGGTAATGACACACTGATGGGGCACAGTAACCCAGAGCAACAAGGGTTATGACACACTGATGGGGCACAGTAACCTATAGCAACAAGGGGTAATGACACACTGATGGGACACAGTAACCCATAGCAACAAGGGTAATAACACACTGATGGGGCACAGTAACCTATAGCAACAAGGGTAATGACACACTGATGGGGCACAGTAACCCATAGCAACAAGGGTAATGACACACTGATGGGACACAGTAACCCATAGCAACAAGGGTCATGACACACTGATGGGACACAGTAACCCATAGCAACAAGGGTCATGACACACTGATGGGACACAGTAACCCAAAGCAACAAGGGTAATGACACACTGATGGGACACAGTAACCCATAGCAACAAGGGTCATGACACACTGATGGGACACAGTAACCCATAGCAACAAGGGTCATGACACACTGATGGGACACAGTAACCCATAGCAACAAGGGTCATGACACACTGATGGGACACAGTAACCCATAACAACAAGGGTAATGACACACTGATGGGACAACTGTAAATTTCTGCAACTCCTGAAATGATTTAATCATTTTTAATTTTTAAAAAACGTCAGTGAATTAGTGTTTATTCACAGATCTGTGACATTCTCATCCTATGAAAATCTCACTTCATTCTTTGGCATCCTCATCGCAGCAGATGCTACATGACTTGATGCCACTGAGGTCCAAACATCAGCAGAGATTGTGTCCTGAATGGTCAGTGCATATAGACAGCAATGTGACTAGTGCCTGAGCGCAGTACCAACCCCAAGGATACTGAAGGTACTTGCACCATCCTAACCTAACTGTAAGATGTCCCAGGCTTGGGCTGTCTCTGATTTCTGACTCCAGTGTTGATGTGACATAATGGAGTTGGTGTGATGAACTTATCTATCTGTACAGGAATTGAGTGCAGCATGTCTGAGCTGAGTGATGAGTCGAGTGAGACGGAGCTTCTGAATCGCAGCCTGTCCATGTGGCACAGCTTTGAGCAGCTGATTGGCTGTGAGGACCTGGACGTTCCATTAGACCTTCATACGGCATCATCGATTGGGCAGTATGATGTAGTGAAAGAGTGCATCCACAGGTAAGAGCAGGTGGACTGTTGACTGCCAATGAGTCCCAACATGCAGTGATACCATTTCAGCATATGGAAATGCCTATATTTAAAGATGTGAATTCTTCAAAATCGGCCTGAAATCTACCTGTAGAGATTTTTAAACTATCTGCTTGATAAATATTAATGGACCATTAGATTGTGTGTTTCAGTACCTGAATGTTGTCTTTTGACCTGCCAAACTGCAATAGTGCTTGTGTGCATGTCAGCTTGTTAGTATTGTCAGTCTGACATTAATCCCAGTATGAGATTCTGCATCACTAATCCCAGAGTAACACTCACATCAATAATCCCAGAGTAACACCCACATCACTAGTCCCAGAGTAACACCCACATCGATAATCCCAGAGTAACACCCACATCACTAGTCCCAGAGTAACACCCACATCGATAATCCCAGAGTAACACCCACATTACTTATCCCAGAATAACACCCACATCGATAATCCCAGAGTAACACCCACATCGATAATCCCAGAGTAACACCCACATCGATAATCCCAGAGTAACACCCACATCACTAGTCCCAGAGTAACACACACATCGATAATCCCAGAGTAACACCCACATCACTAGTCCCAGAGTAACACCCACATCACTAGTCCCAGAGTAACACCCACATCGATAATCCCAGAGTAACACCCACATCACGAGTCCCAGAGTAACACCCACATCACTACTCCCAGAGTAACACCCACATCGATAATCCCAGAGTAACACCCACATTACTTATCCCAGAATAACACCCACATCGATAATCCCAGAGTAACACCCACATCGATAATCCCAGAGTAACACCCACATCGATAATCCCAGAGTAACACCCACATCACTAGTCCCAGAGTAACACACACATCGATAATCCCAGAGTAACACCCACATCACTAGTCCCAGAGTAACACCCACATCACTAGTCCCAGAGTAACACCCACATCGATAATCCCAGAGTAACACCCACATCACGAGTCCCAGAGTAACACCCACATCACTACTCCCAGAGTAACACCCACATCGATAATCCCAGAGTAACACCCACATCACTAGTCCCATAGTAACACCCACATCGATAATCCCAGAATAACACCCACATCACTAGTCCCAGAGTAACACCCACATCGATAATCCCAGAGTAACACCCACATTACTTATCCCAGAATAACACCCACATCGATAATCCCAGAGTAACACCCACATCGATAATCCCAGAGTAACACCCACATCACTAGTCCCAGAGTAACACCCACATCACTAGTCCCAGAGTAACACCCACATTGATAATCCCAGAGTTACACCCACATCGATAATCCCAGAGTAACACCCACATCACTAGTCCCAGAGTAACACCCACATTGATAATCCCAGAGTAACACCCACATCACTAGTCCCAGAGTAACACCCACATCGATAATCCCAGAGTAACACCCACATCACTAGTCCCAGAGTAACACCCACATCGATAATCCCAGAGTAACACCCACATCGATAATCCCAGAGTAACACCCACATCACTAGTCCCATAGTAACACCCACATCGATAATCCCAGAGTAACACCCACATCACTAGTCCCAGAGTAACACCCACATCGATAATCCCAGAGTAACACCCACATTACTTATCCCAGAATAACACCCACATCGATAATCCCAGAGTAACACCCACATCGATAATCCCAGAGTAACACCCACATCACTAGTCCCAGAGTAACACCCACATCACTAGTCCCAGAGTAACACCCACATCGATAATCCCAGAGTAACACCCACATCACTAGTCCCAGAGTAACACCCACATCACTAGTCCCAGAGTAACACCCACATTGATAATCCCAGAGTTACACCCACATCGATAATCCCAGAGTAACACCCACATCACTAGTCCCAGAGTAACACCCACATTGATAATCCCAGAGTAACACCCACATCACTAGTCCCAGAGTAACACCCACATCACTAGTCCCAGAGTAACACCCACATTGATATTCCCAGAGTTACACCCACATCGATAATCCCAGAGTAACACCCACATCATTAGTCCCAGAGTAACACCCACATTGATAATCCCAGAGTAACACCCACATCACTAGTCCCAGAGTAACACCCACATCGATAATCCCAGAGTAACACCCACATCACTAGTCCCAGAGTAACACCCACATCGATAATCCCAGAGTAACACACACATTACTTATCCCAGAATAGCACCCACATCGATAATCCCAGAGTAACACCCACATCACTAGTCCCAGAGTAACACCCACATCAATAATCCCAGAGTAACACCCACATCACTAGTCCCAGAGTAACACCCACATCACTAGTCCCAGAGTAACACCCACATCGATAATCCCAGAGTAACACCCACATCACGAGTCCCAGAGTAACACCCACATCACTACTCCCAGAGTAACACCCACATCGATAATCCCAGAGTAACACCCACATCACTAGTCCCAGAGTAACACCCACATCGATAATCCCAGAGTAACACCCACATCACTAGTCCCAGAGTAACACCCACATCGATAATCCCAGAGTAACACCCACATTACTTATCCCAGAGTAACACCCACATCGATAATCCCAGAGTAACACCCACATCGATAATCCCAGAGTAACACCCACATGACTAGTCCTGAGTAACACCCACATCGATAATCCCAGAGTAACACCCACATCACTAGTCCCAGAGTAACACCCACATCACTAGTCCCAGAGTAACACCCACATCGATAATCCCAGAGTAACACCCACATCACGAGTCCCAGAGTAACACCCACATCACTACTCCCAGAGTAACACCCACATCGATAATCCCAGAGTAACACCCACATCACTAGTCCCAGAGTAACACCCACATCGATAATCCCAGAGTAACACCCACATCACTAGTCCCAGAGTAACACCCACATCACTAGTCCCAGAGTAACACCCACATCGATAATCCCAGAGTAACACCCACATTGATAATCCCAGAGTAACACCCAAATCACTAATCCCATAGTAACACCCACATCACTAGTCCCAGAGTAACACCCACATCGATAATCCCAGAGTAACACCCACATCACTAGTCCCAGAGTAACACCCACATCACTAGTCCCAGAGTAACACCCACATTGATAATCCCAGAGTTACACCCACATCGATAATCCCAGAGTAACACCCACATCACTAGTCCCAGAGTAACACCCACATTGATAATCCCAGAGTAACACCCACATCACTAGTCCCAGAGTAACACCCACATCACTAGTCCCAGAGTAACACCCACATCGATAATCCCAGAGTAACACACACATTACTTATCCCAGAATAGCACCCACATCGATAATCCCAGAGTAACACCCACATCGATAATCCCAGAGTAACACCCACATCACTAGTCCCAGAGTAACACCCACATCGATAATCCCAGAGTAACACCCACATCACTAGTCCCAGAGTAACACCCACATCACTAGTCCCAGAGTAACACCCACATCGATAATCCCAGAGTAACACCCACATCACGAGTCCCAGAGTAACACCCACATCACTACTCCCAGAGTAACACCCACATCGATAATCCCAGAGTAACACCCACATCACTAGTCCCAGAGTAACACCCACATCGATAATCCCAGAGTAACACCCACATCACTAGTCCCAGAGTAACACCCACATCGATAATCCCAGAGTAACACCCACATTACTTATCCCAGAATAACACCCACATCGATAATCCCAGAGTAACACCCACATCGATAATCCCAGAGTAACACCCACATGACTAGTCCTGAGTAACACCCACATCGATAATCCCAGAGTAACACCCACATCACTAGTCCCAGAGTAACACCCACATCGATAATCCCAGAGTAACACCCACATCACTAGTCCCAGAGTAACACCCACATCGATAATCCCAGAGTAACACCCACATCGATAATCCCAGAGTAACACCCACATCACTAGTCCCAGAGTAACACCCACATCACTAGTCCCAGAGTAACACCCACATCGATAATCCCAGAGTAACACCCACATCACTAGTCCCAGAGTAACACCCACATCACTAGTCCCAGAGTAACACCCACATTGATAATCCCAGAGTTACACCCACATCGATAATCCCAGAGTAACACCCACATCACTAGTCCCAGAGTAACACCCACATTGATAATCCCAGAGTAACACCCACATCACTAGTCCCAGAGTAACACCCACATCACTAGTCCCAGAGTAACACCCACATCGATAATCCCAGAGTAACACACACATTACTTATCCCAGAATAGCACCCACATCGATAATCCCAGAGTAACACCCACATCACTAGTCCCAGAGTAACACCCACATCGATAATCCCAGAGTAACACCCACATCACTAGTCCCAGAGTAACACACACATCACTAGTCCCAGAGTAACACCCACATCGATAATCCCAGAGTAACACCCACATCACGAGTCCCAGAGTAACACCCACATCACTACTCCCAGAGTAACACCCACATCGATAATCCCAGAGTAACACCCACATCACTAGTCCCAGAGTAACACCCACATCGATAATCCCAGAGTAACACCCACATCACTAGTCCCAGAGTAACACCCACATTGATAATCCCAGAGTAACACCCACATTACTTATCCCAGAATAACACCCACATCGATAATCCCAGAGTAACACCCACATCGATAATCCCAGAGTAACACCCACATCACTAGTCCCAGAGTAACACCCACATCGATAATCCCAGAGTAACACCCACATCACTAGTCCCAGAGTAACACCCACATCGATAATCCCAGAGTAACACCCAAATGGATAATCCCAGAGTAACACCCACATCACTAGTCCCAGAGTAACACCCACATTGATAATCCCAGAATAACACCCACATCAGAGTAACACCCACATCACTAGTCCCAGAGTAACACCCACATTGATAATCCCAGAGTAACACCCACATCAGAGTAACACCCACATCACTAGTCCCAGAGTAACACCCACATCACTAGTCCCAGAGTAACACCCACATTGATTATCCCAGAGTAACACCCACATCACTAGTCCCAGAGTAACACCCACATTGATAATCCCAGAGTAACACCCACATCAGAGTAACACCCACATCACTAGTCCCAGAGTAACACCCACATCACTAGTCCCAGAGTAACACCCACATTGATAATCCCAGAGTAACACCCACATCAGAGTAACACCCACATCACTAGTCCCAGAGTAACACCCACATCACTAGTCCCAGAGTAACACCCACATTGATAATCCCAGAGTAACACCCACATCAGAGTAACACCCACATCACTAGTCCCAGAGTAACACCCACATCGATAATCCCAGAGTAACACCCACATCACTAGTCCCAGAGTAACACCCACATTGATAATCCCAGAGTAACACCCACATCAGAGTAGCACCCACATCACTAGTCCCAGAGTAACACCCACATTGATAATCCCAGAGTAACACCCACATCAGAGTAACACCCACATCACTACTCCCAGAGTAACACCCACATCGATAATCCCAGAGTAACACCCACATCACTAGTCCCAGAGTAACACCCACATCGATAATCCCAGAGTAACACCCACATCACTAGTCCCAGAGTAACACCCACATCGATAATCCCAGAGTAACACCCACATCACTAGTCCCAGAGTAACACCCACATTGATAATCCCAGAGTAACACCCACATCAGAGTAACACCCACATCGATAATCCCAGAGTAACACCCACATCACTAGTCCCAGAGTAACACCCACATCGATAATCCCAGAGTAACACCCACATCACTAGTCCCAGAGTAACACCCACATCACTAGTCCCAGAGTAACACCCACATCGATAATCCCAGAGTAACACCCACATCACTACTCCCAGAGTAACACCCACATCGATAATTCCAGGCAGTGTGAGGCTGGGTCATTTTGTTTTGTTTATGGGATGTGGGCGTCGCTGGCTTGGCCAGCATTTATTGCTCATCCCTAACTGCCCTAGACCTGAGTGGCTTGCTGAGCCATTTCAGAGAGCATTTTAAGAGTCAACCACATTGCTGTGGGTCTGGAGTCACATATAGACCAGATCAGGTAAGGACAGCAGTTTTCCTTCCCTGAAGGACATTAGTGAACCATATGGGGTTTTTAAGAATAATCGACAATGGATTCATGGTCATCATTAGACTAGGTTTTTAATTTTAATTCTAGATTTATTAATTGAATTAAAATTTCACCATCTGCCGTGGTGGGATTCAAACCCATGTCCCCACAGCATTAGCCTGGTCTCTAGATTACTAGACCCGTGACAAGACCACTACACCGCCGCCACCTAGGGTGTGAGGGGCTGGGTCAGCGTGACGGGGGGGTTGTGAGGGGCTGGGTCAGTGTTGGGGGCGGTGTGAGGGGCTGGGTCAGTGTTGGGGGGGTGTGAGGGGCTGGGTCAGTGAGAGGGGCTGGGATAGTGTGAGGGGCTGGGACAGTGTGAGGGCTGGGTCAGTGTTGGGGGGGATGTGAGGGGCTGGGTCAGTGTTGGGGGCTGGGATAGTGTGAGGGGCTGGGACAGTGTGAGGGCTGGGTCAGTGTTGGAGGGGAAGTGAGGGGCTGGGTCAGTGTGGGGCTGGGCCAGTGTGAGGGGCTGGGATAGTGTGAGGGGCTGGGACAGGGTGAGGGCTGGGTCAGTGTGAGGGGCTGGGATAGTGTGAGGGGCTGGGACAGTGTGAGGGGCTGGGACAGTGTGAGGGCTGGGTCAGTGTTGGGGGGGATGTGAGGGGCTGGGTCAGTGTGAGGGGCTGGGACAGTGTGAGGGCTGGGTCAGTGTTGGGGGGGATGTGAGGGGCTGGGTCAGTGTGAGGGGCTGGGTCAGTGTTGGGGGGTGTGAGGGGCTAGGTCAGTGTGAGGGGCTGGGTCAGTGTGAGGGCTGGGTCAGTGTTGGGGGGGATGTGAGGGGCTGGGACAGTGTGAGGGGCTGGGACAGTGTGAGGGGCTGGGATAGTGTGAGGGGCTGGGTCATTGTTGGGGATGTGAGGGGCTGGGTCAGTGTTGGGGGGGGTTGTGAGGGGCTGGGTCAGTGTTGGGGGAGGTGTGAGGGGCTGGGTCAGTGTTGGGGGGGTGTGAGGGGCTGGGTCAGTGTGAGGGGCTGGGTCAGTGTTGGGGTGTGTGTGAGGGGCTGGGTCAGTGTTGGGGGAGGTGTGAGGGGCTGGGTCAGTGTTGGGGTGTGTGTGAGGGGCTGGGTCAGTGTTGGGGGGGTGTGAGGGGCTGGGTCAGTGTTGGGGGGGGTGTGAGGGGCTGGGTCAGTGTTGGGGGAGGTGTGAGGGGCTGGGTCAGTGTTGGGGAAGGTGTGAGGGGCTGGGTCAGTGTTGGGGGAGGTGTGAGGGGCTGGGTCAGTGTTGGGGTGTGTGTGAGGGGCTGGGTCAGTGTTGGGGGGGTGTGAGGGGCTGGGTCAGTGTTGGGGGGGGGTGTGAGGGGCTGGGTCAGTGTTGGGGGAGGTGTGAGGGGCTGGGTCAGTGTTGGGGAAGGTGTGAGGGGCTGGGTCAGTGTTGGGGGCTGTGTGAGGGGCTGGGTCAGTGTTGGGGGAGGTGTGAGGGGCTGGGTCAGTGTTGGGGGGGCTGGGTCAGTGTTGGGGGTGGTGTGAGGGGCTGGGTCAGTGTTGGGGGGGGTGTGAGGCGCTGGGTCAGTGTTGGGGGAGGTGTGAGGGGCTGGGTCAGTGTTGGGGGGTGAGTTGTGAGGGGCTGGGTCAGTGTGAGGGGCTGGGACAGTGTGAGGGGCTAGGTCAGTGTGAGGGGCTGGGACAGTGTGAGGGCTGGGTCAGTGTTTGGGGAGGCGGTGTGAAGCTGGGTCAGTGTTTGGGGAGGCGGTGAGAAGCTGGGTCAATGTGCGGGGGAACCTGCTGGGCACAGGGAATGACTCACAATGTGCCATGTTTAGAGGAAAGGTGAACCCAAATCAGAAGAACCGGGGGGGTTGGACCCCTCTGATGTATGCATCATACATCGGCCATGATACCATTGTCCATCTCTTGCTGGAGACGGGTGTGGATGTCAACACGACGACTGGGAGAGGACAGAGCGCGCTGATGCTGGCAGCGAGCTGTGGCAACGAGAGCATCGCCTATTTCCTGCTTCAGGTCAGTTTGATTCAGACTCACTGGTTGTGCTGTGTAGCTGGGGACATGTCAGAGATATAGGTTGGATTATAGAGGCTGATGGACATAATGCAGTGCACACAAGGCAACAGAATGTCCTGAGTATGCAATAAATGGGATTGAAGTGGTGCAGACGTAGAGGAAACTGGGATTAAAAGACCCGTCACTTTCAATGTCCAGGCAGTGGAAATGGAATACTTGGATACGTAGCCAGAACCGTTACATATGATTCCACAGCGGTTATGCTGGGGATGTATAGTGCACTGGACAGTCCTCATTTGACATAATGGTCGTCACAACGCCAAAGATATATTAGAGAGAAGCAGGAGAGGACACCCAGACTGATCGAGTGTAAAGGAAGAAGCTATGAGGAAAGATTAGAGAAGACTCAAATCTGCAGTGAGAAGAGGAGGCGGTTAATGGGACATCATTAAGGATATAAATATTAAATGGGAAAAGTAGAACATATAAATGCAGAATCTTACTGCAAGCTAAGCTACAGAAGTAGAACCAGAAATGAAAATTAGGGCTTCAGTGGGAGGGCTAGAATGCTCAGATTTGATGGCTGAATGGCCTTTTCTTACAATCATGCAGCAAGGGGCTGAGCTGGAGTTGAAGGATGACAGAGGCTGGACTGCACTGTTCCATTGCACCAGCACTGGGCACCAGCAGATGGTGAAGTTCCTTCTGGACAACAGGGCCGATGCAAACCTAAAGTAAGACACAGAGCGGATACAGCTTGCATGTCCTTCACTCTGAGAGCATGTCCTGTGTTTCATTCACTGCTCACACAAAAAAAATTAAAAACACTTGCAAATGCACAGCAGACCTATCAGCATCTAGATAGCTGATAATGTGCTGGATCAAAACTATTGACCTTATCCGAGAATCTCATCTCCACCGGAAACATTAATTTAGAATATGACAGAACGTTTTCCCCCCACTTGCTGGCTTTCCAGAATCTTTAATATTCTTTCTCTGAAGCAACTTATCTTAATCAGCTTTTACAAGAATTTCTGGACTCTGCTTCAACACAATTTGTGTCAGTGTAGTCCACGTTCTACCCACTCTCTGGGTAAACACATTTTTTATAGAATCATAGAATGGTTACAGCACAGAAGGAGGCCATTCGGCCCATCGTGCCCTTGCTGGCTCTCTGTGAGAGCAACTCAGCTGGTCCCACTCCCCCGCCTTTTCCCTGCAAATCCTTTTCTCTTCAGATAATTATCCAATTCCCTTTTGAAAGCCACGGTTGAATCTGCCTCCACCACACTCTCAGGCAGTGCATTCCAGATCCTAACCTCTTGCTGTGCAAAATAGTTTTTCCTCATGTCACCTCTGGTTCTTTTGCCAATCACCTTAAATCTCTGTCTTCTGGTTCTCGATCCTCCGCCAATGGGAACAGTTTCTCTCTACCTACTCTGTCTAGACCCCTCATGATTTTCAACACCTCTATTAAGTCTCTTCTCAATTTTAACTAAGAAAACTACCCTGCCTTCTCCAATTCATCCACATAAATGAAGTCCCTCATCCCTGTACCATTCTTGTGAATCTTTTCTGCACCCTCTCCAATGCCTTCACTTCCTTCCTGAAGTGCACTGCCCGGAATTGGACACAATGCTCCAGTTGAGGCCGAACCAGTATTTTATAAAGGTTTATCATATCTCCTTGCTTTTGTAACCTCTGCCTCAATTTATAATGCCCAGGATTCCCTATGCCGTATTAACCACTTTCTCAACCTGCCCTGCCACCTTCAATGATTTGTGCACATATACCCCCAGGTCCCTCTGCTCCTGCACCCCCTTTAGAATTGCATCCTTGCCTCTTCTTGTTCTTCCTATCAAAATGTATCACTTTATACTTCTCTGTATGAAATTTCATCTGCCATGTGTCCGCCCATTCCACCAGCCGGTCTATGTTCTATTTAATTTATTTTTATTTAGAGATACAGCACTGAAACAGGCCCTTCGGCCCACCGAGTCTGTGCCAACCAAGAACCACCCATTTATACTAACCCTACAGTAATCCCATATTCCCTACCACCCACCTACACTAGGGGCAATTTTCAATGGCCAATTTACCTATCACCTGCAAGTCTTTGGCGGTGGGAGGAAACCGGAGCACCCGGCGAAAACCCATGTGGTCACAGGGAGAACTTGCAAACTCCGCACAGGCAGTACCCAGAATTGAACCCGGGTCTCTGGAGCTGTGAGGCTGCGGTGCTAACCACTGCGCCGCCCCAAATGTATCACTTTATACTTCTCTGTATGAAGTTTATCTCTATCCTCCTCATAGTTCACAATACTTCCAAGTTTTGTGTCATCTGCAAATTTTGAAATTGTGCCCTGTATACCCAAGATTAAATCATTGACATAGATTAAGAAAAGTAGTGGTCCTAATACCGGCCCCTGGGGAAACCCACTATATACCTTCCTGCAGTCTGAAAAATAACTCTTCACCACTACTTCTGTTTCCTGTCACTCAGCAGATTTTGTTTCCATGTGCTTCAATTTTGCTGACAAGCCTATTATGTGGCATTTTTATCGAACACCTTTTGGAAGTCCATGCACACGACATAAACTGCATCAACCTCTCTGTTACCTCATCAAAAAACTCAAACAAATTAGTTAAGCACAATTTTCCCTGAGCAAGTCCATGCTAACCTTCCTTAATTAATCCACATTTGTCCAAGTGATCGTTAATTTTGTCCCAAATTATCGTTTCTAAAAGCTTTCCCACCACCGAGGTTAAACTGACTGGCCTATAGTTGCTGGGCTTATCCTTACACCCTTTTTTGAACAGGGATGTAACATTTGCAATTCCTCAGTCCTCTGGCATCGCCCCATATCTAAAGAGAATTGGAAGATTATAGCCAGTGCCTCCACAATTTCTACCCTTAGAGTCCTCAGTATCCTCGGATGCATCTGATCCAGTCCTGGTGACTTATCAACTTTAAGCTCAGCCAGCCTATCTTAATACCTCCTCTTTATCAATTTTTAGCCCATTCAGTGTCTCAACTACCTTCTCTTTCACTATGACTTTGGCAGCATCTTCTTCCTTGGTAAAGACAGATGCAAAGTACTCATTTAGTACCTCAGCCATGCCCTCTGTCTCCATGTGTAAATCTACTTTGTGGTCCCTAATCGGCCCACTCCTGCTTTTACTAACCGTTTACTATTTATATGCCTATGGAAACCTTTTGTATTCCCTTTTATGTTAGCTGCCACTCTCCTTATACTTTCTCTTATTTCTTTTTTCACTTCCCTTGGAATTTTTTTTATTCAGCCTGATTCTCACTTGCATTATCAACCTGACATCTGTCATACGCACTCTCTTTCGGCTTATCTTACTCTCTCTAATTCTTTTGTCTTCCAGGGGGCTCTGACTTTGTTTGTCCTACCTTTCCCCCTTGTAGGAATGTACCTCGACTGTAGCTGAACTATCTCCTCTTTAAAGACAGCCTATTGCTCAATTACAGTTTTGCCTGCCAGTCTTTGATTCCAGTTTACCTGGGCCAGATCCATTCTCACCCAATTGAAGTTAGCCTCCTCTCAATTAATTATTTTTACTCTCGATTGCTCCTTGTCTTTTTCGATAGATAGTCTAAAACTTATGTTACTCTGATCACTGCCCCTAAATATTCCCCGACTGACACTTGATCCACTTGACCTACCTCATTTCCCAGAACCAGATCCAGCAATGCCTTCCTCCTTGTTGGACTGGAAAGATACTGATCTAGAAAATTCTCCTGAACACACTTCAGAAACTCTTCTCCCTCTCTGCCCTTTACACTATTACTATCCCAGTTAATATTATATTAGGATAATTAAATTCCCCCATTATAACGACTCTATAGTTTTTGCACCTCTCTGTAATTTCCTTGCAAATTTGTTCCTCTATATCTTTCTGATTAGTTGGTGGCCTTTAGAATACACCCAGTAGTGTAATGGTACCTCTATTTTTTCTTAGTTCTAACTAACTAGATTCTGTCCTTGACCCGTCTGGGACATCCTCTCTCTACAGTGCTGTAATATTCTCCTTAATCAATACTGCTATCCCTCCTCCTCTCTTTCCTTCCCTATCTTTCCTGAACACCTTGTATCCAGGAATATATAGTACCCAGTCCTGCCCTTATTTGAGGCAGGTCTCCATTATCACTGTTATTACACAACATCATATTTCCATGTGGCCGTCTGTGCCTGCAGCTCACCAATCATATTTACCGCACTGTATGTTCATATACATATGCTGTAAATCTAAACCTTATTGCATTCTACCCCCTTTAATTCTTTTTGAAATTATATTAAATTTGTGCTTTTGTCACTCACTACTCTATTAAACCCTTCTATGATCTTGAAGATCTCTATCAGTCATCACTTGACCTGTTCATTTAGACAGATAAATAATCTCTCCACAATATTACTTTTATCTCCTTGGTACAAAAATACCAAATGAACGTCTGTAATGTAAACCTTGCATATGAGGTTTTGTCTAGTTACTGCAGAGTCTTTTACTATTGGTCTGTATCTCAAGGCACTGTTTCAATATGTCTCCGGTTCCTTGCTCCCCCACCCTACTCCCAACACCCATCTCCCTCCACCCCACTCCTCCCCATGTAATACCAATAGCCCCGAATATTTCGAACCCATCTCTGCAGTAATTGAGTTAACACTGCCGTCTTCTGTTTTAGAGAGCCTGTGTATGGATTTACGCCTCTGATGGAAGCTGCTGCCTCTGGGCATGAGATCATAGTCCAATACCTCCTGAACCATGTATGTGTCTCTCACTTACCATCTTATCCTGTATTGCATTAAGAGTTCTGGGTTGAGGCAGATGAGTAGCTGTGAAGTGTCAGCTCAGTGTGACAGCCTTTCAGCTGTCTATTGATGGTAGATGTTCTTCTGCTTTGTGTGTTTATGATCCTGACCTCGTACAGGACTTGTATCTAGGTCAGGCTGACAGGCTGCCCCATCATTAGTGGTGAGCAGCTGAACCCCACAGACCAGGGAGTCAGCAGTCAGTCCCTGCCTGTGCTGAGTCAGCTGATATCAGGCTGTGGATAATTAGACACAGGATGCACTCTTACAGCAGGGCATGGTTGCACCTGTGGAAGTGCTGGACTGTGCGCAGCCTGTTTAGAGACTGGGCCTGCCCCACCGCACTAGTCAACACTGAGGTACTCAGTAATGGGGAAAGAGCCAGCATTTCTGTGCCAATGAGTGACTAGATGGGAGCTGGACAGGTGGAGGGACTGTGGGACGGAGGGTTTGTGTTTATTGGTTCTGATTTGAGCACTGTATGTCTGGCCCAGTAGAAACAAACATCCCCAGATATTCAAGTTCTGGTTGTGGATTTAGTGAGCCCAGTTTGGACCTGAGCTGGAACAGTGGCGCAGTGGTTAGCACCGCAGCCTCACAGCTCCAGCGACCCGGGTTCAATTCTGGGTACTGCCTGTGTGGAGTTTGCAAGTTCTCCCTGTGTCTGCGTGGGTTTCCTCCGGGTGCTCCGGTTTCCTCCCACAGCCAAAAGACTTGCAGGTTGGTAGGTAAATTGGCCATTATAAATTGCCCCTAGTATAGGTAGGTGGTAAGGGAGTATAGGAACAGGTGAGGATGCGGTAGGAATATGGGATTGGTGTAGGATTAGTATAAATGGGTGGTTAATGGTCGGCACAGACTTGGTGGGCCGAAGGGCCTGTTTCAATGCTGTTCTCGAAATCTAAATCTAAAAAAATCACTGCAGGAGTTCCTCAGGGTAGTGTCCTAGGCCCAACCATCTTCAGCTGCTTCATCAATGACCTTCCTTCAATCATAAGGTCAGAAGTGGGGATGTTCGCTGATGATTGCACAATGTTCAGCACCATTCGTGTCTCCTCAGATACTGGAGCAGTCCGTGTAGAAATGCAGCAAGACTTGGGCAATATCCAGGCTTGGGCTGATAAGTGGCAAGTAACATTCGCGCCACACAACTGCCAGGCAATGACTATCTCCAACAAGAGAGAATCGAACCATCACCCCTTGACATTTAATGGCATTACCATCGCTGAATTCCCCACTATCAACATCCTAGGGGTTACCATTGACCAGAAGCTAAACTGGAGTAGCCATATAAATACCGCGGCTACAAGAGCAGTTCAGAGGCTAGGAATCCTGCGGCGAGTAACTCACCTCCTGCCTCCCCAAAGCCTGTCCATCATCTACAAGGCACAAGTCAGGAGTGTGATGGAATACTCTCCACTTGTCTGGTTGGGTGAAGTTCTAGCAACACTCAAGAAGCTCGATACCATCCAGGACAAAGCAGCCCACTTGATTGGCACCCCATCCAGAAACATTCACTCCCTCCGCCACCGATGCACAGTAGCAGCAGTGTGTACCATTTACAAGATGCACTGCAGCAATGCACCAAGGCTCCTTAGACAACACCTTCCAAACCCGCGACCTCTACCAACTAGAAGGACAAGGGCAGCAAATGCATGGGAACACCACCACCTGCAAGTTCCCCTCCAAGTCACACACCATCCTGACTTGAACTATATCACCGTTCCTTCACTGTCGCTGGGTCAAAATCCTGGAACTCCCTTCCGAACAGCACTGTGGGTGTACCTACCCCACATGGACTGCAGCGGTTCAAGAAGGCAGCTCACCGCCACCTTCTCAAGGGCAATTAGGATTGGGCAATAAATGCTGGCATAGCCAGTGACGCCCACACGCCATGAATGAATAAAAAAAAAGATCTGGTGTGAGCTCAGTCAAGGGTGGGGAGGGGTGTATGTGTGTGCGTTTGTACCCAGAGTCTAATGCCAATCCCATTCCAAACACAGGACGTTCAGGTTGATGTGAAGGATAACATTGGAGACACAGCTCGCTCCTTAGCACTGATGCATGGGTACATGAAGATAGCCAGTCTCATCGACCTGCACACAGCCCCAGTGTCCAAGTCAGTCCGTAGGGATGCAGGTAGGTTGCGGTGTTGCTGCAGGAGGCTGCTTTGTCTTCACATAAAGTCTAGTTTGTTTCCACACATTAAAGCCAGCAGGCTGTAATCACCAGCAAGACTGCGTCAGGTTCTGAATAGGCTGCGATAGGCCACGGCCTCAGACTGTTTCACACTTGCCAAGAAATCCCACAGTGTGGGATTGAGGGCAGGAACGCTATCGGGAGGAGATCCGACAGTGTGTGACTGGGGGGGACAGGAACACTGTAGGGAGGAGATCCGACAGTGTGGGATTGAGGGCAGGAACGCTGTAGGGAGGAGATCCGACAGTGTGTGACTGGGTGGCAGGAACGCCGTAGAGAGGCAATCCCACAATGTGTGACTGGGGGGCAGGAACACTGTAGGGTGGAGATCTTGCAGTCATAGCCAAACTGGAGGCAGGGGTTGGGGCGGGGGGTGAATTGGGAGAAAGCTGCAACACTGGGGAGTTGTTGCTGAATTAGAGGTTTCCAGTCTCAAACTGTAAGTAGAATTGGTACGACCATGGCTCAGGGTCAGTCAAGTAATAAGTAGGTCTTTTATTTACTTTTGGAGACTGGGGAGGAGTGGGTACAGGCTGACAGACAGCAATCCAGTCATGCCCTCTATCAGCCAGTTTCCCAGCGAGGTTGTTGAGCGAGCGTGAAAGAGCTGGTGTGAAGCTGCTTAATCTCCCTGCAGGAATGGATGAAGACTTCAGCTCCTCCGATGAATCCTGCTCGTTCCAACCACGCTACCCATACACTCGCCACCCACATTCCCGGAGAAACAAGGGCCCCAGTATTCACGATGGGCCACAGGCACTAGCCAACATCACAGGCCGTGGAACAAAGGGATGGCCACAAGATTACGGTACAACTGGTTTCATCGTCTGAGAGGGAGAGAGATTGGATTGTGGGGTGGGTGGGTTGTGGAGGTCTCTAACATCTCAATTCCTCCATTGTTGTTAAATTATCAGACTGCTTATGCTACATCCGCTACTGAACGAGCAGAAATTTTCTCCAATTAAGTATTGAAACCATTGTTTTCAATCCCCGGTCCAAACTCCGTTCCCGAGCTACCGACTCCATCCCTCTCCCTGGTAACAGTCTGAGATTAAGCCAGTCTATTTGCAACCTTGGTGTGACATTTAACCCCGTGATGAGCTTCCGACCTCATATTTGTGCCATCACTAAGACCACCTATTTCCACCTCTGTAACATTGCCCGACTTCGCTCCTGTCTCAGCTCATCTGCCGAAACCCTCATTCAGGCCTTCATTACTGCTAGACTTGACTATTCCAATGCACCACTGGCTGGTCTCCCATATTTTACTCTCCGTAAACTTGGGGTCATCCAAAACTCTGGTGCCTGTGTCTTAACTGGCACCAAAGGGGAGGCGGTGGCATAGTCGTATTGTCACTGGACTAGTAACCCAGAGACCCAGGGTATTGCTCTGGGGACATGGGTTCAAATCCCACCACAGCAGAAGGTGGAATTTGAATTCAATTAATAAATCTGGAATTAAAAAGCTAGTCTAATGATGGCCATGAAACCATTGTCGATTGTTGTAAAAACCCATCTGGTTCACTAATGTCCTTTAGGGAAGGAAATCTGCTGTCCTTACCTGGTCTGGCCTACATGTGGTCAACACTTACATGCTCTCTGAAATGGCCTAGCTAGCCACTCAGTTGTATCGAACTGTACGAAGTCAATAAAAAGAAATGAAACCGGACGGACCACCTGGCATCGACCTAGGCAGTGGAAACGACAACGGTAAACCCAGCCCTGTTGACCCTGCAAAGTCCTCCTTACTAACATCTGGGGGCTTGTGCCAAAGTTGGGAGAGCTGTCCCACAGACTAGTCAAGCAACAGTCTGACATAGTCATACTCACGGAATCATACCTGACAATGTCCCAGACACTGCAATCACCATCCCCAGAGGTGGCGGCACGGTGGTATACAGTAGGGAGGGACTTGCCCTGGGAGTCCTCGACTCTGGACCCCATGAAGTCTCATGGCATCAGGTCAAAAATGGACAAGGAAACCTCCTGCTGATTACCACCTACCGCCTTCCCTCAGCTGATGAGTCAGTACTCCTCCATGTTGAACAGCACTTGGAGGAAGCACTGAGGGTGGCAAGGGCACAGAATGTACTCTGGGTGGGGGACTTCAATGTCCATCACCAAGAGCGGCTCTGTCGCACCACTACTGACTGAGCTGGCTGAGTCCTAAAGGACATATCTGCTAGACTGGGTATGCGGCAGGTGGTGAGGGAACCAACAGGAGGGGAAAGAATACTTGACCTCGTCCTCACCAATCTGCCTGCCGCAGACGCATCTGGCAGTATTGGTAGGAGTGACCACCGCACAGTCGTTGTGGAGACGAAGTCCCGCCTTCACATTGAGGATACCGTCCATCATGTTGTGTGGCACTATCACCGTGCTGAATGGGATAGATTTCGAACAGATCTAGCAATGCAAAACTGGGCATCCATGAGGCGCTGTGGGCCATCAGCAGCAGCAGAATTCTACTCAACCACAATCAGTAACCTCATGGCCCAGCATATCCCCCTCTCTGCCATTACCATCCAGCCAGGAGACCAACCTTGGTTCAATGAAGAGTGCAGGAGGGCATGCCAGGAGCAGCACCAGGCATACCTCAAAATGAAGTGTCAACCTGGTGAAACTACAACACAGGACTATCTGCGTGCCAAACTGTGTAAGCAGCATGCAATAGACAGCTAAGTAATCCCATAACCAACGGATCAGATCTAATCTCTGCAGTCCTGCCACATCCAGCCGTGAATGGTGGTGGACAATTAAACAACTAACTGGAGGAGGTGGCTCCACAAATATCCCCATCCTCAATGGTGGGGGCCGCAGCACATCAGTGCGAAAGATAAGGCTGAAGCATTTGCAACAATCTTCAGCCAGAAGTGCCGAGTTGATGATCCATCTCGGCCTCCTCCTGAAGTCCCCAGCATCACAGATGCCAGACTTCAGCCAATTCGATTCACTCCGCGTGATATCAAGAAACGACTGAAGGCACTGGATACAGCAAAAGCAATGGGCCCTGACAATATTCCGGCAATAGTACTGAAGACCTGTGCTCCAGAACTTGCCGCGCCCCTAGCCAAGCTGTTCCAGTACAGCTACAACACTAGCATCTACCCTGCAATGTGGAAATTTGCCCAGGTATGTCCTGTACACAAAAAGCAGGAGAAGTTCAACCCGGCCAATTACCGCCCCATCAGCCTACTCTCAATCATCAGTAAAGTGATGGAAAGTGTCATCAACAGTGCCATCAAGCGGCACTTGCTTAGCAATAACCTGCTCACTGACGCTCAGTTTGGGTTCTGCCAGGCCACCCAGCTCCTGACCTCATTACAGCCTTGGTTCAAACATGAACAAAAGAGCTGAACTCAAGAGGTGAGGTGAGAGTGACTGCCCTTGACATCAAGGCAGCATTTGACCGAGTATGGCATCCAGGAGCCCGAGCAAAACTGGAGTCAATGAGAATTAGGGGGAAAACCCTCTGCTGGCAGGAGTCATACCTAGTGCAAAGGAAGATGCTTGTGGTTGTTGGAGGTCAATCATTTCAGCCCCAGGACATAACTGCAGGAGTTCCTCAGGGTAGTGTCCTAGGCCCAACCATCTTCAGCTGCTTCATCAATGACCTTCCTTCAATCATAAGGTCAGAAGTGGGGATGTTTGCTGATGATTGCACAATGTTCAGCACCTTTCGTGTCTCCTCAGATACTGGAGCAGTCCGTGTAGAAATGCAGCAAGACTTGGACAATAGCCAGGCTTGGGCTGATAAGTGGCAAGTAACATTTGCACCACACAAGTGCCAGGCAATGACCATCTCCAACAAGAGAGAATCTAACCATCTCCCCTTGACATTCAACGGCATTACCATTGCTGAATCCCCCACTATCAGCATCCTAGGGGTTACCATTGACCAGAAGCTGAACTGGAGTAGCCATATAAATACCGTGGCTACTAGAGCAGGTCAGAGGCTAGGAATCTTGAGGCGAGTAACTCACCTCCTGACTCCCTAAAGCCTGCCCACCATCTACAAGGCACAAGTCAGGAGTGTGATGGAATACTCTCCACATGCCTGGATGGGTGCAGCTCCAATAACACTCAAGAAGCTCGACACCATTCAGGACCAAGCAGCCCGCTTGATTGGCACCCCATCCAGAAACATTCACTCCCTCTACCACTGACGCACAGTGACAGCAGTGTGTACCATCTACAAGATGCACTGCAGCAACGCACCAATGCTCCTTAGACAGCACCGTCCAAACCCACGACCTCTGCCAACTAGAAGGACAATGGCAGCAAATGCATGGGAACACCACCACCTGCAAGTTCCCCTCCAAGTCACACACCATCCTGACTTGGAACTATATTGCTGTTTCTTCACTGTCGCTGGGTCAAAATCCTGGAACTCCCTCCCTAACAGCACTGTGGGTGTACCTACCCCACATGGACTGCAGCGGTTCAAGAAGGCAGCTCACCGCCACCTTCTCAAGGGCAATTAGGGATGGGCAATAAATGCTGGCCTAGCCAGCGACGCCCACATCCCATGAATGAATAAAAAAAAAGTCCCATTCCTCTATCTGCCCTGTTCCCGTTGACCTACATTGTCTCCCATTCAAGCAACGTCTTGATTTTAAAATTCTCAGCCTTATTTTCAAATCTCTCCATGGTCTCACCCCTCCCTATCTCTGTAATTTCCACCAGCCCCACAACCCTCCAGGATATCTGTGCTCCTCTAATCCTGGCCTCTTGTGCATTCCTGATTTTAATTGCTCCACCATTGGTGGCTGTGCCTTCAGTTGCCTAGGTCCCAATGCCCTCCCTACATCTCTTCGCCTCACTTTCCTCTAAGATTCTTTGATCTCTTTGACCAAACTTTTGGTCATCTGACCTAATATTTCCTTCTGTTGCTCAGTCTCATATTTTGTTTTATAACAATTCTGTGAAGCGCCTTGAGACATCTTATTATGTTAAAGGTGCTATATAAATATAAGTTGTTATTGTTGGCTCAACCAAGGAATGGTTGTGTTGGGAGTGTTCACTAGATTTTGTGCTGACGTCTCTGGAATGTGACTTGAACTCAAAACCTCCTGCCTCAGAGGTGAGAGAGAGTGTGTTACCCACTGAGCTATGTCTGATCTAATTTGACTGGGAGGCATTGAGGCAGACGGTGAGATTCCTGTGAAGTTTGGGTGGGTTGGACGACTGAATAGATTGTATTTTAGAGCAGTGATTCTCAAACTGGGGCCCATAAAGACTTTACAGGGAGTCGGTGAAATAATGTAAAAATACTACGGCCAAATTTAAGCAAATGAGCAGTGGCCGGAGGCATGTTCCTGCTCTCTCCCTGTGCCCCCGCCCTCTCCCTGTGCCCCGCCCTCTCCCTCTGCCCCGCCATCTCCCTCTGCACTGCCACGCCCCCTGCTGCCCCGCTCCCGCCCCCCCCCCCGCTCCCACCCCCTGCCCGCTCCCCCTGCACTCTGTCCCCGACCCCGCCCCCTGCCCACACCACTGCCTGCGCCCCCGCTCCCTACCCCTGCTGCCTCCCCGCGCCCCTGCCCTCTCCTTACTGTTACTCTCCACCTCCTCCCCTAGTGCCTTCTCTGTGCTCTGTTCTCCGCAGGCTGTTGTCCTCTCCAGGCTCCTGCCAAGGATAGACAGAGTCCAGTGAGAAGCAGGCACACCTCTCTCACTGATAGTAATAAATACCTGATTTTCTAAAAGGATTATTAAAACACTCTTTACATGCAGCACTTTTAAATTCTAAGAATTATATAGTATTGTAATTTAGTTGATGGGTTCAGGATTACGAATCCATTTGTAAAGGGGTCCTTCAACCAAAAAAAGTTTGAGATCCACTGTTTTAGAGGAGAGTCCTGTGTTAATCAACCCACAGCGTGGGTTTTCAGCTCTCCCCCGTGCCCCCCCCCAACCCCCCGCAACTCTTACCATTCCTTCTCTCTGTGTTCTCACATTCACTGTCTTTTCAGAGTCTCTCCCACCACAAGGGTATGTCACATTCAAAAACAACCAGGAGGAAGATGAAGAGGATATCCGGAACCGTGATGTCACCTCCCCGATTAATGAGCACGATGTAGAAAGCAACAGCAGCAGGGGTAGGTGCAGCTGCTCCTGTCTCACCATTCACCAGCAGCTGGGGACTGTCCTGGCTTGTTGCAGCTGCTGTTGTGAGTGTATGTGTGTGAGCATGAGCATAAGTTTAAGTGAGTGAGTGAGTGAACGTGTACATATGTGAACAAGTGTGAGCATGAATGTGTATGTGTTGCATGCACACGTATGTGTGCAAATGAACATATGTATGTGTGGGACAGCACTTCATCCATAGCGAGCTATGTGACCCGCTCCACCGCAGGCAGAGCTGCAAGATCCCCAGAGAACAGGACTATCAGCAGCTTAAAAGGCAGCTTATTGTCTTGGGTATAAATCTTTGATTGGGACCCTGACTTGAACCGTTAATCATTTTTCCTTCTCTCTCTTGTCCACACTCCTGCCGATGCATTTCCGGTGTTTTTTTCTTGCTCTGTCTGCGTGGTAAGTGACTGTGTGGTGGGGCTGTGCATGTTGGATGTCCCAGGCTGATGACAGTGTCCATAACAATGACTGTCAGTTTCCCTCCACTGTAGAGGAGAATCCATTCTGCATCACCAATGCTGTGACGACCCGCAGGAGCAGTGGCAGCAGCAGTGAGGGGCGGACGAAGGCACTGGGTGTTAGCCGTGAGGGATCTATGGAGAGTAACGAGGTGAGAAAGGGTGCATGAGAGCACTGCCCATTTACACAGATTTCAGGGTGTTTCCGAAAAGGAAGTGAACCTGCTTAAATCCTACGCTTGGACAGCCCTCAGCACCATTCCTTTCTCAGCTGGTCTCACACTGTGCTTGAAGTGGATGTGCTGAGTTCTGCTCTGTCACCTGTCCAGCGTGTGAGAGGCTTTCTCAGGGTGAAGAGACAGTATTTACAGGTGGGGAACAGTGGACACTGCCACACAGGACAGACAAAGGGTATGGAGTAGGTGACGTGCAGCGCGAGGGATGTGGTTTCACAGTGAAGGGCAGTGGGATGTAAGGAGTGAGGGGCGTACGGAGTGGAGATTTCATTGGAGTGAGACATAGTCAGAATGTGAAGGTGGGTATTTGGTTCACGTGGGAAATAGGTGCAGAGGGGGAAAGGGGAATTGATGTGTGAGGTTCCAGCAAAGAAGGTAAGTGACAATCTAGTCATGCGAGGCCACTTGGAGACGAGCGACCATAATATTATAGAATTCTTCATCAAGATGGAGAGTGACGTAGTTGATTCTGAGACTAGGGTCCTGAATCTTAGTAAAGGAAACTACGAAGGTATGAGGCGCGAGTTGGTCATGACGGATTGGGAAACGTTACTTAAAGGGATGACGGATAGGCAATGGCAAACATTTAAAGAGCGCATGGATGAACTGCAACAATTGTTTATTCCTGTCTGGCGCAAAAGTAAAACGGGAAAGGTAGCCAAACCATGGCTTACAAGGAAAATTAGAGATAGCATTAGATCCAAGGTAGAGGCATATAAATTTGCCAGAAATAACAACAGACCTGAGGATTGGGAGCAGTTTAGAATTCAGCAAAGGAGGATCAAGGAATTGATTAAGAAGGGGAAAATAGAGCACGAGAGCAAGCTTGCGGGGAACATAAAAACTGACAGTAAATGTTTCTATAGGTATGTGAAGAGAAAAAGATTGGTGAAGACAAATGGAGGTCCCTTACAGTCAGAAACAGGGGAATTTATTATGGGGAACAAAGAAATGGCTGACCAACTAAATGCATACTTTGGTTCTGTCTTCACAAAGGAGAACGCAAATACCATACCAGAAATGTTGGGGAACACAGGGCTTAGTGAGAGAGAGGAACTGAAGGAAATCAGTATGAGTAGAGAAATGATGTTGGGGAAATTGATGGGATTGAAGGCCGATAAATCCCCAGGGCCTGATGGTGTATAACCCAGGGTACTTAAGGAAGTGGCCCGAGAAATAGTGGCTGTATTTGTGGTCATCTTCCAAGATTCTATAGACTCTGGAACAGTTCCTACAGATTGGAGGGTAGCTAATGTAACCCCACTATTTAAAAAGGGAGGTAGAGAGAAAGCAGGGAATTAAAGACCAGTCAGCCTGACGTTGGTAGTGGGGAAAATTCTAGAGTCCATTATCAAAGATTTTATAGCAGAGCACTTAGAGAACAGTGGTAGAATCGGACAGAGTCAGCGTGGATTTACGAAAGGGAAATCATGCTTGACAAATCTACTAGAATTCTTTGAGGATGTAACCAGTAGAGTTGATGAGGGGGAGCCAGTGGATGTGGTTTATTTGGACTTTCAGAAGGCTTTCGACAAAGTCCCACATAAGAGATTAGCATGTAAAATTAAAGCGCATGGGATTGGGGGTAGTGTATTGCGATGGATAGAAAGTTGGTTGACGGACAGCAAACAAAGAGTGGGGACAAATGGGTCTTTTTCCGAATGGCAGGCAGTGACTAGTGGGGTACTGCAGGGATCGGTGCTAGGACCCCAGCTATTCACAATATACATTAATGATTTAGATGAGGGAACTAAATGTAATATCTCCAAATTTGCAGATGACACAAAACTGGGTGGGAGGGTGAGTTGTGAGGAGGATGCAGAGAGGCTTCAGGGTAATTTGGACAAGTTGAGTGAGTGGGCTAATGGATGACAGATGCAGTATAATGTGGGTAAATGTGAGGTTATCCACTTTGGTAGCAAAAATAGGAAGGCAGGTTATTATCTGAACGGCTATAAACTGTGAGAGGGGAATATGCAGCGAGACCTGGGTGTTCTCGCACAGCAGTTGCTGAAAGTAAGCATGCAGGTGCGAGAGGCGGTAAAAAGGGCAAATGGTATGTTGGCCTTCATAGCGAGAAGATTCGAGTACAGGAGCAGGGATATCTTGCTGCAGTTATACAGGGCCTTGGTGAGGCCACACCTGGAATATTGTGTGCAATTTTGGTCTCCTTATCTGAGGAAGGATGTTTTTGCTATAGAGGGAGTGCAGCGAAGGTTTACCAGACTGATTCCTGGGATGGCGGGACTGACGTATGTGGAGAGATTGAGTCAGTTAGGATTATATTCGCTGGAGTTCAGAAGAGTGAGGGGGGATCTCATAGAAACCTATAAAATTCTAACAGGACTTGACAGGGTAGATGTAGGAAGGATGTTTCCGATGGTGGGGGAGTCCAGAACCAGGGGTCATAGTCTAAGGATACGGGGTCAACCTTTCAGGACTGAGATGAGGAGAAATTTCTTCACCCAGAGAGTGATGAGCCCGTGGAATTCGCTACCACAGAAAGCAGTTGAGGCCAAAACATTGTATGTTTTCAAGAAGGAGTTAGATATAGCTCTTGGGTCCAAAGGAATCAAAGGGTATGGGGCGAAATCGGGAACAGGCTACTGAGTTGGATGATCAGCCATGATCATAATGAATGGTGGAGCACGCTCGAAGGGCTGAATGGCCTACTCCTGCTCCTAGTTTCTATGTTTCTATAAGTTTGTGAGCATCTTTTTTTGTTATCTAAAGAAGGAATTTTAATTGGGGTTAGTGTAACATTAATTGAAATAATAAAAATAAGAATCGTCTGAGACTCAGGTAATTTATTAGTAAGGTTTTATTAGTTGTAGTAAGGTTTATCAGCAGTAGTAAAGCTTAGTAGTAGTGGGGTTTATTAATTATAAATTATTTAAGCAAAATTAATTCACACATTATAATGATGGCCGGGCAGTTGATGTGTAGCAGCTGCAGTATGTGGGAGCTGGTGGACGCCAGTGTGATCCACAGCAAACAAGTCTGCAGTGTTTCTGCAACTCGAGGAGCTTTGGCTCAGAGTCGAGCTGGGGGCCGAGCAACAGACACTGCATCAGGGAGGGGGTGTTTCAGAACCATAGAAAAATTATGGCACAGAAGGAGGCCATTCAGCCCATCGTCTCTGTGTCGGCCGAAAAAACTAGCCGCCCAATCTAATCCCACCTTCCAGCACCTGGTTCATAGCCTTGCAGGTTACAGCACTTCAGGTGCATGTCCAGGTACCCTTTAAAAGAATTGAGGGTTTCTGCCTCCACCACCATTCCTGGCAGTGAATTCCAGACACCCATCACCCTCTGGGTGAAAACGTTTTTCCTCATGTCCCCTCTAATCCTTTTACCAATCACCTTGAATCTGTGTCCCCCCGGTAATTGATCTCTCCGCTAGGGGAAACAGGTCCTTCCTGTCTACTCTTATGAAGGCCCCTCATAATTTTGTACCCCTCAATTAAGTCACCCCTCAGCCTCCTCTGCTCGAAGGAAAACAACCCTAGTCGATCCAATCTTTCCTCATAGCTGCAACTTTCAAACCCTGGCAACGTTCTTGTAAATCTCCTCTGTACTCTCTCTCTCCAGAGCAATTATGTCCTTCCTGTAATGTGGTGACCAGAACTGTACGCAATACTCCAGCTGTGGCCTAACCAACATTTTATACAGTTTCAGCATTACATCCCTGCTTTTGTATTCTATACCTCGGCCAATAAAGGAAAGCGTTCCATATGCCTTCTTTACCACACTGTTTACCTGTTACACCCCTTAGGTTAGGGTCATCTGATTTGGTCAGTGGTCAGGAACAGGAGTGTGTGACTGCGAGTAAGGCAGGTATGGGGATCAAGAAGGTAGAAGTGGAGGAGCCTCAGCTCTTGCAATTGTCAAGCAGGTTTGAGGTTCTTTCAGCTTGGATGGATGAGAGCGAGGCCTGCAGGGTGGATGAGCAAACTGACCATGGCACTGTGGGACAGGCAGCAATTCAAGAGGGAGGAGTAAATAGGAATGTCGTGGTATTAGGGGACAGTATTGTCAAGGGGATAGACACAGTTCTGTGCAGCCAAGAGCAAGAGTCAAGCTATTTATAATCTATATCAATGACTTAGATGAAGAGACAGAGAGTAATGTATCTAAGTTTGCTGATGATACAAAGGTAGGTGGAAAGATGAGCTGTAGGGAGGACACAGAGAGGCTGCAAAGAGATATATACAAGTTAAGTGAGTGGGCAACAAGATGGCAGATGGAATATAATGTGGGGAAATGTGAAGTTATTCACTTTGGTCATAAGAGTCGAAAAGCAGAATATTTTTTAAAAGGTGTGTAACTTGTAAGTGTCGATGTTCAGAGACTTGGGTGTGCTTGTGCAAGGAACACAGAAAGTTAGCATGGAGGTCCAGCAAGCAATTAGGAAGGCAAATGGCATGTTGACCTTTATTGCAATGGGATTGAAGTACAGGAATAAAGAAGTCTTGCTACAATTGTACAAGTTTTGGTGAGACCACATCTGGAATACTGTGTGCAGTTTTGGTCTCCACATTGAAGAAAGGATATACTTGTGTTGGAGGCAGTACAGCGAAGGTTTACTAAATTGGTCCCTGGGATGAGGGGGTTGTCCTGTGATGAGAGGCTGAGTAAATAGGGCCTGTATTCTCTGGAGTTTAGAAGAATGAGAGGTGACCTCATTGAACCATATAAGATTCTGAAGGAGCTGCAAAGGGTAGACACTGAGAGATTATTTCCGCTGGTCAGGGAATCTAAAACACAAGGGCACAGTCTCAGGATAAGGGGTCGATCATTTAGGACTGAGATGAGGAGGAAATTATTTCACTCAAAAGGTTGTGAATCTTTGGAATTCCCTGCCCCAGAGGGTTGTGGATGATATTTAAGGCTGGGATAGACAGATTTTTGGTCGTTCAGGGAATCAAGAGATATGGCGAGCGGGTGGGAAAATGGAGTTGAAGCCCAAGATCAGCCATGATCGTATTGAATGGCGGAGTAGGCTTGACGGGTCATATGATCTACTCCTGCTCCTATTTAGGGCGGCACAGTGGCGCAGTGGTTAGCACCGCAGCCTCACAGCTCCAGGGACCCGGGTTCGATTCCGGGTACTGCCTGTGTGGAGTTTGCAAGTTCTCCCTGTGTCTGCGTGGGTTTTCTCCGGGTGCTCCGGTTTCCTCCCACAGCCAAAAGACTTGCAGGTTGATAGGTAAATTGGCCATTATAAATTGTCACTAGTATAGGTAAAGGGTAGGGAAATATAGGGACAGGTGGGGATGTTTGGTAGGAATATGGGATTAGTGTAGGATTAGTATAAATGGGTGGTTGATGTTCGGCACAGCATCGGTGGGCCGAAGGGCCTGTTTCAGTGCTGTATCTCTAATCTAATCTAATCTATTTCTTGTGGTTTCAGTGAGGAGCAGTGGGATGCGATTTCTTAATGCTGCAGTAATGGTAACGGTATCCATATTCTATAAAAAAAATCAAACCCTTGTGTCTTTCGAAGGATTCGGATCAGTCCAGTAAATGCGGGAACAGAAGGCAGTTGAGGATTCGCAGAGGCCATGGGCGGAGCATTGAGAGCTCCCTTTCAGGAGACAGTGACATTCCCACAATTCCCAGTCCGGAGCTACTGATTCTGAATGACAGCGTGGTGAAATATCAAGGACCGAAGGTACACTTGGGTCCCAGTGCAGTGTGAACAGACTTTGTAGGTGGCATCCTGGGTCAATTTCTAAGGCCAGAAACATCCTGCAGTCACATCATGATATTCTGCATCTTCAATAGTTATCTTTTGCGTGAACATGTATAATGCTCGGAGTGAGATACATCATCAACCCACTTAACAACTGCAAACTGGTTTATTGTTAAGAACGAAATACAGCAAAGCCACAACATTCCTAGGCACGGAGATACTGTTACTCTCATAGACACTGGGGTACTGTTACTCTCACATGCATACATGAGGATACTGTTACTCACACACGCACACTGGGATACTGTTACTCTCACACGCACACACTCGGATACAGTTACTCTCTCAGACACTGGGGTACTGTTACTATCACACAAATTCTGGGATACTATTACTCTCACACAGACACTGGGATACTGTTCCTCTCACACAAATACTGGGATACTGTGACTCACTCACATACACAATGGGATACTGTTACTCTCATATGCACACTGGGATACTGTTACTCACACACATAATCAGTGGGATAGTGTTACTCTCACACATACTGGGAAACTGTTAATCCAACAGACACTGGGATACTGTTACTCTCACAGACACTGGGATAGTGTTACTCTCACAGACACTGGGATACTGTTACTCACACACACACTGGGATACTGTTAATCTCACAGACACTGAGATACTGTTACTCTCTCAGACACGGATACTGTTACTCTCACACTCACACACTGGGATACTGTTAATCTCACACACATTGGGATACTGTTACTCTCACACATACTCATTGGGAAACTGTTAATCTCACAGACACTGGGATACTGTTACTCTCTCAGACACTGGGATACTGTTACTCTCACACACACTGGGATACTGTTAATCTCACAGACACTGGGATAGTGTTACTCTCACACAGACTGGGAAACTGTTAATCTCACAGACACTGGGATACTGTTACTCTCACAGACACTGGGATAGTGTTACTCTCACACACACACACTGGGATACTGTTACTCTCACACATACTTACTGAGATACTGTTAACCTCACAGACACTGGGATATTGTTACTCTCACCGACAGTGGGATACTGTTACTCTCACACACACACACACACTGGGATACTGGTAATCTCACAGACACTGGGATACTGTTACTTTCACACACACACACTGGGATACTGTTACTCTCACACATACTCACTGGGATACTGTTAATCTCACAGACACTGGGATACTATTACTCTCACAGACACTGGGATACTGTTTCTCTCACAGACACTGGGATACTGTTACTCTCACACACACACACTGGGATACTGTTACTCTCACAGACACTGGGATACTGTTACTCTCACACACACACACTGGGATACTGTTAATCTCACAGACACTGGGATACTGTTACTCTCACAGACACTGGGATTGTGTTACTGTCTCACACACACACTGGGATACTGTTAATCTCACAGACACTGGGATACTGTTACCCTCACAGACACTGGGATACTGTTACTCTCAGACACTAGAATACTGTTAATCTCACAGACACTGGGATACTGTTACTTCTCACAGACCCTGGGATAGTGTTACTCACACACACACACTGGGATTCTGTTTCTCTCACAGACACTGGGAAAGTGTTACTCTCACACACACACACTGGGCTACTGTTACTCTCACAGACACTGGGATACTGTTACTCTCACAGACACTGGGATAGTGTTACTCTCACACACACACACACTGGGATACAGTTACTCTCACAGACACTGGGATACAGTTACTCTCACAGACACTGGGATACTGTTACTCTCACAGACACTAGGATACTGTTACTCTCAGACACTGGTACACTGTTACTCTCACACATACACTGGGGTACTTTCACAAACACTGGGATAGTGTTACTCTCACACACACACACTGGGATACTGTTACTCTTACACACACACACGGATACTGTCACTCTCACAGTCACTGGGATACTGTTACTCTCACAGACACTGGGATACTGTTACTCTCACACATACACTGGGGTACTTTCACAAACAATGGGATACTGTTACTCTCACACGCACACACTGGGATACTGTCACTCTCACAGTCACTGGGATACTGTTACTCTCTCAGAAACTGGGATACTGTTATTCTCACACACACACTGGGATGCTGTTACTCTCACAGACACTGGGATGCTGTTACTCTCACAGACACTGGGATAGTGTTACTCTCACAGACACTTGGATACTGTTACTCTCTCAGACACTGGGATACTGTTACTCTCACAGACACTGGGATACTGTTACTCTCACAGACACACTGGGATACTGTTACTCTCACACATACTGGGAAACTGTTAATCTCACAGACACTGGGATACTGTTACTCTCTCAGACACTGGGATACTGTTACTCTCACAGACACTGGGATACTGTTACTCTCACAGACACTGGGGTACTTTCACAAACACTGGGATACTGTTACTCTCACAGACACTGGGATACTGTTACTCTCACACATACTGGGAAACTGTTAATCTCACAGACACTGGGATACTGTTACTCTCTCAGACACTGGTATCTGTTACTCTCACAGACACTGGAATACTGTTACTCTCACATACACTGGGGTACTTTCACAAACACTGGGATACTGTTACTCTCACAGATACTGGGATACTGTTACTCTCACACATACTGGGAAACTGTTAATCTCACAGACACTGGGATACTGTTACTCTCTCAGACACTGGGATACTGTTACTCTCACACATACTCACTGGGATACAGTTACTCTCACACACACTGGGACACTGGTACTCTCACATACACTGGGGTACTTTCACAAACACTGGGATACTGTTACTCTCACAGACACTGGGATAGTGTTACTCTCACAGACACTGGGATACTGTTACTCTCACACACACACACTGGGATACTGTTAATCTCACAGACACTGGGATACTGTTACTCTCTCAGACATTGGGATACTGTTACTCTCACACTCACACACTGGGATACTGTTAATCTCACATATACTGGGATACTGTTACTCTCACACATACTCATTGGAAAACTGTTAATCTCACAGACACTGGGATACTGTTACTCTCTCAGACACTGGGATACTGTTACTCTCACACACACACTGGGATACTGTTAATCTCACAGACACTGGGATACTGTTACTCACACACACACACTGGGAAACTGTTACTCTCTTAGACACTGGGAAACTGTTACTCTCACACATACTGGGAAACTGTTAATCTCACAGACACTGGGATACTGTTACTCTCACAGACACTGGGATTGTGTTACTGTCTCACACACACACTGGGATACTGTTACTCTCACACATACTCACTGAAATACTGTTAATCTCACAGACACTGGGATACTGTTACTCTCACAGTGGGATACTGTTACTCTCACACACACACACTGGGATCCTGGTAATCTCACAGACACTGGGATACTGTTACTCTCTCACACACTGGGATACTGTTACTCTCACACACACACACTGGGATACTGTTACTCTCACACATACTCACTGGGAAACAGTTAATCTCACAGACACTGGGATACTGTTAATCTCACAGACACTGGGATAGTGTTACTCTCACATTCACTGGGATACTGTTACTCTCACAGACACTGGGATACTGTTACTCTCACACACACACACTGGGAGACTGTTACTCTCTTAGACACTGGGAAACTGTTACTCTCACAGACACTGGGATACTGTTACTCTCACAAATACTGGGAAACTGTTAATCTCACAGACACTGGGATACTGTTAGTCGCACAGACACTGGGATAGTGTTACTCTCACACACACACACTGGGATACTGTTACTCTCACACATACTCACTGGGAAACTGTTAATCTCACAGACACTGGGAAACTGTTAATCTCACAGACACTGGGATACTGTTAGTCGCACAGACACTGGGATAGTGTTACTCTCACACACACACACTGGGATACTGTTACTCTCACACATACTCACTGAAATACTGTTAATCTCACAGACACTGGGATACTGTTACTCTCACAGTGGGATACTGTTACTCTCACACACACACACTGGGATACTGGTAATCTCACAGACACTGGGATACTGTTACTCTCAGACACTGGGATACTGTTACTCTCACACACACACACTGGGATACTGTTACTCGCCCACATACTCACTGGGAAACTGTTAATCTCACAGACACTGGGATACTGTTAATCTCACAGACACTGGGATACTGTTACTCTCACAGACACTGGGATAGTGTTACTCTCACATTCACACACTGGGATACTGTTAATCTCACACACACTGGGATACTGTTACTCTCACACATACTCATTGGGAAACTGTTAATCTCACAGACACTGGGATACTGTTACTCTCTCAGTCACTGGGATACTGTTACTCTCACACACACACTGGGATACTGTTAATCTCACAGACACTGGGATACTGTTACTCTCACAGACACTGGGATACTGTTACTCTCTCAGACACTGGGATACTGTTACTCTCACACTCACACACTGGGATACTGTTAATCTCACACACACTGGGATACTGTTACTCTCACACATACTCATTGGGAAACTGTTAATCTCACAGACACTGGGATACTGTTACTCTCTCAGTCACTGGGATACTGTTACTCTCACACACACACTGGGATACTGTTAATCTCACAGACACTGGGATACTGTTACTCACACATGCTCACTTAGATACTGTTAATCTCACACACTGGGATACTGTTACTCTCACAGACAGTGGGATACTATTACTCTCTCACACACACACAGTGGGATACTGGTAATCTTACAGACACTGGGATACTGTTACTCTCTCAGACACTGGGATACTGTTACTCTCGCACACACACACTGGGATACTGTTACTCTCACACATACTAGTAAACTGTTAATCTCACAGACACTGGGATACTGTTAATCTCACAGACACTGGGATACTGTTACTCTCACAGACACTGGGATAGTGTTACTCTCACATTCACTGGGATACTGTTACTCTCACAGACACTGGAATAGTGTTACTCTCGCACACACACACTGGGATACTGTTAATCTCACAGACACTGGGATACTGTTACTCTCACAGACATTGGGATACTGTTACTCTCACACACACACACTGGGATACTGTTACTCTCACAGACACTGGGATACTGTTACTCTCACACACACACACTGGGATACTGTTACTCTCACACATACTCACTGGGATACTGTTAATCTCACAGACACTGGGATACTGTTACTATCACAGACACTGGGATACTGTTACTCTCACAGACACTGGGATACTGTTACTCTCACACACACACACTGGGATACTGTTACTCTCACACATGCTCACTGAGATACTGTTAATCTCACAGACACTGGGATACTGTTACTCTCACAGACAGTAGGATACTGTTACTCTCTCACACACACACTGGGAAACTGTTACTCTCTTAGACACTGGGAAACTGTTACTCTCACAGACACTGCGATACAGTTACTTTCACAGACACTGGGATAGTGTTACTCTCACATTCACTGGGATACTGTTACTCTCACACACACACTGGGATTCTGTTAATCTCACAGACACTGGGATACTGTTACTCTCACACACACACACTGGGATACTGTTACTCTCTTAGACACTGGGAAACTGTTACTCTCACAGACACTGGGATACTGTTACTCTCACACATACTGGGAAACTGTTAACCTCACAGACACTGGGATACTGTTACTCGCACAGACACTGGGATAGTGTTACTCTCTCACACACACACTGGGATACTGTTACTCTCACATACTCACTGAAATACTGTTAATCTCACAGACACTGGGATACTGTTACTCTCACAGTGGGATACTGTTACTCTCACACACACACACTGGGATCCTGGTAATCTCACAGACACTGGGATACTGTTACTCTCACAGACATTGGGATAGTGTTACTCTCACAGACACACTGGGATACTGTTAATCTCACAGACACTGGGATACTGTTACTCTCACACATACTCACTGGGATACTGTTAATCTCACAGACACTGGGATAGTGTTACTCTCACATTCACTGGGATACTGTTACTCTCACAGACACTGGAATAGTGTTACTCTCACACACACACACTGGGATACTGTTAATCTCACAGACACTGGGATACTGTTACTCTCACAGACATTGGGATAGTGTTACTCTCACAGACACACACTGGGATACTGTTAATCTCACAGACACTGGGATACTGTTACTCTCACACACACACACTGGGATACTGTTACTCTCACACATACTCACTGGGATACTGTTAATCCAACAGACACTGGGATACTGTTACTATCACAGACACTGGGATACTGTTACTCTCACAGACACAGGGATGCTGTTACTCTCACACACACACACTGGGATACTGTTACTCTCACACATGCTCACTGAGATACTGTTAATCTCACAGACACTGGGATACTGTTACTCTCACAGACAGTAGGATACTGTTACTCTCACACACACACACTGGGAAACTGTTACTCTCTTAGACACTGGGAAACTGTTACTCTCACAGACACTGCGATACAGTTACTTTCACAGACACTGGGATAGTGTTACTCTCACATTCACTGGGATACTGTTACTCTCACACACACACTGGGATTCTGTTAATCTCACAGACACTGGGATACTGTTACTCTCACACACACACACTGGGATACTGTTACTCTCTTAGACACTGGGAAACTGTTACTCTCACAGACACTGGGATACTGTTACTCTCACACATACTGGGAAACTGTTAACCTCACAGACACTGGGATACTGTTACTCGCACAGACACTGGGATAGTGTTACTCTCTCACACACACACTGGGATACTGTTACTCTCACATACTCACTGAAATACTGTTAATCTCACAGACACTGGGATACTGTTACTCTCACAGTGGGATACTGTTACTCTCACACACACACACTGGGATCCTGGTAATCTCACAGACACTGGGATACTGTTACTCTCTCAGACACTGGGATACTGTTACTCTCACACACACACACTGGGATACTGTTACTCTCACACATACTCACTGGGAAACTGTTAATCTCACAGACACTGGGATACTGTTAATCTCACAGACACTGGGATACTGTTACTCTCACAGACACTGGGATAGTGTTACTCTCACATTCACACACTGGGATACTGTTAATCTCACACACACTGGGATACTGTTACTCTCACACATACTCATTGGGAAACTGTTAATCTCACAGACACTGGGATACTGTTACTCTCTCAGTCACTGGGATACTGTTACTCTCACACACACACTGGGATTCTGTTAATCTCACAGACACTGGGAAACTGTTAATCTCACAGACACTGGGATACTGTTACTCTCTCAGACACTGGGATACTGTTACTCTCACACTCACACACTGGGATACTGTTAATCTCACACACACTGGGATACTGTTACTCTCACACATACTCATTGGGAAACTGTTTATCTCACAGACACTGGGATACTGTTACTCTCACACACACACTGGGATACTGTTAATCTCACAGACACTGGGATACTGTTACTCTCTCACACACACACTGGGATACTGTTACTCTCTTAGACACTGGGATACTGTTACTCTCACAGACACTGGGATAGTGTTACTCTCACACATACTGGGAAACTGTTAATCTCACAGACACTGGGATACTGTTACTCTCACAGACAGTGGGATACTATTACTCTCTCACACACACACACAGTGGGATACTGGTAATCTTACAGACACTGGGATACTGTTACTCTCTCAGACACTGGGATACTGTTACTCTCACACACACACACTGGGATACTGTTACTCTCACACATACTCACTAGTAAACTGTTAATCTCACAGACACTGGGATACTGTTAATCTCACAGACACTGGGATACTGTTACTCTCACAGACACTGGGATAGTGTTACTCTCACATTCACTGGGATACTGTTACTCTCACAGACACTGGAATAGTGTTACTCTCACACACACACACTGGGATACTGTTAATCTCACAGATACTGGGATACTGTTAATCTCACAGACACTGGGATACTGTTACTCTCACAGACATTGGGATAGTGTTACTCTCACAGACACACACTGGGATACTGTTAATCTCACAGACACTGGGATACTGTTACTCTCACACACACACACTGGGATACTGTTACTCTCACACATACTCACTGGGATACTGTTAATCTCACAGACACTGGGATACTGTTACTATCACAGACACTGGGATACTGTTACTATCACAGACACTGGGATACTGTTAATCTCACAGACACTGGGATACTGTTTCTCTCACACACACACACTGGGATACTGTTAATCTCACACACACTGGGATACTGTTACTCTCACACATACTCATTGGGAAACTGTTAATCTCACAGACACTGGGATACTGTTACTCTCTCAGTCACTGGGATACTGTTACTCTCACACACACACTGGGATACTGTTAATCTCACAGACACTGGGATACTGTTACTCTCTCACACACACACTGGGATACTGTTACTCTCTTAGACACTGGGATACTGTTACTCTCTCACACACACACTGGGATACTGTTACTCTCTTAGACACTGGGATACTGTTACTCTCACAGACACTGGGATAGTGTTACTCTCACACATACTGGGAAACTGTTAATCTCACAGACACTGGGATACTGTTACTCTCACAGACACTGGGATAGTGTTACTCTCACACACACACTGGGATACTGTTACTCACACATGCTCACTTAGATACTGTTAATCTCACAGACACTGGGATACTGTTACTCTCACTGACAGTGGAATACTATTACTCTCTCACACACACACAGTGGGATACTGGTAATCTTACAGACACTGGGATACTGTTACTCTCTCAGACACTGGGATACTGTTACTCTCACACACACACACTGGGATACTGTTACTCTCACACATACTCACTGGGAAACTGTTAATCTCACAGACACTGGGATACTGTTAATCTCACAGACACTGGGATACTGTTACTCTCACAGACACTGGGATAGTGTTACTCTCACATTCACTGGGATACTGTTACTCTCACAGACATTGGGATAGTGTTACTCTCACAGACACACACTGGGATACTGTTACTCTCACACATACTCACTGGGATACTGTTAATCTCACAGACACTGGGATACTGTTGCTATCACAGACACTGGGATACTGTTAATCTCACAGACACTGGGATACTGTTACTCTCACACACACACACACTGGGATACTGTTAATCTCACAGACACTGGGATACTGTTACTCTCACAGACACTGGGATAGTGTTACTCTCTCACACACACACTGGGATACTGTTAATCTCACAGACACTGGGATACTGTTACTCTCACAGACACTAGAATACTGTTAATCTCACAGACACTGGGATACTGTTACTCTCACAGACCCTGGGATAGTGTTACTCACACACACACACTGGGATACTGTTTCTCTCACAGACACTGGGATACTGTTACTCTCACACACACACACACTGGGATACTGTTAATCACACAGACACTGGGATACTGTTACTCTCACACATACTGGGAAACTGTTAATCTCACAGACACTGGGATACTGTTACTCGCACAGACACTGGGATAGTGTTACTCTCACACACACACACTGGGATACTGTTACTCTCACATACTCGCTGAAATACTGTTAATCTCATAGACACTGGGATACTATTACTCTCTCAGACACTGGGATCCTGTTACTCTCACACACACACACTGGGATACTGTTACTCTCACACATACTCACTGGGAAACTGTTAATCTCACAGACACTGGGATACTGTTAATCTCACAGACACTGGGATACTGTTACTCTCACAGACACTGGGATAGTGTTACTCTCACATTCACACACTGGGATACTGTTAATCTCACACACACTGGGATACTGTTACTCTCACACATACTCATTGGGAAACTGTTAATCTCACAGACACTGGGATACTGTTACTCTCTCAGTCACTGGGATACTGTTACTCTCACACACACACTGGGATACTGTTAATCTCACAGACACTGGGATACTGTTACTCTCTCACACACACACTGGGATACTGTTACTCTCTTAGACACTGGGATACTGTTACTCTCACAGACACTGGGATAGTGTTACTCTCACACATACTGGGAAACTGTTAATCGCACAGACACTGGGATACTGTTACTCTCACAGACACTGGGATAGTGTTACTCTCACACACACACACTGGGATACTGTTACTCTCACACATGCTCACTTAGATACTGTTAATCTCACAGACACTGGGATACTGTTACTCTCACAGACAGTGGGATACTATTACTCTCTCACACACACACAGTGGTATACTGGCAATCTTACAGACACTGGGATACTGTTACTCTCTCAGACACTGGGATACTGTTACTCTCACACACACACACTGGGATAGTGTTACTCTCACACATACTCACTGGGAAACTGTTAATCTCACAGACACTGGGATACTGTTAATCTCACAGACACTGGGATACTGTTACTCTCACAGACACTGGGATAGTGTTACTCTCACATTCACTGGGATACTGTTACTCTCACAGACACTGGAATAGTGTTACTCTCACACACACACACTGGGATACTGTTAATTTCACAGACACTGGGATACTGTTACTCTCAGAGACATTGGGATAGTGTTACTCTCAGACACACACTGGGATACTGTTAATCTCACAGACACTGGGATACTGTTACTCTCACACACACACACACTGGGATACTGTTACTCTCACACATACTCACTGGGATACTGTTAATCTCACAGACACTGGGATACTGTTACTATCACAGACACTGGGATACTGTTACTCTCACAGACACTGGGATACTGTTACTCTCACACACACACAGTGGGATACTGTTAATCTCACAGACACTGGGATAGTGTTACTCTCTCACACGCACACTGGGATACTGTTAATCTCACAGACACTGGGATACTGTTACTCTCACAGACACTAGAATACTGTTAATCTCACAGACACTGGGATACTGTTCCTCTCACAGACCCTGGGATAGTGTTACTCACACACACACACCGGGATACTGTTTCTCTCACAGACACTGGGATACTGTTACTCTCACACACACACACTGGGATACTGTTACTCTCACACATACTCACTGGGATACTGTTAATCTCACAGACACTGGGAAACTGTTACTATCACAGACACTGGGATACTGTTAATCTCACAGACACTGGGATACTGTTACTCTCACACACACACACTGGGATACTGTTACTCTCACACATACTCACTGGGATACTGTTAATCTCACAGACAGTGGGATACTGTTACTCTCACAGATCCTGGGATAGTGTTACTCACACACACACACTGGGATTCTGTTTCTCTCACAGACACTGGGATAGTGTTACTCACACACACACACACTGGGCTACTGTTACTCTCACTGACACTGGGATACTGTTACTCTCACAGACACTGGGATAGTGTTACTCTCACACACACACACACACTGGGATACAGTTACTCTCACGCATACTGGGATACAGTTACTCTCACAGACACTGGGATACTGTTACTCTCACAGACACTAGGATACTGTTACTCTCAGACACTGGTACACTGTTACTCACACACATACACACTGGGATCCTGTTACTCTTACACACACACACTGGGATACTGTCACTCTCACAGTTACTGGGATACTGTTACTCTCACAGACACTGGGATACTGTTACTCTCACACATACACTGGGATACTGTGACTTGCACAGACACTGGGATAGTGTTACTCTCACACGCACACACTCGGATACTGTTAGTCTCTCACACAGACACGGGATACTGTTACCCTGTCAGAAACTGGGATACTGTTATTCTCACACACACACTGGGATGCTGTTACTCTCACAGACACTGGGATAGTGTTACTCTCACAGACACTTGGATACTGTTACTCTCACAGACACTGGGATACTGTTACTCTCACAGACACTGGGATAGTGTTACTCTCAGACACTGGAATACTGTTACTCTCACAGACACTGGGATACTGTTACTCTCACACATACTGGGAAACTGTTCTTCTCACAGACACTGGGATACTGTTACTCTCTCACACATACACTGGGATCGTGTTACTCTCACACACACACACTGGGATACTGTTACTCTCACACATACTCACTGGGATACAGTTACTCTCACAGCCACTGGGATACTGTTACTCTCACAGACACTGGGATACTGTTACTCTCACATACACTGGGGTACTTTCACAAACACTGGGATACTGTTACTCTCACAGACACTGGGATAGTGTTACTCTCACACACACACACACTGGGATACTGTTACTCTCACAGACACTGGGATAGTGTTACTCTCACACACACACACTGGGATACTGTTACTCTCACAGTGGGATACTGTTACTCTCACACACACACACTGGGATACTGTTACTCTCTTAGACACTGGGAAACTGTTACTCTCACAGACACTGGGATACTGTTATTCTCACACATACTGGGAAACTGTTAATCTCACAGACACTGGGATACTGTTACTCGCACAGACACTGGGATAGTGTTACTCTCACACACACACACTGGGATACTGTTACTCTCACACATACTCACTGAAATACTGTTAATCTCACAGACACTGGGATACTGTTACTCTCACAGACACTGGGATAGTGTTACTCTCACACACACACACTGGGATACTGTTAATCTCACAGACAGTGGGATACTGTTACTCTCACACACACACACTGGGAAACTGTTACTCTCTTAGACACTGGGAAACTGTTACTCTCACAGACACTGGGATATTGTTACTCTCACACATACTGGGAAACTGTTAATCTCACAGACACTGGGATACTGTGACTCGCACAGACACTGGGATAGTGTTACTCTCACACACACACACTGGGATACTGTTACTCTCACACATACTCACTGAAATACTGTTAATCTCACAGACACTGGGATACTGTTACTCTCACAGTGGGATACTGTTACTCTCACACACACACACTGGGATACTGGTAATCTCACAGACACTGGGATACTGTTACTCTCTCAGACACACACTGGGAAACTGTTACTCTCTTAGACACTGGGAAACTGTTACTCTCACAGACACTGGGATATTGTTACTCTCTCACACATACACTGGGATCGTGTTACTCTCACACACACACACTGGGATATTGTTACTCTCACACATACTCACTGGGATACAGTTACTCTCACAGCCACTGGGATACTGTTACTCTCACAGACACTGGGATACTGTTACTCTCACATACACTGGGGTACTTTCACAAACACTGGGATACTGTTACTCTCACAGACACTGGGATAGTGTTACTCTCACACACACACACACTGGGATACTGTTACTCTCACAGACACTGGGATAGTGTTACTCTCACACACACACACTGGGATACTGTTACTCTCACAGTGGGATACTGTTACTCTCACACACACACACTGGGATACTGTTACTCTCTTAGACACTGGGAAACTGTTACTCTCACAGACACTGGGATACTGTTATTCTCACACATACTGGGAAACTGTTAATCTCACAGACACTGGGATACTGTTACTCGCACAGACACTGGGATAGTGTTACTCTCACACACACACACTGGGATACTGTTACTCTCACACATACTCACTGAAATACTGTTAATCTCACAGACACTGGGATACTGTTACTCTCACAGACACTGGGATAGTGTTACTCTCACACACACACACTGGGATACTGTTAATCTCACAGACAGTGGGATACTGTTACTCTCACACACACACACTGGGAAACTGTTACTCTCTTAGACACTGGGAAACTGTTACTCTCACAGACACTGGGATATTGTTACTCTCACACATACTGGGAAACTGTTAATCTCACAGACACTGGGATACTGTGACTCGCACAGACACTGGGATAGTGTTACTCTCACACACACACACTGGGATACTGTTACTCTCACACATACTCACTGAAATACTGTTAATCTCACAGACACTGGGATACTGTTACTCTCACAGTGGGATACTGTTACTCTCACACACACACACTGGGATACTGGTAATCTCACAGACACTGGGATACTGTTACTCTCTCAGACACTGGGATACTGTTACTCTCATACACACACACTGGGATACTGTTACTCTTACACACACACACACTGGGATACTGTCACTCTCACAGTCACTGGGATACTGTTACTCTCACAGACACTGGGATACTGTTACTCTCACACATACACTGGGGTACTTTCACAAACAATGGCATACTGTTGCTCTCACACGCACACACGAGGATACTGTTAGTCTCTCACACAGTCACGGGATACTGTTACTCTCTCAGAAACTGGGATACTGTTATTCTCACACACACACTGGGATGCTGTTACTCTCACAGACACTGGGATAGTGTTACTCTCACAGACACTTGGATACTGTTACTCTCACAGACACTGGGAGACTGTTACTCTCACAGACACTGGGATAGTGTTACTCTCAGACGCTGGAATACTGTTACTCTCACAGACACTGGGATACTGTTACTCTCACACATACTGCGAAACTGTTAATCTCACAGACACTGGGATACTGTTACTCTCTCAGACACTGGGATACTGTTACTCTCACAGACACTGGGATACTGTTACTCTCACACATCCACTGGGATAGTGTTACTCTCACACACACACACTGGGATACTGTTACTCTCACACATACTCACTGGGATACAGTTACTCTCACAGACACTGGGATACTGTTACTCTCACAGACACTGGGATACTGTTACTCTCACATACACTGGGGTACTTTCACAAACACTGGGATACTGTTACTCTCACAGACACTGGGACAGTGTTACTCTCACAGACACTGGGATACTGTTACTCTCACACACACACACTGGGATACTGTTAATCTCACAGACACTGGGATACTGTTACTCTCTCAGACACTGGGATACTGTTACTCTCACAGACACTGGGATACTATTACTCTCACACACACACTGGGATACTGTTAATCTCACAGACACTGGGATACTGTTACTCTCACACACACACACTGGGATACTGTTACTCTCTTAGACACTGGGAAACTTACTCTCACAGACACTGGGATACTGTTACTCTCACACATACTGGGAAACTGTTAATCTCACAGACACTGGGATACTGTTACTCGCACAGACACTGGGATAGTGTTACTCTCACACACACACACACACTGGGATACTGTTACTCTCACACATACTCACTGAAATACTGTTAATCTCACAGACACTGGGATACTGTTACTCTCTCAGACACTGGGATACTGTTACTCTCACACACACACGCTGGCATACTGTTACTCTCACACATACTCACTGGGAAACTGTTAATCTCACAGACACTGGGATACTGTTAATCTCACAGACACTAGGATACTGTTAATCTCACAGACACTGGGATACTGTTACTCTCACAGACACTGGGATACTGTTAATCTCACAGACACTGGGATACTGTTACTCTCACACACACACACACTGGGATACTGTTAATCTCACAGACACTGGGATACTGTTACTTTCACAGACACTGGGATAGTGTTACTCTCAGACACTGGGATACTGTTACTCTCACACACACACACTGGAATACTGTTATTCTCACACATACTGGGATACTGTTAATCTCACAGACACTGGGATACTGTTACTCTCACAGACACTGGGATGCTGTTACTCTCACAGACACTGGGATAGTGTTACTCTCACAGACACTTGGATACTGTTACTCTCACAGACACTGGGAGACTGTTACTCTCACAGACACTGGGATAGTGTTACTCTCAGACGCTGGAATACTGTTACTCTCACAGACACTGGGATACTGTTACTCTCACACATACTGGGAAACTGTTAATCTCACAGACACTGGGATACTGTTACTCTCTCAGACACTGGGATACTGTTACTCTCACAGACACTGGGATACTGTTACTCTCACACATCCACTGGGATAGTGTTACTCTCACACACACACACTGGGATACTGTTACTCTCACACATACTCACTGGGATACAGTTACTCTCACAGACACTGGGATACTGTTACTCTCACAGACACTGGGATACTGTTACTCTCACATACACTGGGGTACTTTCACAAACACTGGGATACTGTTACTCTCACAGACACTGGGACAGTGTTACTCTCACAGACACTGGGATACTGTTACTCTCACACACACACACTGGGATACTGTTAATCTCACAGACACTGGGATACTGTTACTCTCTCAGACACTGGGATACTGTTACTCTCACAGACACTGGGATACTATTACTCTCACACACACACTGGGATACTGTTAATCTCACAGACACTGGGATACTGTTACTCTCACACACACACACTGGGATACTGTTACTCTCTTAGACACTGGGAAACTTACTCTCACAGACACTGGGATACTGTTACTCTCACACATACTGGGAAACTGTTAATCTCACAGACACTGGGATACTGTTACTCTCACAGACACTGGGATACTATTACTCTCACACACACACTGGGATACTGTTAATCTCACAGACACTGGGATACTGTTACTCTCACACACACACACTGGGATACTGTTACTCTCTTAGACACTGGGAAACTTACTCTCACAGACACTGGGATACTGTTACTCTCACACATACTGGGAAACTGTTAATCTCACAGACACTGGGATACTGTTACTCGCACAGACACTGGGATAGTGTTACTCTCACACACACACACACACACTGGGATACTGTTACTCTCACACATACTCACTGAAATACTGTTAATCTCACAGACACTGGGATACTGTTACTCTCACAGTGGGATACTGTTACTCTCACACACACACTGGGAGACTGGTAATCTCACAGACACTGGGATACTATTACTCTCTCAGACACTGGGATACTGTTACTCTCTCACATACTCACTGGGAAACTGTTAATCTCACAGACACTGGGATACTGTTAATCTCACAGACACTGGGATACTGTTACTCTCACAGAAACTGGGATAGTGTTACTCTCACATTCACTGGGATAGTGTTACTCTCACACACACACACTGGGATACTGTTACTCTCACACATACTCACTGAAATACTGTTAATCTCACAGACACTGGGATACTGTTACTCTCTCAGACACTGGGATACTGTTACTCTCACACACACACGCTGGCATACTGTTACTCTCACACATACTCACTGGGAAACTGTTAATCTCACAGACACTGGGATACTGTTAATCTCACAGACACTGGGATACTGTTAATCTCACAGACACTGGGATACTGTTACTCTCACAGACACTGGGATACTGTTAATCTCACAGACACTGGGATACTGTTACTCTCACACACACACACACACTGGGATACTGTTAATCTCACAGACACTGGGATACTGTTACTCTCACAGACACTGGGATAGTGTTACTCTCAGACACTGGGATACTGTTACTCTCACACACACACACTGGAATACTGTTATTCTCACACATACTGGGATACTGTTAATCTCACAGACACTGGGATACTGTTACTCTCACAGACACTGGGATACTGTTACTCTTACACACACTCACTGGGATACTGTTAATCTCACAGACACTGGGATACTGTTCCTCTCAGACACTGGGATAGTGTTACTCTCACAGACACTGGGATACTGTTACTCGCACAGACACTGGGATACGGTTACTCTCACAGACACTGGGATACTGTTACTCTCACAGACACTGGGATACTGTTACTCTCACAGACACTGGGATAGTGTTACTCTCACACATACTGGGAAACTGTTAATCGCACAGACACTGGGATACTGTTACTCTCACAGACACTGGGATAGTGTTACTCTCACACACACACACTGGGATACTGTTTCTCTCACACATGCTCACTTAGATACTATTAATCTCACAGACACTGGGATACTGTTACTCTCACAGACAGTGGGATACTATTACTCTCTCACACACACACAGTGGTATACTGGCAATCTTACAGACACTGGGATACTGTTACTCTCTCAGACACTGGGATACAGTTACTCTCACACACACACACTGAGATAGTGTTACTCTCACACATACTCACTGGGAAACTGTTAATCTCACAGACACTGGGATACTGTTAATCTCACAGACACTGGGATACTGTTACTCTCACAGACACTGGGATAGTGTTACTCTCACATTCACTGGGATACTGTTATTCTCACAGACACTGGAATAGTGTTCCTCTCACACACACACACTGGGATACTGTTAATCTCACAGACACTGGGATACTGTTACTCTCACACACACACACTGGGATACTGTTACTCTCACACATACTCACTGGGATACTGTTAATCTCACAGACACTGGGATACTGTTACTATCACAGACACTGGGATACTGTTACTCTCACAGACACTGGGATACTGTTACTCTCACACACACACACTGGGATACTGTTAATCTCACAGACACTGGGATAGTGTTACTCTCTCACACGCACACTGGGATACTGTTAATCTCACAGACACTTGGATACTGTTACTCTCACACACACACTGGGATACTGTTAATCTCACAGACACTGGGATACTGTTACTCTCACACACACACACTGGGATACTGTTACTCTCTTAGACACTGGGAAACTTACTCTCACAGACACTGGGATACTGTTACTCTCACACATACTGGGAAACTGTTAATCTCACAGACACTGGGATACTGTTACTCGCACAGACACTGGGATAGTGTTACTCTCACACACACACACACACACTGGGATACTGTTACTCTCACACATACTCACTGAAATACTGTTAATCTCACAGACACTGGGATACTGTTACTCTCACAGTGGGATACTGTTACTCTCACACACACACACTGGGAGACTGGTAATCTCACAGACACTGGGATACTATTACTCTCTCAGACACTGGGATACTGTTACTCTCTCACATACTCACTGGGAAACTGTTAATCTCACAGACACTGGGATACTGTTAATCTCACAGACACTGGGATACTGTTACTCTCACAGAAACTGGGATAGTGTTACCCTCACATTCACTGGGATAGTGTTACTCTCACACACACACACTGGGATACTGTTACTCTCACACATACTCACTGAAATACTGTTAATCTCACAGACACTGGGATACTGTTACTCTCTCAGACACTGGGATACTGTTACTCTCACACACACACGCTGGCATACTGTTACTCTCACACATACTCACTGGGAAACTGTTAATCTCACAGACACTGGGATACTGTTAATCTCACAGACACTGGGATACTGTTAATCTCACAGACACTGGGATACTGTTACTCTCACAGACACTGGGATACTGTTAATCTCACAGACACTGGGATACTGTTACTCTCACACACACACACACACTGGGATACTGTTAATCTCACAGACACTGGGATACTGTTACTCTCACAGACACTGGGATAGTGTTACTCTCAGACACTGGGATACTGTTACTCTCACACACACACACTGGAATACTGTTATTCTCACACATACTGGGATACTGTTAATCTCACAGACACTGGGATACTGTTACTCTCACAGACACTGGGATACTGTTACTCTTACACACATTCACTGGGATACTGTTAATCTCACAGACACTGGGATACTGTTCCTCTCAGACACTGGGATAGTGTTACTCTCACAGACACTGGGATACTGTTACTCGCACAGACACTGGGATACGGTTACTCTCACAGACACTGGGATACTGTTACTCTCACAGACACTGGGATACTGTTACTCTCACAGACACTGGGATAGTGTTACTCTCACACATACTGGGAAACTGTTAATCGCACAGACACTGGGATACTGTTACTCTCACAGACACTGGGATAGTGTTACTCTCACACACACACACTGGGATACTGTTTCTCTCACACATGCTCACTTAGATACTGTTAATCTCACAGACACTGGGATACTGTTACTCTCACAGACAGTGGGATACTATTACTCTCTCACACACACACAGTGGTATACTGGCAATCTTACAGACACTGGGATACTGTTACTCTCTCAGACACTGGGATACAGTTACTCTCACACACACACACTGGGATAGTGTTACTCTCACACATACTCACTGGGAAACTGTTAATCTCACAGACACTGGGATACTGTTAATCTCACAGACACTGGGATACTGTTACTCTCACAGACACTGGGATAGTGTTACTCTCACATTCACTGGGATACTGTTATTCTCACAGACACTGGAATAGTGTTCCTCTCACACACACACACTGGGATACTGTTAATCTCACAGACACTGGGATACTGTTACTATCACAGACACTGGGATACTGTTACTCTCACAGACACTGGGATACTGTTACTCTCACACACACACACTGGGATACTGTTAATCTCACAGACACTGGGATAGTGTTACTCTCTCACACGCACACTGGGATACTGTTAATCTCACAGACACTTGGATACTGTTACTCTCACAGACACTAGAATACTGTTAATCTCACAGGCACTGGGATACTGTTCCTCTCACAGACCCTGGGATAGTGTTACTCACACACACACACTGGGATACTGTTTCTCTCACAGACACTGGGATACTGTTACTCTCACACACACACACTGGGATACTGTTACTCTCACACATACTCACTGGGATACTGTTAATCTCACAGACACTGGGATACTGTTACTATCACAGACACTGGGATACTGTTAATCTCACAGACACTGGGATACTGTTACTCTCACACACACACACTGGGATACTGTTACTCTCACACATACTCACTGGGATACTGTTAATCTCACAGACAGTGGGATACTGTTACTCTCACAGATCCTGGGATAGTGTTACTCACACACACACACTGGGATTCTGTTTCTCTCACAGACACTGGGATAGTGTTACTCACACACACACACACTGGGCTACTGTTACTCTCACTGACACTGGGATACTGTTACTCTCACAGACACTGGGATAGTGTTACTCTCACACACACACACACTGGGATACAGTTACTCTCACGCATACTGGGATACAGTTACTCTCACAGACACTGGGATACTGTTACTCTCACAGACACTAGGATACTGTTACTCTCAGACACTGGTACACTGTTACTCACACACATACACACTGGGATCCTGTTACTCTTACACACACACACTGGGATACTGTCACTCTCACAGTTACTGGGATACTGTTACTCTCACAGACACTGGGATACTGTTACTCTCACACATACACTGGGGTACTTTCACAAACAATGGGATACTGTTACTCTCACACGCACACACTCGGATACTGTTAGTCTCTCACACAGACACGGGATACTGTTACCCTCTCAGAAACTGGGATACTGTTATTCTCACACACACACTGGGATGCTGTTACTCTCACAGACACTGGGATAGTGTTACTCTCACAGACACTTGGATACTGTTACTCTCACAGACACTGGGATACTGTTACTCTCACAGACACTGGGATAGTGTTACTCTCAGACACTGGAATACTGTTACTCTCACAGACACTGGGATACTGTTACTCTCACACATACTGGGAAACTGTTCTTCTCACAGACACTGGGATACTGTTACTCTCTCACACATACACTGGGATAGTGTTACTCTCACACACACACACTGGGATACTGTTACTCTCACACATACTCACTGGGATACAGTTACTCTCACAGCCACTGGGATACTGTTACTCTCACAGACACTGGGATACTGTTACTCTCACATACACTGGGGTACTTTCACAAACACTGGGATACTGTTACTCTCACAGACACTGGGATAGTGTTACTCTCACACACACACACTGGGATACTGTTACTCTCACAGACACTGGGATAGTGTTACTCTCACACACACACACTGGGATACTGTTACTCTCACAGTGGGATACTGTTACTCTCACACACACACACTGGGATACTGTTACTCTCTTAGACACTGGGAAACTGTTACTCTCACAGACACTGGGATACTGTTATTCTCACACATACTGGGAAACTGTTAATCTCACAGACACTGGGATACTGTTACTCGCACAGACACTGGGATAGTGTTACTCTCACACACACACACTGGGATACTGTTACTCTCACACATACTCACTGAAATACTGTTAATCTCACAGACACTGGGATACTGTTACTCTCACAGACACTGGGATAGTGTTACTCTCACATTCACTGGGATACTGTTACTCTCACACACACTGGGATACTGTTAATCTCACAGACAGTGGGATACTGTTACTCTCACACACACACACTGGGAAACTGTTACTCTCTTAGACACTGGGAAACTGTTACTCACACAGACACTGGGATAGTGTTACTCTCACACACACACACTGGGATACTGTTTCTCTCACACATGCTCACTTAGATACTGTTAATCTCACAGACACTGGGATACTGTTACTCTCACAGACAGTGGGATACTATTACTCTCATACACACACACTGGGATACTGTTACTCTTACACACACACACACTGGGATACTGTCACTCTCACAGTCACTGGGATACTGTTACTCTCACAGACACTGGGATACTGTTACTCTCACACATACACTGGGGTACTTTCACAAACAATGGCATACTGTTGCTCTCACACGCACACACGAGGATACTGTTAGTCTCTCACACAGTCACGGGATACTGTTACTCTCTCAGAAACTGGGATACTGTTATTCTCACACACACACTGGGATGCTGTTACTCTCACAGACACTGGGATAGTGTTACTCTCACAGACACTTGGATACTGTTACTCTCACAGACACTGGGAGACTGTTACTCTCACAGACACTGGGATAGTGTTACTCTCAGACGCTGGAATACTGTTACTCTCACAGACACTGGGATACTGTTACTCTCACACATACTGCGAAACTGTTAATCTCACAGACACTGGGATACTGTTACTCTCTCAGACACTGGGATACTGTTACTCTCACAGACACTGGGATACTGTTACTCTCACACATCCACTGGGATAGTGTTACTCTCACACACACACACTGGGATACTGTTACTCTCACACATACTCACTGGGATACAGTTACTCTCACAGACACTGGGATACTGTTACTCTCACATACACTGGGGTACTTTCACAAACACTGGGATACTGTTACTCTCACAGACACTGGGACAGTGTTACTCTCACAGACACTGGGATACTGTTACTCTCACACACACACACTGGGATACTGTTAATCTCACAGACACTGGGATACTGTTACTCTCTCAGACACTGGGATACTGTTACTCTCACAGACACTGGGATACTATTACTCTCACACACACACTGGGATACTGTTAATCTCACAGACACTGGGATACTGTTACTCTCACACACACACACTGGGATACTGTTACTCTCTTAGACACTGGGAAACTTACTCTCACAGACACTGGGATACTGTTACTCTAACACATACTGGGAAACTGTTAATCTCACAGACACTGGGATACTGTTACTCGCACAGACACTGGGATAGTGTTACTCTCACACACACACACACACACTGGGATACTGTTACTCTCACACATACTCACTGAAATACTGTTAATCTCACAGACACTGGGATACTGTTACTCTCTCAGACACTGGGATACTGTTACTCTCACACACACACGCTGGCATACTGTTACTCTCACACATACTCACTGGGAAACTGTTAATCTCACAGACGCTGGGATACTGTTAATCTCACAGACACTAGGATACTGTTAATCTCACAGACACTGGGATACTGTTACTCTCACAGACACTGGGATACTGTTAATCTCACAGACACTGGGATACTGTTACTCTCACACACACACACACACTGGGATACTGTTAATCTCACAGACACTGGGATACTGTTACTTTCACAGACACTGGGATAGTGTTACTCTCAGACACTGGGATACTGTTACTCTCACACACACACACTGGAATACTGTTATTTTCACACATACTGGGATACTGTTAATCTCACAGACACTGGGATACTGTTACTCTCACAGACACTGGGATGCTGTTACTCTCACAGACACTGGGATAGTGTTACTCTCACAGACACTTGGATACTGTTACTCTCACAGACACTGGGAGACTGTTACTCTCACAGACACTGGGATAGTGTTACTCTCAGACGCTGGAATACTGTTACTCTCACAGACACTGGGATACTGTTACTCTCACACATACTGGGAAACTGTTAATCTCACAGACACTGGGATACTGTTACTCTCTCAGACACTGGGATACTGTTACTCTCACAGACACTGGGATACTGTTACTCTCACACATCCACTGGGATAGTGTTACTCTCACACACACACACTGGGATACTGTTACTCTCACACATACTCACTGGGATACAGTTACTCTCACAGACACTGGGATACTGTTACTCTCACAGACACTGGGATACTGTTACTCTCACATACACTGGGGTACTTTCACAAACACTGGGATACTGTTACTCTCACAGACACTGGGACAGTGTTACTCTCACAGACACTGGGATACTGTTACTCTCACACACACACACTGGGATACTGTTAATCTCACAGACACTGGGATACTGTTACTCTCTCAGACACTGGGATACTGTTACTCTCACAGACACTGGGATACTATTACTCTCACACACACACTGGGATACTGTTAATCTCACAGACACTGGGATACTGTTACTCTCACACACACACACTGGGATACTGTTACTCTCTTGGACACTGGGAAACTTACTCTCACAGACACTGGGATACTGTTACTCTCACACATACTGGGAAACTGTTAATCTCACAGACACTGGGATACTGTTACTCTCACAGACACTGGGATACTATTACTCTCACACACACACTGGGATACTGTTAATCTCACAGACACTGGGATACTGTTACTCTTACACACACACACTGGGATACTGTTACTCTCTTAGACACTGGGAAACTTACTCTCACAGACACTGGGATACTGTTACTCTCACACATACTGGGAAACTGTTAATCTCACAGACACTGGGATACTGTTACTCGCACAGACACTGGGATAGTGTTACTCTCACACACACACACACACACTGGGATACTGTTACTCTCACACATACTCACTGAAATACTGTTAATCTCACAGACACTGGGATACTGTTACTCTCACAGTGGGATACTGTTACTCTCACACACACACACTGGGAGACTGGTAATCTCACAGACACTGGGATACTATTACTCTCTCAGACACTGGGATACTGTTACTCTCTCACATACTCACTGGGAAACTGTTAATCTCACAGACACTGGGATACTGTTAATCTCACAGACACTGGGATACTGTTACTCTCACAGAAACTGGGATAGTGTTACTCTCACATTCAGTGGGATAGTGTTACTCTCACACACACACACTGGGATACTGTTACTCTCACACATACTCACTGAAATACTGTTAATCTCACAGACACTGGGATACTGTTACTCTCTCAGACACTGGGATACTGTTACTCTCACACACACACGCTGGCATACTGTTACTCTCACACATACTCACTGGGAAACTGTTAATCTCACAGACACTGGGATACTGTTAATCTCACAGACACTGGGATACTGTTAATCTCACAGACACTGGGATACTGTTACTCTCACAGACACTGGGATACTGTTAATCTCACAGACACTGGGATACTGTTAATCTCACAGACACTGGGATACTGTTACTCTCACAGACACTGGGATACTGTTAATCTCACAGACACTGGGATACTGTTACTCTCACACACACACACACACTGGGATACTGTTAATCTCACAGACACTGGGATACTGTTACTCTCACAGACACTGGGATAGTGTTACTCTCAGACACTGGGATACTGTTACTCTCACACACACACACTGGAATACTGTTATTCTCACACATACTGGGATACTGTTAATCTCACAGACACTGGGATACTGTTACTCTCACAGACACTGGGATCCTGTTACTCTTACACACACTCACTGGGATACTGTTAATCTCACAGACACTGGGATACTGTTCCTCTCAGACACTGGGATAGTGTTACTCTCACAGACACTGGGATACTGTTAATCTCACAGACACTGGGATACGGTTACTCTCACAGACACTGGGATACTGTTACTCTCACAGACACTGGGATACTGTTACTCTCACAGACACTGGGATAGTGTTACTCTCACACATGCTGGGAAACTGTTAATCGCACAGACACTGGGATACTGTTACTCTCACAGACACTGGGATAGTGTTACTCTCACACACACACACTGGGATACTGTTTCTCTCACACATGCTCACTTAGATACTGTTAATCTCACAGACACTGGGATACTGTTACACTCACAGACAGTGGGATACTATTACTCTCTCACACACACACAGTGGTATACTGGCAATCTTACAGACACTGGGATACTGTTACTCTCTCAGACACTGGGATACAGTTACTCTCACACACACACACTGGGATCGTGTTACTCTCACACATACTCACTGGGAAACTGTTAATCTCACAGACACTGGGATACTGTTAATCTCACAGACACTGGGATACTGTTACTCTCACAGACACTGGGATAGTGTTACTCTCACATTCACTGCGATACTGTTACTCTCACAGACACTGGAATAGTGTTCCTCTCACACACACACACTGGGATACTGTTAATCTCACAGACACTGGGATACTGTTACTCTCAGAGACATTGGGATAGTGTTACTCTCACAGACACACACTGGGATACTGTTAATCTCACAGACACTGGGATACTGTTACTCTCACACACACACACTGGGATACTGTTACTCTCACACATACTCACTGGGATACTGTTAATCTCACAGACACTGGGATACTGTTACTATCACAGACACTGGGATACTGTTACTCTCACAGACACTGGGATACTGTTACTCTCACACACACACACTGGGATACTGTTAATCTCACAGACACTGGGATAGTGTTACTCTCTCACACGCACACTGGGATACTGTTAATCTCACAGACACTTGGATACTGTTACTCTCACAGACACTAGAATACTGTTAATCTCACAGACACTGGGATACTGTTCCTCTCACAGACCCTGGGATAGTGTTACTCACACACACACACTGGGATACTGTTTCTCTCACAGACACTGGGATACTGTTACTCTCACACACACACACTGGGATACTGTTACTCTCACACATACTCACTGGGATACTGTTAATCTCACAGACACTGGGATACTGTTACTATCACAGACACTGGGATACTGTTAATCTCACAGACACTGGGATACTGTTACTCTCACACACACACACTGGGATACTGTTACTCTCACACATACTCACTGGGATACTGTTAATCTCACAGACAGTGGGATACTGTTACTCTCACAGATCCTGGGATAGTGTTACTCACACACACACACTGGGATTCTGTTTCTCTCACAGACACTGGGATAGTGTTACTCACACACACACACACTGGGCTACTGTTACTCTCACTGACACTGGGATACTGTTACTCTCACAGACACTGGGATAGTGTTACTCTCACACACACACACACTGGGATACAGTTACTCTCACGCATACTGGGATACAGTTACTCTCACAGACACTGGGATACTGTTACTCTCACAGACACTAGGATACTGTTACTCTCAGACACTGGTACACTGTTACTCACACACATACACACTGGGATCCTGTTACTCTTACACACACACACTGGGATACTGTCACTCTCACAGTTACTGGGATACTGTTACTCTCACAGACACTGGGATACTGTTACTCTCACACATACACTGGGGTACTTTCACAAACAATGGGATACTGTTACTCTCACACGCACACACTCGGATACTGTTAGTCTCTCACACAGACACGGGATACTGTTACCCTGTCAGAAACTGGGATACTGTTATTCTCACACACACACTGGGATGCTGTTACTCTCACAGACACTGGGATAGTGTTACTCTCACAGACACTTGGATACTGTTACTCTCACAGACACTGGGATACTGTTACTCTCACAGACACTGGGATAGTGTTACTCTCAGACACTGGAATACTGTTACTCTCACAGACACTGGGATACTGTTACTCTCACACATACTGGAAAACTGTTCTTCTCACAGACACTGGGATACTGTTACTCTCTCACACATACACTGGGATAGTGTTACTCTCACACACACACACTGGGATACTGTTACTCTCACACATACTCACTGGGATACAGTTACTCTCACAGCCACTGGGATACTGTTACTCTCACAGACACTGGGATACTGTTACTCTCACATACACTGGGGTACTTTCACAAACACTGGGATACTGTTACTCTCACAGACACTGGGATAGTGTTACTCACACACACACACACTGGGATACTGTTACTCTCACAGACACTTGGATAGTGTTACTCTCACACACACACACTGGGATACTGTTACTCTCACAGTGGGATACTGTTACTCTCACACACACACACTGGGATACTGTTACTCTCTTAGACACTGGGAAACTGTTACTCTCACAGACACTGGGATACTGTTATTCTCACACATACTGGGAAACTGTTAATCTCACAGACACTGGGATACTGTTACTCGCACAGACACTGGGATAGTGTTACTCTCACACACACACACACTGGGATACTGTTACTCTCACACATACTCACTGAAATACTGTTAATCTCACAGACACTGGGATACTGTTACTCTCACAGACACTGGGATAGTGTTACTCTCACACACACACACTGGGATACTGTTAATCTCACAGACAGTGGGATACTGTTACTCTCACACACACACACTGGGAAACTGTTACTCTCTTAGACACTGGGAAACTGTTACTCTCACAGACACTGGGATAGTGTTACTCTCACACACACACACTGGGATACTGTTTCTCTCACACATGCTCACTTAGATACTGTTAATCTCACAGACACTGGGATACTGTTACTCTCACAGACAGTGGGATACTATTACTCTCTCACACACACACAGTGGTATACTGGCAATCTTACAGACACTGGGATACTGTTACTCTCTCAGACACTGGGATACAGTTACTCTCACACACACACACTGGGATAGTGTTACTCTCACACATACTCACTGGGAAACTGTTAATCTCACAGACACTGGGATACTGTTAATCTCACAGACACTGGGATACTGTTACTCTCACAGACACTGGGATAGTGTTACTCTCACATTCACTGGGATACTGTTACTCTCACAGACACTGGAATAGTGTTCCTCTCACACACACACACTGGGATACTGTTAATCTCACAGACACTGGGATACTGTTACTCTCAGAGACATTGGGATAGTGTTACTCTCACAGACACACACTGGGATACTGTTAATCTCACAGACACTGGGATACTGTTACTCTCACACACACACACTGGGATACTGTTACTCTCACACATACTCACTGGGATACTGTTAATCTCACAGACACTGGGATACTGTTACTATCACAGACACTGGGATACTGTTACTCTCACAGACACTGGGATACTGTTACTCTCACACACACACACTGGGATACTGTTAATCTCACAGACACTGGGATAGTGTTACTCTCTCACACGCACACTGGGATACTGTTAATCTCACAGACACTTGGATACTGTTACTCTCACAGACACTAGAATACTGTTAATCTCACAGACACTGGGATACTGTTCCTCTCACAGACCCTGGGATAGTGTTACTCACACACACACACTGGGATACTGTTTCTCTCACAGACACTGGGATACTGTTACTCTCACACACACACACTGGGATACTGTTACTCTCACACATACTCACTGGGATACTGTTAATCTCACAGACACTGGGATACTGTTACTATCACAGACACTGGGATACTGTTAATCTCACAGACACTGGGATACTGTTACTCTCACACACACACACTGGGATACTGTTACTCTCACACATACTCACTGGGATACTGTTAATCTCACAGACAGTGGGATACTGTTACTCTCACAGATCCTGGGATAGTGTTACTCACACACACACACTGGGATTCTGTTTCTCTCACAGACACTGGGATAGTGTTACTCACACACACACACACTGGGCTACTGTTACTCTCACTGACACTGGGATACTGTTACTCTCACAGACACTGGGATAGTGTTACTCTCACACACACACACACTGGGATACAGTTACTCTCACGCATACTGGGATACAGTTACTCTCACAGACACTGGGATACTGTTACTCTCACAGACACTAGGATACTGTTACTCTCAGACACTGGTACACTGTTACTCACACACATACACACTGGGATCCTGTTACTCTTACACACACACACTGGGATACTGTCACTCTCACAGTTACTGGGATACTGTTACTCTCACAGACACTGGGATACTGTTACTCTCACACATACACTGGGGTACTTTCACAAACAATGGGATACTGTTACTCTCACACGCACACACTCGGATACTGTTAGTCTCTCACACAGACACGGGATACTGTTACCCTCTCAGAAACTGGGAAACTGTTCTTCTCACAGACACTGGGATACTGTTACTCTCACATGCACTGGGGTACTTTCACAAACACTGGGATACTGTTACTCTCACAGACACTGGGATAGTGTTACTCACACACACACACACTGGGATACTGTTACTCTCACAGACACTGGGATAGTGTTACTCTCACACACACACACACTGGGATACAGTTACTCTCACGCATACTGGGATACAGTTACTCTCACAGACACTGGGATACTGTTACTCTCACAGACACTAGGATACTGTTACTCTCAGACACTGGTACACTGTTACTCACACACATACACACTGGGATCCTGTTACTCTTACACACACACACTGGGATACTGTCACTCTCACAGTTACTGGGATACTGTTACTCTCACAGACACTGGGATACTGTTACTCTCACACATACACTGGGGTACTTTCACAAACAATGGGATACTGTTACTCTCACACGCACACACTCGGATACTGTTAGTCTCTCACACAGACACGGGATACTGTTACCCTCTCAGAAACTGGGAAACTGTTCTTCTCACAGACACTGGGATACTGTTACTCTCACATGCACTGGGGTACTTTCACAAACACTGGGATACTGTTACTCTCACAGACACTGGGATAGTGTTACTCACACACACACACACTGGGATACTGTTACTCTCACAGACACTGGGATAGTGTTACTCTCACACACACACACTGGGATACTGTTACTCTCACAGTGGGATACTGTTACTCTCACACACACACACTGGGATACTGTTACTCTCTTAGACACTGGGAAACTGTTACTCTCACAGACACTGGGATACTGTTATTCTCACACATACTGGGAAACTGTTAATCTCACAGACACTGGGATACTGTTACTCGCACAGACACTGGGATAGTGTTACTCTCACACACACACACACTGGGATACTGTTACTCTCACACATACTCACTGAAATACTGTTAATCTCACAGACACTGGGATACTGTTACTCTCACAGACACTGGGATAGTGTTACTCTCACACACACACACTGGGAAACTGTTACTCTCTTAGACACTGGGAAACTGTTACTCTCACAGACACTGGGATAGTGTTACTCTCACACACACACACTGGGATACTGTTTCTCTCACACATGCTCACTTAGATACTGTTAATCTCACAGACACTGGGATACTGTTACTCTCACAGACAGTGGGATACTATTACTCTCTCACACACACACAGTGGTATACTGGCAATCTTACAGACACTGGGATACTGTTACTCTCTCAGACACTGGGATACAGTTACTCTCACACACACACACTGGGATAGTGTTACTCTCACACATACTCACTGGGAAACTGTTAATCTCACAGACACTGGGATACTGTTAATCTCACAGACACTGGGATACTGTTACTCTCACAGACACTGGGATAGTGTTACTCTCACATTCACTGGGATACTGTTACTCTCACAGACACTGGAATAGTGTTCCTCTCACACACACACACTGGGATACTGTTAATCTCACAGACACTGGGATACTGTTACTCTCAGAGACATTGGGATAGTGTTACTCTCACAGACACACACTGGGATACTGTTAATCTCACAGACACTGGGATACTGTTACTCTCACACACACACACTGGGATACTGTTACTCTCACACATACTCACTGGGATACTGTTAATCTCACAGACACTGGGATACTGTTACTATCACAGACACTGGGATACTGTTACTCTCACAGACACTGGGATACTGTTACTCTCACACACACACACTGGGATACTGTTAATCTCACAGACACTGGGATAGTGTTACTCTCTCACACGCACACTGGGATACTGTTAATCTCACAGACACTTGGATACTGTTACTCTCACAGACACTAGAATACTGTTAATCTCACAGACACTGGGATACTGTTCCTCTCACAGACCCTGGGATAGTGTTACTCACACACACACACTGGGATACTGTTTCTCTCACAGACACTGGGATACTGTTACTCTCACACACACACACTGGGATACTGTTACTCTCACACATACTCACTGGGATACTGTTAATCTCACAGACACTGGGATACTGTTACTATCACAGACACTGGGATACTGTTAATCTCACAGACACTGGGATACTGTTACTCTCACACACACACACTGGGATACTGTTACTCTCACACATACTCACTGGGATACTGTTAATCTCACAGACAGTGGGATACTGTTACTCTCACAGATCCTGGGATAGTGTTACTCACACACACACACTGGGATTCTGTTTCTCTCACAGACACTGGGATAGTGTTACTCACACACACACACACTGGGCTACTGTTACTCTCACTGACACTGGGATACTGTTACTCTCACAGACACTGGGATAGTGTTACTCTCACACACACACACTGGGATACAGTTACTCTCACGCATACTGGGATACAGTTACTCTCACAGACACTGGGATACTGTTACTCTCACAGACACTAGGATACTGTTACTCTCAGACACTGGTACACTGTTACTCACACACATACACACTGGGATCCTGTTACTCTTACACACACACACTGGGATACTGTTACTCTCACACATACACTGGGGTACTTTCACAAACAATGGGATACTGTTACTCTCACACGCACACACTCGGATACTGTTAGTCTCTCACACAGACACGGGATACTGTTACCCTCTCAGAAACTGGGATACTGTTATTCTCACACACACACTGGGATGCTGTTACTCTCACAGACACTGGGATAGTGTTACTCTCACAGACACTTGGATACTGTTACTCTCACAGACACTGGGATACTGTTACTCTCACAGACACTGGGATAGTGTTACTCTCAGACACTGGAATACTGTTACTCTCACAGACACTGGGATACTGTTACTCTCACAGACAGTGGGATACTATTACTCTCTCACACACACACAGTGGTATACTGGCAATCTTACAGACACTGGGATACTGTTACTCTCTCAGACACTGGGATACAGTTACTCTCACACACACACACTGGGATAGTGTTACTCTCACACATACTCACTGGGAAACTGTTAATCTCACAGACACTGGGATACTGTTAATCTCACAGACACTGGGATACTGTTACTCTCACAGACACTGGGATAGTGTTACTCTCACATTCACTGGGATACTGTTACTCTCACAGACACTGGAATAGTGTTCCTCTCACACACACACACTGGGATACTGTTAATCTCACAGACACTGGGATACTGTTACTCTCAGAGACATTGGGATAGTGTTACTCTCACAGACACACACTGGGATACTGTTAATCTCACAGACACTGGGATACTGTTACTCTCACACACACACACTGGGATACTGTTACTCTCACACATACTCACTGGGATACTGTTAATCTCACAGACACTGGGATACTGTTACTATCACAGACACTGGGATACTGTTACTCTCACAGACACTGGGATACTGTTACTCTCACACACACACACTGGGATACTGTTAATCTCACAGACACTGGGATAGTGTTACTCTCTCACACGCACACTGGGATACTGTTAATCTCACAGACACTTGGATACTGTTACTCTCACAGACACTAGAATACTGTTAATCTCACAGACACTGGGATACTGTTCCTCTCACAGACCCTGGGATAGTGTTACTCACACACACACACTGGGATACTGTTTCTCTCACAGACACTGGGATACTGTTACTCTCACACACACACACTGGGATACTGTTACTCTCACACATACTCACTGGGATACTGTTAATCTCACAGACACTGGGATACTGTTACTATCACAGACACTGGGATACTGTTAATCTCACAGACACTGGGATACTGTTACTCTCACACACACACACTGGGATACTGTTACTCTCACACATACTCACTGGGATACTGTTAATCTCACAGACAGTGGGATACTGTTACTCTCACAGATCCTGGGATAGTGTTACTCACACACACACACTGGGATTCTGTTTCTCTCACAGACACTGGGATAGTGTTACTCACACACACACACACTGGGCTACTGTTACTCTCACTGACACTGGGATACTGTTACTCTCACAGACACTGGGATAGTGTTACTCTCACACACACACACTGGGATACAGTTACTCTCACGCATACTGGGATACAGTTACTCTCACAGACACTGGGATACTGTTACTCTCACAGACACTAGGATACTGTTACTCTCAGACACTGGTACACTGTTACTCACACACATACACACTGGGATCCTGTTACTCTTACACACACACACTGGGATACTGTTACTCTCACACATACACTGGGGTACTTTCACAAACAATGGGATACTGTTACTCTCACACGCACACACTCGGATACTGTTAGTCTCTCACACAGACACGGGATACTGTTACCCTCTCAGAAACTGGGATACTGTTATTCTCACACACACACTGGGATGCTGTTACTCTCACAGACACTGGGATAGTGTTACTCTCACAGACACTTGGATACTGTTACTCTCACAGACACTGGGATACTGTTACTCTCACAGACACTGGGATAGTGTTACTCTCAGACACTGGAATACTGTTACTCTCACAGACACTGGGATACTGTTACTCTCACACACACACACTGGGATACTGTTTCTCTCACACATGCTCACTTAGATACTGTTAATCTCACAGACACTGGGATACTGTTACTCTCACAGACAGTGGGATACTATTACTCTCTCACACACACACAGTGGTATACTGGCAATCTTACAGACACTGGGATACTGTTACTCTCTCAGACACTGGGATACAGTTACTCTCACACACACACACTGGGATAGTGTTACTCTCACACATACTCACTGGGAAACTGTTAATCTCACAGACACTGGGATACTGTTAATCTCACAGACACTGGGATACTGTTACTCTCACAGACACTGGGATAGTGTTACTCTCACATTCACTGGGATACTGTTACTCTCACAGACACTGGAATAGTGTTCCTCTCACACACACACACTGGGATACTGTTAATCTCACAGACACTGGGATACTGTTACTCTCAGAGACATTGGGATAGTGTTACTCTCACAGACACACACTGGGATACTGTTAATCTCACAGACACTGGGATACTGTTACTCTCACACACACACACTGGGATACTGTTACTCTCACACATACTCACTGGGATACTGTTAATCTCACAGACACTGGGATACTGTTACTATCACAGACACTGGGATACTGTTACTCTCACAGACACTGGGATACTGTTACTCTCACACACACACACTGGGATACTGTTAATCTCACAGACACTGGGATAGTGTTACTCTCTCACACGCACACTGGGATACTGTTAATCTCACAGACACTGGGATACTGTTCCTCTCACAGACCCTGGGATAGTGTTACTCACACACACACACTGGGATACTGTTTCTCTCACAGACACTGGGATACTGTTACTCTCACACACACACACTGGGATACTGTTACTCTCACACATACTCACTGGGATACTGTTAATCTCACAGACACTGGGATACTGTTACTATCACAGACACTGGGATACTGTTAATCTCACAGACACTGGGATACTGTTACTCTCACACACACACACTGGGATACTGTTACTCTCACACATACTCACTGGGATACTGTTAATCTCACAGACAGTGGGATACTGTTACTCTCACAGATCCTGGGATAGTGTTACTCACACACACACACTGGGATTCTGTTTCTCTCACAGACACTGGGATAGTGTTACTCACACACACACACACTGGGCTACTGTTACTCTCACTGACACTGGGATACTGTTACTCTCACAGACACTGGGATAGTGTTACTCTCACACACACACACTGGGATACAGTTACTCTCACGCATACTGGGATACAGTTACTCTCACAGACACTGGGATACTGTTACTCTCACAGACACTAGGATACTGTTACTCTCAGACACTGGTACACTGTTACTCACACACATACACACTGGGATCCTGTTACTCTTACACACACACACTGGGATACTGTTACTCTCACACATACACTGGGGTACTTTCACAAACAATGGGATACTGTTACTCTCACACGCACACACTCGGATACTGTTAGTCTCTCACACAGACACGGGATACTGTTACCCTCTCAGAAACTGGGATACTGTTATTCTCACACACACACTGGGATGCTGTTACTCTCACAGACACTGGGATAGTGTTACTCTCACAGACACTTGGATACTGTTACTCTCACAGACACTGGGATACTGTTACTCTCACAGACACTGGGATAGTGTTACTCTCAGACACTGGAATACTGTTACTCTCACAGACACTGGGATACTGTTACTCTCACAGACAGTGGGATACTATTACTCTCTCACACACACACAGTGGTATACTGGCAATCTTACAGACACTGGGATACTGTTACTCTCTCAGACACTGGGATACAGTTACTCTCACACACACACACTGGGATAGTGTTACTCTCACACATACTCACTGGGAAACTGTTAATCTCACAGACACTGGGATACTGTTAATCTCACAGACACTGGGATACTGTTACTCTCACAGACACTGGGATAGTGTTACTCTCACATTCACTGGGATACTGTTACTCTCACAGACACTGGAATAGTGTTCCTCTCACACACACACACTGGGATACTGTTAATCTCACAGACACTGGGATACTGTTACTCTCAGAGACATTGGGATAGTGTTACTCTCACAGACACACACTGGGATACTGTTAATCTCACAGACACTGGGATACTGTTACTCTCACACACACACACTGGGATACTGTTACTCTCACACATACTCACTGGGATACTGTTAATCTCACAGACACTGGGATACTGTTACTATCACAGACACTGGGATACTGTTACTCTCACAGACACTGGGATACTGTTACTCTCACACACACACACTGGGATACTGTTAATCTCACAGACACTGGGATAGTGTTACTCTCTCACACGCACACTGGGATACTGTTAATCTCACAGACACTTGGATACTGTTACTCTCACAGACACTAGAATACTGTTAATCTCACAGACACTGGGATACTGTTCCTCTCACAGACCCTGGGATAGTGTTACTCACACACACACACTGGGATACTGTTTCTCTCACAGACACTGGGATACTGTTACTCTCACACACACACACTGGGATACTGTTACTCTCACACATACTCACTGGGATACTGTTAATCTCACAGACACTGGGATACTGTTACTATCACAGACACTGGGATACTGTTAATCTCACAGACACTGGGATACTGTTACTCTCACACACACACACTGGGATACTGTTACTCTCACACATACTCACTGGGATACTGTTAATCTCACAGACAGTGGGATACTGTTACTCTCACAGATCCTGGGATAGTGTTACTCACACACACACACTGGGATTCTGTTTCTCTCACAGACACTGGGATAGTGTTACTCACACACACACACACTGGGCTACTGTTACTCTCACTGACACTGGGATACTGTTACTCTCACAGACACTGGGATAGTGTTACTCTCACACACACACACTGGGATACAGTTACTCTCACGCATACTGGGATACAGTTACTCTCACAGACACTGGGATACTGTTACTCTCACAGACACTAGGATACTGTTACTCTCAGACACTGGTACACTGTTACTCACACACATACACACTGGGATCCTGTTACTCTTACACACACACACTGGGATACTGTTACTCTCACACATACACTGGGGTACTTTCACAAACAATGGGATACTGTTACTCTCACACGCACACACTCGGATACTGTTAGTCTCTCACACAGACACGGGATACTGTTACCCTCTCAGAAACTGGGATACTGTTATTCTCACACACACACTGGGATGCTGTTACTCTCACAGACACTGGGATAGTGTTACTCTCACAGACACTTGGATACTGTTACTCTCACAGACACTGGGATACTGTTACTCTCACAGACACTGGGATAGTGTTACTCTCAGACACTGGAATACTGTTACTCTCACAGACACTGGGATACTGTTACTCTCACACACACACACTGGGATACTGTTTCTCTCACACATGCTCACTTAGATACTGTTAATCTCACAGACACTGGGATACTGTTACTCTCACAGACAGTGGGATACTATTACTCTCTCACACACACACAGTGGTATACTGGCAATCTTACAGACACTGGGATACTGTTACTCTCTCAGACACTGGGATACAGTTACTCTCACACACACACACTGGGATAGTGTTACTCTCACACATACTCACTGGGAAACTGTTAATCTCACAGACACTGGGATACTGTTAATCTCACAGACACTGGGATACTGTTACTCTCACAGACACTGGGATAGTGTTACTCTCACATTCACTGGGATACTGTTACTCTCACAGACACTGGAATAGTGTTCCTCTCACACACACACACTGGGATACTGTTAATCTCACAGACACTGGGATACTGTTACTCTCAGAGACATTGGGATAGTGTTACTCTCACAGACACACACTGGGATACTGTTAATCTCACAGACACTGGGATACTGTTACTCTCACACACACACACTGGGATACTGTTACTCTCACACATACTCACTGGGATACTGTTAATCTCACAGACACTGGGATACTGTTACTATCACAGACACTGGGATACTGTTACTCTCACAGACACTGGGATACTGTTACTCTCACACACACACACTGGGATACTGTTAATCTCACAGACACTGGGATAGTGTTACTCTCTCACACGCACACTGGGATACTGTTAATCTCACAGACACTTGGATACTGTTACTCTCACAGACACTAGAATACTGTTAATCTCACAGACACTGGGATACTGTTCCTCTCACAGACCCTGGGATAGTGTTACTCACACACACACACTGGGATACTGTTTCTCTCACAGACACTGGGATACTGTTACTCTCACACACACACACTGGGATACTGTTACTCTCACACATACTCACTGGGATACTGTTAATCTCACAGACACTGGGATACTGTTACTATCACAGACACTGGGATACTGTTAATCTCACAGACACTGGGATACTGTTACTCTCACACACACACACTGGGATACTGTTACTCTCACACATACTCACTGGGATACTGTTAATCTCACAGACAGTGGGATACTGTTACTCTCACAGATCCTGGGATAGTGTTACTCACACACACACACTGGGATTCTGTTTCTCTCACAGACACTGGGATAGTGTTACTCACACACACACACACTGGGCTACTGTTACTCTCACTGACACTGGGATACTGTTACTCTCACAGACACTGGGATAGTGTTACTCTCACACACACACACTGGGATACAGTTACTCTCACGCATACTGGGATACAGTTACTCTCACAGACACTGGGATACTGTTACTCTCACAGACACTAGGATACTGTTACTCTCAGACACTGGTACACTGTTACTCACACACATACACACTGGGATCCTGTTACTCTTACACACACACACTGGGATACTGTTACTCTCACACATACACTGGGGTACTTTCACAAACAATGGGATACTGTTACTCTCACACGCACACACTCGGATACTGTTAGTCTCTCACACAGACACGGGATACTGTTACCCTCTCAGAAACTGGGATACTGTTATTCTCACACACACACTGGGATGCTGTTACTCTCAGAGACATTGGGATAGTGTTACTCTCACAGACACACACTGGGATACTGTTAATCTCACAGACACTGGGATACTGTTACTCTCACACACACACACTGGGATACTGTTACTCTCACACATACTCACTGGGATACTGTTAATCTCACAGACACTGGGATACTGTTACTATCACAGACACTGGGATACTGTTACTCTCACAGACACTGGGATACTGTTACTCTCACACACACACACTGGGATACTGTTAATCTCACAGACACTGGGATAGTGTTACTCTCTCACACGCACACTGGGATACTGTTAATCTCACAGACACTTGGATACTGTTACTCTCACAGACACTAGAATACTGTTAATCTCACAGACACTGGGATACTGTTCCTCTCACAGACCCTGGGATAGTGTTACTCACACACACACACTGGGATACTGTTTCTCTCACAGACACTGGGATACTGTTACTCTCACACACACACACTGGGATACTGTTACTCTCACACATACTCACTGGGATACTGTTAATCTCACAGACACTGGGATACTGTTACTATCACAGACACTGGGATACTGTTAATCTCACAGACACTGGGATACTGTTACTCTCACACACACACACTGGGATACTGTTACTCTCACACATACTCACTGGGATACTGTTAATCTCACAGACAGTGGGATACTGTTACTCTCACAGATCCTGGGATAGTGTTACTCACACACACACACTGGGATTCTGTTTCTCTCACAGACACTGGGATAGTGTTACTCACACACACACACACTGGGCTACTGTTACTCTCACTGACACTGGGATACTGTTACTCTCACAGACACTGGGATAGTGTTACTCTCACACACACACACTGGGATACAGTTACTCTCACGCATACTGGGATACAGTTACTCTCACAGACACTGGGATACTGTTACTCTCACAGACACTAGGATACTGTTACTCTCAGACACTGGTACACTGTTACTCACACACATACACACTGGGATCCTGTTACTCTTACACACACACACTGGGATACTGTTACTCTCACACATACACTGGGGTACTTTCACAAACAATGGGATACTGTTACTCTCACACGCACACACTCGGATACTGTTAGTCTCTCACACAGACACGGGATACTGTTACCCTCTCAGAAACTGGGATACTGTTATTCTCACACACACACTGGGATGCTGTTACTCTCACAGACACTGGGATAGTGTTACTCTCACAGACACTTGGATACTGTTACTCTCACAGACACTGGGATACTGTTACTCTCACAGACACTGGGATAGTGTTACTCTCAGACACTGGAATACTGTTACTCTCACAGACACTGGGATACTGTTACTCTCACACATACTGGGAAACTGTTCTTCTCACAGACACTGGGATACTGTTACTCTCTCACACATACACTGGGATAGTGTTACTCTCACACACACACACTGGGATACTGTTACTCTCACACATACTCACTGGGATACAGTTACTCTCACAGCCACTGGGATACTGTTACTCTCACAGACACTGGGATAGTGTTACTCTCACATACACTGGGGTACTTTCACAAACACTGGGATACTGTTACTCTCACAGACACTGGGATAGTGTTACTCTCACACACACACACCGGGATACTGTTACTCTCACAGACACTGGGATAGTGTTACTCTCACACACACACACTGGGATACTGTTACTCTCAGTGGGATACTGTTACTCTCACACACACACACTGGGATACTGTTACTCTCTTAGACACTGGGAAACTGTTACTCTCACAGACACTGGGATACTGTTATTCTCACACATACTGGGAAACTGTTAATCTCACAGACACTGGGATACTGTTACTCGCACAGACACTGGGATAGTGTTACTCTCACACACACACACTGGGATACTGTTACTCTCACACATACTCACTGAAATACTGTTAATCTCACAGACACTGGGATACTGTTACTCTCACAGACACTGGGATAGTGTTACTCTCACACACACACACTGGGATACTGTTAATCTCACAGACAGTGGGATACTGTTACTCTCACACACACACACTGGGAAACTGTTACTCTCTTAGACACTGGGAAACTGTTACTCTCACAGACACTGGGATATTGTTACTCTCACACATACTGGGAAACTGTTAATCTCACAGACACTGGGATAGTGTTACTCTCACACACACACACTGGGATACTGTTTCTCTCACACATGCTCACTTAGATACTGTTAATCTCACAGACACTGGGATACTGTTACTCTCACAGACAGTGGGATACTATTACTCTCTCACACACACACAGTGGTATACTGGCAATCTTACAGACACTGGGATACTGTTACTCTCTCAGACACTGGGATACAGTTACTCTCACACACACACACTGGGATAGTGTTACTCTCACACATACTCACTGGGAAACTGTTAATCTCACAGACACTGGGATACTGTTAATCTCACAGACACTGGGATACTGTTACTCTCACAGACACTGGGATAGTGTTACTCTCACATTCACTGGGATACTGTTACTCTCACAGACACTGGAATAGTGTTCCTCTCACACACACACACTGGGATACTGTTAATCTCACAGACACTGGGATACTGTTACTCTCAGAGACATTGGGATAGTGTTACTCTCACAGACACACACTGGGATACTGTTAATCTCACAGACACTGGGATACTGTTACTCTCACACACACACTGGGATACTGTTACTCTCACACATACTCACTGGGATACTGTTAATCTCACAGACACTGGGATACTGTTACTATCACAGACACTGGGATACTGTTACTCTCACAGACACTGGGATACTGTTACTCTCACACACACACACTGGGATACTGTTAATCTCACAGACACTGGGATAGTGTTACTCTCTCACACGCACACTGGGATACTGTTAATCTCACAGACACTTGGATACTGTTACTCTCACAGACACTAGAATACTGTTAATCTCACAGACACTGGGATACTGTTCCTCTCACAGACCCTGGGATAGTGTTACTCACACACACACACTGGGATACTGTTTCTCTCACAGACACTGGGATACTGTTACTCTCACACACACACACTGGGATACTGTTACTCTCACACATACTCACTGGGATACTGTTAATCTCACAGACACTGGGATACTGTTACTATCACAGACACTGGGATACTGTTAATCTCACAGACACTGGGATACTGTTACTCTCACACACACACACTGGGATACTGTTACTCTCACACATACTCACTGGGATACTGTTAATCTCACAGACAGTGGGATACTGTTACTCTCACAGATCCTGGGATAGTGTTACTCACACACACACACTGGGATTCTGTTTCTCTCACAGACACTGGGATAGTGTTACTCACACACACACACACTGGGCTACTGTTACTCTCACTGACACTGGGATACTGTTACTCTCACAGACACTGGGATAGTGTTACTCTCACACACACACACACTGGGATACAGTTACTCTCACGCATACTGGGATACAGTTACTCTCACAGACACTGGGATACTGTTACTCTCACAGACACTAGGATACTGTTACTCTCAGACACTGGTACACTGTTACTCACACACATACACACTGGGATCCTGTTACTCTTACACACACACACTGGGATACTGTCACTCTCACAGTTACTGGGATACTGTTACTCTCACAGACACTGGGATACTGTTACTCTCACACATACACTGGGGTACTTTCACAAACAATGGGATACTGTTACTCTCACACGCACACACTCGGATACTGTTAGTCTCTCACACAGACACGGGATACTGTTACCCTCTCAGAAACTGGGAAACTGTTCTTCTCACAGACACTGGGATACTGTTACTCTCTCACACATACACTGGGATAGTGTTACTCTCACACACACACACTGGGATACTGTTACTCTCACACATACTCACTGGGATACAGTTACTCTCACAGCCACTGGGATACTGTTACTCTCACAGACACTGGGATACTGTTACTCTCACATACACTGGGGTACTTTCACAAACACTGGGATACTGTTACTCTCACAGACACTGGGATAGTGTTACTCACACACACACACACTGGGATACTGTTACTCTCACAGACACTGGGATAGTGTTACTCTCACACACACACACTGGGATACTGTTACTCTCACAGTGGGATACTGTTACTCTCACACACACACACTGGGATACTGTTACTCTCTTAGACACTGGGAAACTGTTACTCTCACAGACACTGGGATACTGTTATTCTCACACATACTGGGAAACTGTTAATCTCACAGACACTGGGATACTGTTACTCGCACAGACACTGGGATAGTGTTACTCTCACACACACACACACTGGGATACTGTTACTCTCACACATACTCACTGAAATACTGTTAATCTCACAGACACTGGGATACTGTTACTCTCACAGACACTGGGATAGTGTTACTCTCACACACACACACTGGGATACTGTTAATCTCACAGACAGTGGGATACTGTTACTCTCACACACACACACTGGGAAACTGTTACTCTCTTAGACACTGGGAAACTGTTACTCTCACAGACACTGGGATAGTGTTACTCTCACACACACACACTGGGATACTGTTTCTCTCACACATGCTCACTTAGATACTGTTAATCTCACAGACACTGGGATACTGTTACTCTCACAGACAGTGGGATACTATTACTCTCTCACACACACACAGTGGTATACTGGCAATCTTACAGACACTGGGATACTGTTACTCTCTCAGACACTGGGATACAGTTACTCTCACACACACACACTGGGATAGTGTTACTCTCACACATACTCACTGGGAAACTGTTAATCTCACAGACACTGGGATACTGTTAATCTCACAGACACTGGGATACTGTTACTCTCACAGACACTGGGATAGTGTTACTCTCACATTCACTGGGATACTGTTACTCTCACAGACACTGGAATAGTGTTCCTCTCACACACACACACTGGGATACTGTTAATCTCACAGACACTGGGATACTGTTACTCTCAGAGACATTGGGATAGTATTACTCTCACAGACACACACTGGGATACTGTTAATCTCACAGACACTGGGATACTGTTACTCTCACACACACACACTGGGATACTGTTACTCTCACACATACTCACTGGGATACTGTTAATCTCACAGACACTGGGATACTGTTACTATCACAGACACTGGGATACTGTTACTCTCACAGACACTGGGATACTGTTACTCTCACACACACACACTGGGATACTGTTAATCTCACAGACACTGGGATAGTGTTACTCTCTCACACGCACACTGGGATACTGTTAATCTCACAGACACTTGGATACTGTTACTCTCACAGACACTAGAATACTGTTAATCTCACAGACACTGGGATACTGTTCCTCTCACAGACCCTGGGATAGTGTTACTCACACACACACACTGGGATACTGTTTCTCTCACAGACACTGGGATACTGTTACTCTCACACACACACACTGGGATACTGTTACTCTCACACATACTCACTGGGATACTGTTAATCTCACAGACACTGGGATACTGTTACTATCACAGACACTGGGATACTGTTAATCTCACAGACACTGGGATACTGTTACTCTCACACACACACACTGGGATACTGTTACTCTCACACATACTCACTGGGATACTGTTAATCTCACAGACAGTGGGATACTGTTACTCTCACAGATCCTGGGATAGTGTTACTCACACACACACACTGGGATTCTGTTTCTCTCACAGACACTGGGATAGTGTTACTCACACACACACACACTGGGCTACTGTTACTCTCACTGACACTGGGATACTGTTACTCTCACAGACACTGGGATAGTGTTACTCTCACACACACACACTGGGATACAGTTACTCTCACGCATACTGGGATACAGTTACTCTCACAGACACTGGGATACTGTTACTCTCACAGACACTAGGATACTGTTACTCTCAGACACTGGTACACTGTTACTCACACACATACACACTGGGATCCTGTTACTCTTACACACACACACTGGGATACTGTCACTCTCACAGTTACTGGGATACTGTTACTCTCACAGACACTGGGATACTGTTACTCTCACACATACACTGGGGTACTTTCACAAACAATGGGATACTGTTACTCTCACACGCACACACTCGGATACTGTTAGTCTCTCACACAGACACGGGATACTGTTACCCTCTCAGAAACTGGGATACTGTTATTCTCACACACACACTGGGATGCTGTTACTCTCACAGACACTGGGATAGTGTTACTCTCACAGACACTTGGATACTGTTACTCTCACAGACACTGGGATACTGTTACTCTCACAGACACTGGGATAGTGTTACTCTCAGACACTGGAATACTGTTACTCTCACAGACACTGGGATACTGTTACTCTCACACATACTGGGAAACTGTTCTTCTCACAGACACTGGGATACTGTTACTCTCTCACACATACACTGGGATAGTGTTACTCTCACACACACACACTGGGATACTGTTACTCTCACACATACTCACTGGGATACAGTTACTCTCACAGCCACTGGGATACTGTTACTCTCACAGACACTGGGATACTGTTACTCTCACATACACTGGGGTACTTTCACAAACACTGGGATACTGTTACTCTCACAGACACTGGGATAGTGTTACTCTCACACACACACACTGGGATACTGTTACTCTCACAGACACTGGGATAGTGTTACTCTCACACACACACACTGGGATACTGTTACTCTCAGTGGGATACTGTTACTCTCACACACACACACTGGGATACTGTTACTCTCACACATACTCACTGGGATACTGTTAATCTCACAGACAGTGGGATACTGTTACTCTCACAGATCCTGGGATAGTGTTACTCACACACACACACTGGGATTCTGTTTCTCTCACAGACACTGGGATAGTGTTACTCACACACACACACACTGGGCTACTGTTACTCTCACTGACACTGGGATACTGTTACTCTCACAGACACTGGGATAGTGTTACTCTCACACACACACACACTGGGATACAGTTACTCTCACGCATACTGGGATACAGTTACTCTCACAGACACTGGGATACTGTTACTCTCACAGACACTAGGATACTGTTACTCTCAGACACTGGTACACTGTTACTCACACACATACACACTGGGATCCTGTTACTCTTACACACACACACTGGGATACTGTCACTCTCACAGTTACTGGGATACTGTTACTCTCACAGACACTGGGATACTGTTACTCTCACACATACACTGGGGTACTTTCACAAACAATGGGATACTGTTACTCTCACACGCACACACTCGGATACTGTTAGTCTCTCACACAGACACGGGATACTGTTACCCTCTCAGAAACTGGGATACTGTTATTCTCACACACACACTGGGATGCTGTTACTCTCACAGATACTGGGATAGTGTTACTGTCACAGACACTTGGATACTGTTACTCTCACAGACACTGGGATACTGTTACTCTCACAGACACTGGGATAGTGTTACTCTCAGACACTGGAATACTGTTACTCTCACAGACACTGGGATACTGTTACTCTCACACATACTGGGAAACTGTTCTTCTCACAGACACTGGGATACTGTTACTCTCTCACACATACACTGGGATAGTGTTACTCTCACACACACACACTGGGATACTGTTACTCTCACACATACTCACTGGGATACAGTTACTCTCACAGACACTGGGATACTGTTACTCTCACATACACTGGGGTACTTTCACAAACACTGGGATACTGTTACTCTCACAGACACTGGGATAGTGTTACTCTCACACACACACACTGGGATACTGTTACTCTCACAGACACTGGGATAGTGTTACTCTCACACACACACACTGGGATACTGTTACTCTCACAGTGGGATACTGTTACTCTCACACACACACACTGGGATACTGTTACTCTCTTAGACACTGGGAAACTGTTACTCTCACAGACACTGGGATACTGTTATTCTCACACATACTGGGAAACTGTTAATCTCACAGACACTGGGATACTGTTACTCGCACAGACACTGGGATAGTGTTACTCTCACACACACACACTGGGATACTGTTACTCTCACACATACTCACTGAAATACTGTTAATCTCACAGACACTGGGATACTGTTACTCTCACAGACACTGGGATAGTGTTACTCTCACACACACACACTGGGATACTGTTAATCTCACAGACAGTGGGATACTGTTACTCTCACACACACACACTGGGAAACTATTACTCTCTTAGACACTGGGAAACTGTTACTCTCACAGACACTGGGATAGTGTTACTCTCACACACACACACTGGGATACTGTTTCTCTCACACATGCTCACTTAGATACTGTTAATCTCACAGACACTGGGATACTGTTACTCTCACAGACAGTGGGATACTATTACTCTCTCACACACACACAGTGGTATACTGGCAATCTTACAGACACTGGGATACTGTTACTCTCTCAGACACTGGGATACAGTTACTCTCACACACACACACTGGGATAGTGTTACTCTCACACATACTCACTGGGAAACTGTTAATCTCACAGACACTGGGATACTGTTAATCTCACAGACACTGGGATACTGTTACTCTCACAGACACTGGGATAGTGTTACTCTCACATTCACTGGGATACTGTTACGCTCACAGACACTGGAATAGTGTTCCTCTCACACACACACACTGGGATACTGTTAATCTCACAGACACTGGGATACTGTTACTCTCAGAGACATTGGGATAGTGTTACTCTCACAGACACACACTGGGATACTGTTAATCTCACAGACACTGGGATACTGTTACTCTCACACACACACACTGGGATACTGTTACTCTCACACATACTCACTGGGATACTGTTAATCTCACAGACACTGGGATACTGTTACTATCACAGACACTGGGATACTGTTACTCTCACAGACACTGGGATACTGTTACTCTCACACACACACACTGGGATACTGTTAATCTCACAGACACTGGGATAGTGTTACTCTCTCACACGCACACTGGGATACTGTTAATCTCACAGACACTTGGATACTGTTACTCTCACAGACACTAGAATACTGTTAATCTCACAGACACTGGGATACTGTTCCTCTCACAGACCCTGGGATAGTGTTACTCACACACACACACTGGGATACTGTTTCTCTCACAGACACTGGGATACTGTTACTCTCACACACACACACTGGGATACTGTTACTCTCACACATACTCACTGGGATACTGTTAATCTCACAGACACTGGGATACTGTTACTATCACAGACACTGGGATACTGTTAATCTCACAGACACTGGGATACTGTTACTCTCACACACACACACTGGGATACTGTTACTCTCACACATACTCACTGGGATACTGTTAATCTCACAGACAGTGGGATACTGTTACTCTCACAGATCCTGGGATAGTGTTACTCACACACACACACTGGGATTCTGTTTCTCTCACAGACACTGGGATAGTGTTACTCACACACACACACACTGGGCTACTGTTACTCTCACTGACACTGGGATACTGTTACTCTCACAGACACTGGGATAGTGTTACTCTCACACACACACACACTGGGATACAGTTACTCTCACGCATACTGGGATACAGTTACTCTCACAGACACTGGGATACTGTTACTCTCACAGACACTAGGATACTGTTACTCTCAGACACTGGTACACTGTTACTCACACACCTACACACTGGGATCCTGTTACTCTTACACACACACACTGGGATACTGTCACTCTCACAGTTACTGGGATACTGTTACTCTCACAGACACTGGGATACTGTTACTCTCACACATACACTGGGGTACTTTCACAAACAATGGGATACTGTTACTCTCACACGCACACACTCGGATACTGTTAGTCTCTCACACAGACACGGGATACTGTTACCCTCTCAGAAACTGGGATACTGTTATTCTCACACACACACTGGGATGCTGTTACTCTCACAGACACTGGGATAGTGTTACTCTCACAGACACTTGGATACTGTTACTCTCACAGACACTGGGATACTGTTACTCTCACAGACACTGGGATAGTGTTACTCTCAGACACTGGAATACTGTTACTCTCACAGACACTGGGATACTGTTACTCTCACACATACTGGGAAACTGTTCTTCTCACAGACACTGGGATACTGTTACTCTCTCACACATACACTGGGATAGTGTTACTCTCACACACACACACTGGGATACTGTTACTCTCACACATACTCACTGGGATACAGTTACTCTCACAGCCACTGGGATACTGTTACTCTCACAGACACTGGGATACTGTTACTCTCACATACACTGGGGTACTTTCACAAACACTGGGATACTGTTACTCTCACAGACACTGGGATAGTGTTACTCTCACACACACACACTGGGATACTGTTACTCTCACAGACACTGGGATAGTGTTACTCACACACACACACACTGGGATACTGTTACTCTCAGTGGGATACTGTTACTCTCACACACACACACTGGGATACTGTTACTCTCTTAGACACTGGGAAACTGTTACTCTCACAGACACTGGGATACTGTTATTCTCACACATACTGGGAAACTGTTAATCTCACAGACACTGGGATACTGTTACTCGCACAGACACTGGGATAGTGTTACTCTCACACACACACACTGGGATACTGTTACTCTCACACATACTCACTGAAATACTGTTAATCTCACAGACACTGGGATACTGTTACTCTCACAGACACTGGGATAGTGTTACTCTCACACACACACACTGGGATACTGTTAATCTCACAGACAGTGGGATACTGTTACTCTCACACACACACACTGGGAAACTGTTACTCTCTTAGACACTGGGAAACTGTTACTCTCACAGACACTGGGATATTGTTACTCTCACACATACTGGGAAACTGTTAATCTCACAGACACTGGGATACTGTGACTCGCACAGACACTGGGATAGTGTTACTCTCACACACACACACTGGGATACTGTTACTCTCACACATACTCACTGAAATACTGTTAATCTCACAGACACTGGGATACTGTTACTCTCACACACACACACTGGGATACTGGTAATCTCACAGACACTGGGATACTGTTACTCTCTCAGACACTGGGATACTGTTACTCTCATACACACACACTGGGATACTGTTACTCTTACACACACACACACTGGGATACTGTCACTATCACAGTCACTGGGATACTGTTACTCTCACAGACACTGGGATACTGTTACTCTCACACATACACTGGGGTACTTTCACAAACAATGGCATACTGTTACTCTCACACGCACACACGAGGATACTGTTAGTCTCTCACACAGTCACGGGATACTGTTACTCTCTCAGAAACTGGGATACTGTTATTCTCACACACACACTGGGATGCTGTTACTCTCACAGACACTGGGATAGTGTTACTCTCACAGACACTTGGATACTGTTACTCTCACAGACACTGGGAGACTGTTACTCTCACAGACACTGGGATAGTGTTACTCTCAGACGCTGGAATACTGTTACTCTCACAGACACTGGGATACTGTTACTCTCACACATACTGGGAAACTGTTAATCTCACAGACACTGGGATACTGTTACTCTCACAGACACTGGGATACTGTTACTCTCACACATCCACTGGGATAGTGTTACTCTCACACACACACACTGGGATACTGTTACTCTCACACATACTCACTGGGATACAGTTACTCTCACAGACACTGGGATACTGTTACTCTCACAGACACTGGGATACTGTTACTCTCACATACACTGGGGTACTTTCACAAACACTGGGATACTGTTACTCTCACAGACACTGGGACAGTCTTACTCTCACAGACACTGGGATACTGTTACTCTCACACACACACACTGGGATACTGTTAATCTCACAGACACTGGGATACTGTTACTCTCTCAGACACTGGGATACTGTTACTCTCACAGACACTGGGATACTATTACTCTCACACACACACTGGGATACTGTTAATCTCACAGACACTGGGATACTCTTAATCTCACACACACACACACTGGGATACTGTTACTCTCTTAGACACTGGGAAACTTACTCTCACACACACTGGGATACTGTTACTCTCACACATACTGGGAAACTGTTAATCTCACAGACACTGGGATACTGTTACTCGCACAGACACTGGGATAGTGTTACTCTCACACACACACACACTGGGATACTGTTACTCTCACACATACTCACTGAAATACTGTTAATCTCACAGACACTGGGATACTGTTACTCTCACAGTGGGATACTGTTACTCTCACACACACACACTGGGAGACTGTTACTCTCTCAGACACTGGGATACTGTTACTCTCTCACATACTCACTGGGAAACTGTTAATCTCACAGACACTGGGATACTGTTAATCTCACAGACACTGGGATACTGTTACTCTCACAGAAACTGGGATAGTGTTACTCTCACATTCACTGGGATAGTGTTACTCTCACACACACACACTGGGATACTGTTACTCTCACACATACTCACTGAAATACTGTTAATCTCACAGACACTGGGATACTGTTACTCTCTCAGACACTGGGATACTGTTACTCTCACACACACACGCTGGCATACTGTTACTCTCACACATACTCACTGGGAAACTGTTAATCTCACAGACACTGGGATACTGTTACTATCACAGACACTGGGATACTGTTACTCTCACAGACACTGGGATACTGTTACTCTCACACACACACACTGGGATACTGTTAATCTCACAGACACTGGGATAGTGTTACTGTCTCGCACGCACACTGGGATACTGTTAATCTCACAGACACTTGGATACTGTTACTCTCACAGACACTAGAATACTGTTAATCTCACAGACACTGGGATACTGTTCCTCTCACAGACCCTGGGATAGTGTTACTCACACACACACACTGGGATACTGTTTCTCTCACAGACACTGGGATACTGTTACTCTCACACACACACACTGGGATACTGTTACTCTCACACATACTCACTGGGATACTGTTAATCTCACAGACACTGGGATACTGTTACTATCACAGACACTGGGATACTGTTAATCTCACAGACACTGGGATACTGTTACTCTCACACACACACACTGGGATACTGTTACTCTCACACATACTCACTGGGATACTGTTAATCTCACAGACAGTGGGATACTGTTACTCTCACAGATCCTGGGATAGTGTTACTCACACACACACACTGGGATTCTGTTTCTCTCACAGACACTGGGATGGTGTTACTCACACACACACACACTGGGCTACTGTTACTCTCACTGACACTGGGATACTGTTACTCTCACAGACACTGGGATAGTGTTACTCTCACACACACACACACTGGGATACAGTTACTCTCACGCATACTGGGATACAGTTACTCTCACAGACACTGGGATACTGTTACTCTCACAGACACTAGGATACTGTTACTCTCAGACACTGGTACACTGTTACTCACACACATACACACTGGGATCCTGTTACTCTTACACACACACACTGGGATACTGTCACTCTCACAGTTACTGGGATACTGTTACTCTCACAGACACTGGGATACTGTTACTCTCACACATACACTGGGGTACTTTCACAAACAATGGGATACTGTTACTCTCACACGCACACACTCGGATACTGTTAGTCTCTCACACAGACACGGGATACTGTTACCCTCTCAGAAACTGGGATACTGTTATTCTCACACACACACTGGGATGCTGTTACTCTCACAGACACTGGGATAGTGTTACTCTCACAGACACTTGGATACTGTTACTCTCACAGACACTGGGATACTGTTACTCTCACAGACACTGGGATAGTGTTACTCTCAGACACTGGAATACTGTTACTCTCACAGACACTGGGATACTGTTACTCTCACACATACTGGGAAACTGTTCTTCTCACAGACACTGGGATACTGTTACTCTCTCACACATACACTGGGATAGTGTTACTCTCACACACACACACTGGGATACTGTTACTCTCAGTGGGATACTGTTACTCTCACACACACACACTGGGATACTGTTACTCTCTTAGACACTGGGAAACTGTTACTCTCACACATACTGGGAAACTGTTCTTCTCACAGACACTGGGATACTGTTACTCTCTCACACATACACTGGGATAGTGTTACTCTCACACACACACACTGGGATACTGTTACTCTCACACATACTCACTGGGATACAGTTACTCTCACAGCCACTGGGATACTGTTACTCTCACAGACACTGGGATACTGTTACTCTCACATACACTGGGGTACTTTCACAAACACTGGGATACTGTTACTCTCACAGACACTGGGATAGTGTTACTCTCACACACACACACTGGGATACTGTTACTCTCAGTGGGATACTGTTACTCTCACACACACACACTGGGATACTGTTACTCTCTTAGACACTGGGAAACTGTTACTCTCACAGACACTGGGATACTGTTATTCTCACACATACTGGGAAACTGTTAATCTCACAGACACTGGGATACTGTTACTCGCACAGACACTGGGATACTGTTACTCTCACAGACACTGGGATAGTGTTACTCTCACACACACACACTGGGATACTGTTAATCTCACAGACAGTGGGATACTGTTACTCTCACACACACACACTGGGATACTGTTAATCTCACAGACAGTGGGATACTGTTACTCTCACACACACACACTGGGAAACTGTTACTCTCTTAGACACTGGGAAACTGTTACTCTCACAGACACTGGGATATTGTTACTCTCACACATACTGGGAAACTGTTAATCTCACAGACACTGGGATACTGTGACTCGCACAGACACTGGGATAGTGTTACTCTCACACACACACACTGGGATACTGTTACTCTCACACATACTCACTGAAATACTGTTAATCTCACAGACACTGGGATACTGTTACTCTCACAGTGGGATACTGTTACTCTCACACACACACACACTGGGATACTGGTAATCTCACAGACACTGGGATACTGTTACTCTCTCAGACACTGGGATACTGTTACTCTTACACACACACACACTGGGATACTGTCACTCTCACAGTCACTGGGATACTGTTACTCTCACAGACACTGGGATAGTGTTACTCTCACACACACACACTGGGATACTGTTAATCTCACAGACAGTGGGATACTGTTACTCTCACACACACACACTGGGAAACTGTTACTCTCTTAGACACTGGGAAACTGTTACTCTCACAGACACTGGGATATTGTTACTCTCACACATACTGGGAAACTGTTAATCTCACAGACACTGGGATACTGTGACTCGCACAGACACTGGGATAGTGTTACTCTCACACACACACACTGGGATACTGTTACTCTCACACATACTCACTGAAATACTGTTAATCTCACAGACACTGGGATACTGTTATTCTCACAGTGGGATACTGTTACTCTCACACACACACACTGGGATACTGGTAATCTCACAGACACTGGGATACTGTTACTCTCTCAGACACTGGGATACTGTTACTCTCATACACACACACTGGGATACTGTTACTCTTACACACACACACACTGGGATACTGTCACTCACAGTCACTGGGATACTGTTACTCTCACAGACACTGGGATACTGTTACTCTCACACATACACTGGGGTATTTTCACAAACAATGGCATACTGTTACTCTCACACGCACACACGAGGATACTGTTAGTCTCTCACACAGTCACGGGATACTGTTACTCTCTCAGAAACTGGGATACTGTTATTCTCACACACACACTGGGATGCTGTTACTCTCACAGACACTGGGATAGTGTTACTCTCACAGACACTTGGATACTGTTACTCTCACAGACACTGGGAGACTGTTACTCTCACAGACACTGGGATAGTGTTACTCTCAGACGCTGGAATACTGTTACTCTCACAGACACTGGGATACTGTTACTCTCACACATACTGGGAAACTGTTAATCTCACAGACACTGGGATACTGTTACTCTCACAGACACTGGGATACTGTTACTCTCACACATCCACTGGGATAGTGTTACTCTCACACACACACACTGGGATACTGTTACTCTCACACATACTCACTGGGATACAGTTACTCTCACAGACACTGGGATACTGTTACTCTCACAGACACTGGGATACTGTTACTCTCACATACACTGGGGTACTTTCACAAACACTGGGATACTGTTACTCTCACAGACACTGGGACAGTCTTACTCTCACAGACACTGGGATACTGTTACTCTCACACACACACACTGGGATACTGTTAATCTCACAGACACTGGGATACTGTTACTCTCTCAGACACTGGGATACTGTTACTCTCACAGACACTGGGATACTATTACTCTCACACACACACTGGGATACTGTTAATCTCACAGACACTGGGATACTCTTAATCTCACACACACACACACTGGGATACTGTTACTCTCTTAGACACTGGGAAACTTACTCTCACACACACTGGGATACTGTTACTCTCACACATACTGGGAAACTGTTAATCTCACAGACACTGGGATACTGTTACTCGCACAGACACTGGGATAGTGTTACTCTCACACACACACACACTGGGATACTGTTACTCTCACACATACTCACTGAAATACTGTTAATCTCACAGACACTGGGATACTGTTACTCTCACAGTGGGATACTGTTACTCTCACACACACACACTGGGAGACTGTTACTCTCTCAGACACTGGGATACTGTTACTCTCTCACATACTCACTGGGAAACTGTTAATCTCACAGACACTGGGATACTGTTAATCTCACAGACACTGGGATACTGTTACTCTCACAGAAACTGGGATAGTGTTACTCTCACATTCACTGGGATAGTGTTACTCTCACACACACACACTGGGATACTGTTACTCTCACACATACTCACTGAAATACTGTTAATCTCACAGACACTGGGATACTGTTACTCTCTCAGACACTGGGATACTGTTACTCTCACACACACACGCTGGCATACTGTTACTCTCACACATACTCACTGGTAAACTGTTAATCTCACAGACACTGGGATACTGTTAATCTCACAGACACTGGGATACTGTTAATCTCACAGACACTGGGATACTGTTACTCTCACAGACACTGGGATACTGTTAATCTCACAGACACTGGGATACTGTTACTCTCACACACACACACACACACTGGGATACTGTTAATCTCACAGACACTGGGATACTGTTACTCTCACAGACACTGGGATAGTGTTACTCTCAGACACTGGGATACTGTTACTCTCACACACACACACTGGAATACTGTTATTCTCACACATACTGGGATACTGTTAATCTCACAGACACTGGGATGCTGTTACTCTCACAGACACTGGGATACTGTTCCTCTCAGACACTGGGATAGTGTTACTCTCACAGACACTGGGATACTGTTAATCTCACAGACACTGGGATACGGTTACTCTCACAGACACTGGGATACTGTTACTCTCACAGACACTGGGATACTGTTACTCTCACAGACACACATTTGGATACTGTTACTCTCAGACACACACTGGGATACTGTCACTCTCACAGACACTGGGATACTGTTACTCTCACAGACACTGGGATACTGTTACTCTCACAGACACTGGGATACTGTTACTCTCACAGACACTGGGATACTGTCACTCTCACAGTCACTGGGATACTGTTACTCTCACAGACACTGGGATACTGTTACTCTCACACATACACTGGGGTACTTTCACAAACAATGGGATACTGTTACTCTCACACGCACACACTAGGATACTGTTACTCTCTCACAGTCACGGGATACTGTTACTCTCTCAGAGACTGGGATACTGCTATTCTCACACACACACTGGGATACTGTTACTCTCACAGAAGCTGGGACAGTGTTACACGCGCTCACACACACACACACATACACACATTTACTGGGATACTAATACTCTCTCACAGACACTGGGATACTGTTTCTCTCACACAAATACTGGGATACTGTTGTTCTCTCACAGAAGCTGGGACAGTGTTACACTCTCACACAGACACACATACACACATTTACTGGGATACTATTACTCTCACACAAATACTGGGATACTCTTATTCTGTCACAGACACTGGGGGTACCTTTACTCTCTTGGACACTGGGATACTATTACTCTCTCACAGACACACTGGGATACCGTTACACTCACAAAAATACTAGGATACTGATACTGTCCCACAGACACTGAGATATTGTTACTCTCTCACACACACTGGGATACTGTTACACACACACAAATACTGGGATACTGTTACTCTCACAGACACTGGGATACTGTTACTTTCTCTGACACTGGGAGACTGTCACTCTCTCCAGATACTGGGATACTGTTAGTCTCTCTCACTCACCGGGATACTGTTACTCTCTCAGACACTGGGATACTGTTATCTCTCACACACTGGGACACTGTTGCTCTTTCACAGACACTGGGATACTGATACTCGCACACAGACACTGGGATACTGTTATCTCTCACACACTGGGACACTGTTGCTCTTTCACAGACACTGGGATACTGATACTCGCACACAGACACTGGGATACTGTTACTCTCTCACACATTGGGACACTGTTGCACTCTCAGACACTGGGATACTGATACTCGCACACAGACACTGGGATACTGTTATCTCTCACACACTGGGACACTGTTGCTCTTTCACAGACACTGGGATACTGATACTCGCACACAGACACTGGGATACTGTTATCTCTCACACACTGGGACACTGTTGCTCTTTCACAGACACTGGGATACTGATACTCGCACACAGACACTGGGATACTGTTATCTCTCACACACTGGGACACTGTTGCACTCTCAGACACTGGGATACTGATACTCGCACACAGACACTGGCATACTGTTACTCTCTCACAGACACTGGGATACTGTTACTGTCTCACACACTGGGACACTGTTGCTCTCTCACAGACACTGGGATACTGTTACTCTCTCACAGACACTGGGATACTGTTACTGTCTCACACACTGGGACACTGTTGCTCTCTCACAGACACTGGGATACTGTTACTCTCTCACACACTGGGACACTGTTGCTCTCTCACAGACACTGGGATACTGTTACTGTCTCACAGACACTGGGATTCAAATACAGGGATACTGTTACTCTCTCGGACACTGGGGTACTGTTACTCTCTCTCAGATGCTGGGATACTCTTTGAGTTGCTTGTACCAACGGTGATCTTCAAACAGTTTGAGATTGGAGGCTGGGATCTTGCCAGCCTGTGTCACTCAGCAGACCGTCACTCAGTGTGTTTAGCCACTCAGCCATGAGTGCAGCACCTTAACACGCACCCATTGTTCTGTGTCAGGCAGCAGTGATATTTAAAGCACCAATCCACACACTCATACTTGTGAGGATCTGAACCCTGAGCTATTCCCTCTCTGTGGAACAGGCTTGATGGCGTGCTCCTGTTCCTCTGTTCTCTCCATTTGCATCATATCCAATTCCTCAGTGGTATTCTGGAGATTTGTCAATGTTACCTCTGGTTGCAGGATTTGCCGGAGTTTCTGGAACAGATCGGCTGCCTGAAGTATCTCCACATCCTCGAGGAGCAGGACGTGGATTTGCGGATATTCCTCACTCTAACAGAAACTGATCTGAAAGAAGTAGGCATTACGTGAGTAGGCACCACATGAACAGGCAGAGCCGAGGCGTAGGGCACACAAGGTACTGCTGCGGTATAACTGGGAGAGGGGATCTGGGAGGGACTAGTGACGGGGTAGCAGTTGGGGGGATTGGTGGGGGGGTGCCACTGGATTGGAGGGGTGGGGTGAGGTCAGTGATGAAGCTCCAGGGGAAGTGTGGTTTATTGCTGGTGTCTCTGCAGGTTGTTTGGACCTAAAAGGAAGATGACGGCTGCGATCGCCCGCTGGCACAGTAACGCCCTGCCTCTCAATAACACCCTGGAGCAGGTCTACGCTGACCGGCTGGAGACAGAAATGCAGGAAATGGCCATTCAGCTTCATAAGGTGCAGTTTATTTAATTGGACTGAAAACAACTAAATTCTCTCTGTGAGAGATTCATTAACTGAGGTATTGATTTTCCAGGACAGGTACAGCACGGGGTTAGACACAGAGTAAAGCTCCCTCTACACTGTCCCATCAAACACTCCCAGAGCAGATACTGCATGGGATAGATACAGAGTAAAGCTCCCTATACCCTGCCCCAGTATCCAGGGCATGTATGCACTGTGAGTACAGCTGTACTGGGTAGTTCTTCCCAATTGTTCACTGGGCTAGACTGGGTTAAGTATGGGATAGACCCTCACTCTATTCGCCTCTTTCGCTATCTCTTTGAATATATGAAGGCTGCAGCACTGGGTAGCCTGAAGTATTCTAACTCCAGCTTTTGGATCATTTCATTAAAGCTTTGTGCTTCTTTTGTTAGAAGTGTGAGGAAGTGGAGTTACTGAAGGGACGAGTGTCGCAGGAGCAGGAGCTGCGGGCTGTGGTAGAAGGTGTTTTAATGGAGGATAAATTGGCCTGGAACCAACAACAAAAACAGATTGAAGAGACACAGAGGGTCTGTCGAGAGGCAACGGTCATCCTTGAGCAAATCAAGTGAGTCAGTACGATTAGTCACCAAGGATATAGAATTACTAACTGAGTGACTGTGTAACAGACTGCGTGTGTAACAGAGTGACTATGTAATGGTCTGCATATGTAAAAGAGTGACTGTGTAACAGGCAGCGCGTGTAACAGAGTGACTGTATAACAGGCCGCACATGTAACAAAATGACTGTAACGGGCTGCATATGTAACAGAGTGACTGTGTAATGGGCTACGCATGTAACAGAGTGACTGTGTAACGTGATGCGTGTGTAACAGAGTGACTGTGTAACAGGCTGCTTGTGTAACGGAGTGATTGTGTAACGGGTTGCATGTGTAACAGAGTGACTGTGTAACAGGCTGCGTGTGTAACAGTGACTGTACAATGGGCTGCGTGTGTAACAGAATGACTGTGTAATGGTCCAAATGAGTAACAGTGACTGTAACGGGTTGCGTATGTAATAGAGTGACTGTGTAATGGGTTCTGTGTGTAACAGAGTGACTGTGTAATGGGCTGCGTGTTTAACAGAGTGACTGTGTAATGGGCTGCATGTGTAACAGAGTGACTGTGTAACGGTCTGCATGTGTAACAGTGACTAACGGGTTGAGTGTGTAACAGAGTGACTGTATAACAGGCTGTGTGTGTAATATTGAATCATAGAATGGTTACAGCACAGAAGGAGGCCATTCAGCCTGTTGTGCCTGTGCTGGCTTTCTGCAAGGGCGGCACAATGGCGCAGTGGTTAGCACCGCAGCCTCCCAGCTCCAGCGACCCGGATACAATTCTGGGTACTGCCTGTGCGGAGTTTTCAAGTTCTCCCTGTGACCGCGTGGGTTTCCTCCTGGTGCTCCGGTTTCCTCCCACAGCCAAAGACTTGCAGGTTGATAGGTAAATTGGCCTTTATAAATTGCCCGTAGTGTAGGTAGGTGGTCGGAGAATTGAGGGAAGGTGGGGATGTGGTAGGGAATATGGGATTAATGTAGGATTCGTATAAATGGGTGGTTGTTGGTCGGCACAGACTTGGTGGGCTGAAGGGCCTGTTTCAGTGCTGTATCTCTCTATAATCTCATCCCACATTTCCGTAGTCCTGCAAATGTTTTTTCTTCAGACAATTATCCAGTTCTGTTTTGAAAGCTATGATTGAATCTGCCTCCATCGCACTCTCTGGCAGTGCATTCCCAATCCTAACCACTCACTGTGTAAAATAGTTCTTCCTCATGTTGCCTCTGATTCTTTTGTCAATCACATTAAAACTCTGTCCTCTGGTTCTTGATCCTCCTCCAATGGGAACAGTTTTCTCTCTACATACTCTGTCCAGACTCCACATGATTTTGAACACCTCTATCAAATCTCCTCGTAACCTTCTCGAGGGAAAACAGCCCAGCTTCTCCAATCTGTCCACGTAACTGAAGTCTCTCATCCCCGAAACTGTACCCATAGATCTTTTCTCTTCCTCTCGAAAGTCTTCACATCCTGCCTAAACTGTGGTGCCCAAAAATGGACACAATAGTCCAGTTGAGGCCAAAGCAGTGTTTTATAAACATTCACCATTAACTTCCTTGCTTTTGTATTCTAGGCCTCTATTCATAAAGCCCAGGATCCCATCGGCCGTATTCACAACAACAACAACTTGTATTTATATAGCACCTTTATCATGATAAAACATCCAAAGGCGCTTCACAGGAGTGTTATAAAACAAAATATGACGCCGAACCACATAAGGAGCTATTAGGTCAGATGGTCAAAAGGTTGGCTAAAGAGATAGGCTTTAAGAAGTGCCTTAAAGGAGGAAAACGAGGTGGAGAGACGAGAGCTGCAGGGAGGGAATTTCAAAGTTTGGGGCCTAGGCAAATGATGGCGCGGCCACCAATGATGTTTATGTTTAGAGATACAGCACTGAAACAGGCCCTTCGGCCCACCATCAACCACCCATTTATACTAATCCTACACTAATCCCATATTCCTACCACATCCCCACCTGTCCCTATATTTCCCTACCACCTACCTATACTAGGGGCAATTTATAATGGCCAATTTACCTACCAACCTGCAAGTCTTTTGGCTTGTGGGAGGAAACCGGAGCACCCGGAGGAAACCCACGCAGACACAGGGAGAACTTGCAAACTCCACACAGGCAGTACCCAGAATTGAACCCGGGTCGCTGGAGCTGTGAGGCTGCAGTGCTAACCACTGCGCCACTGTGCCGATTAAAATTGGGGCTGCTCAAGAGGTCAGAGTTAGAGGAACACAGATATCGTGGAGATATGAGAGGCTGGAGCAGATCACAGAGATAGGGAGGGGCGAGGCCATGGAGGGATTTGAAAACAAAAATGAGAATTTTAAAATCAAGGCATTGCTTGACCAGGAGACAATGCGAGCTCAGGCGTGATGGGTGAACGGGACTTGGTGCGAATTAAGACACGGGCAACCGAGTTTTGGATGGAGGGTAGAATACAGGAGACCAGCCAGAACTGTGTTGGAATAGTCATCTAGAGGTAACAAAGGTCTGAATATGGGTTTTAGCAGCAGATGAACTGAGTCAGGCGATGTTACAGAGGTGGAAATAGGTGGTCTTAGTGAAGGTGCGAATATGAGATCGGAAGCTCATCTCGGGGTCAAATGTAACACCAAGGTTGCGAACAGACTGGCTTAATCTCAGACTGTTACCAGGGAGAGGGATGGAGTCCGTGGCTGTGGAACAGAATTTGGAGCGGGGACGGAAAACAATGGCTTCAGTCTCCCGATATTTAACTGGAGGAAATTTCTGCTCATCCATTACTGGATGTCGGATAAGCAGCCTGATAATTTTGCAACAGTGGAGGAGTCGAGAGCAGTGGTGATGAGGTAGAGCTGAGCATCGTCAACATACATGTGAAGACTAATGCTGTGTTTTCAGATGATGTCCCTGAGGGGCAGCATGTAGATAAGAAATAGGAGGGCGCCAAGGATAGATCTTTGGGAACACCAGAGGTAACTGTGCAGGAGCAGGAAGAGAAGATATTGCAAGTGATTCTCTGAACATAACATAACAAATAGGAGCAGGAGTAGACCTTTTGGCCGTTCGAGCCTGCTCTGCCATTCAATAAGATCATGGCTGATCTGATTGTGGCCTTAACGCCACTTGCCCGCCGGCACCCCCCCACCACCACCCACCCCCTTGGCCCACTTGTACGTCAGAGGCTGGAAATTCTGTGGCGAGTAACTCACCTCCTGACTCCCCAAAGCCTGTCTACCATCGACGAGGCACAAGTCAGGAGTGTGATGGAATACTCTGCACTTGCCTGGATGGGTGCAGTTCCAACAACACTCAAGAAGCTCGACACCATCCAGGACAAAGCAGCCCGCTTGATTGGCACCCCATCCACAAACATTCACTCCCTCCGCCACCAACGCACAGTGGTAGCAGTGTATATCATCTACAAGATGCACTGCAGTAACTCACCAAGACTCCTTTAACAGCACCTTCCAAACCCATGACCTCTACCACCTAGAAGGACAAGGGCAGCAGATGCATGGGAACACCACCACCTGCAGGTAACAGAGTAACTGTGACGGGCTGTGTGTGTGTAACAGAGTGACTGTGACGGGCTGTGTGTGTGTAACAGAGTGACTGCATAATAGACTACACGTGAAACAGAGTGACTGCGTAATGGACTGCGTGTGTAACAGAGTAACTGTGACGGGTTGTGTGTGTGTAACAGAGTGACTGTGACGGGCTGTGTGTGTGTAACAGAGTGACTGCATAATAGACTACACGTGAAACAGAGTGACTGCGTAATGGACTGCGTGTGTAACAGAGTAACTGTGACGGGCTGCGTGTGTAACAGTCTGGTTATTACTCAGGCCTGCTGGGTGCAGACAGGAGAGGCTAAGCCTTAGTATCCTTGGACTGCAGCAGGGTGGTGTGGGGCAGCATGGAGACTGTGTGCTGGTTTTGGTGTCACGTGATATGGGCTGAGGTCCTCGTGACTTTCCAGCTGGGGAAAGTGCTTCTCAACACTTTAACCTCTTTGCCAGAGCTTGCCAGTCTGAACTATCAGCCCAATTCAAAGATGGCAATGGACAGAGGAGGAAAGCAGAGGTCAGGAAGCAGCTACGAAACACACAGGAAGGTGAGTGATGTCTTCATCAGGGTCTGCATTTGTGACCCCAGTTATCACATTAGCAGCCTCCATGTGTGCCGCTTACTTCCTGCCCTATCACAGCAACTAACTCTACAGTCCCAGTGGAGCAGACAAACAGGTGCTGACTCCTTGGGGAGTCACATTCGCTGTCACATTCATGTGTAAACACACACACACTGAATGACACCAGAAGGTGCCATTATAGCTCAATCCCATTTTCTCACTCGAGAGCATTGAGCCGGAGCTGGTTATATCTCCCACCACATTCGCATCAGGAACCCGAGCTAGTTATATCTCCCACCACACTCCCTACCGCCCACACAAAACCCAAGGGACACTGAGGACAATTTTAACAACACTGCCTCCACCCACAACGCCTGGGCAGCCCTGAATGAGTGATGTCACCAGTGGTTTTTGAAAGATTCTGAATACCCCCTTGGTCTTCTCTTTCAATCATTCAGCTTCTCAGTTTGGAGGGGCAGAAGAAAAGGGGCTCAAAATAATCACCTTGTTGATAGCAGTTACCCCCCCGCCGCCCAAACCAAGTCAAGAGGTTGTGGCTTCAAGCCCCACTCTGAAATTAACTGCAAATCCAGGCAGACACTCCAGGCACTGAGAGAGAGCGCTGCACTGTCGGAGGGTCCGTACTGAGGGAGCACTGCACTGTCGGAGGGTCAGTACTGAGGGAGTGCTGCACTGTCGGAGGGTCCGTACTGAGGGAGTGCTGCACTGTCGGAGGGTCAGTGCCGAGGGAGTGCTGCACTGTCGGAGGGTCCGTACTGAGGGAGCACTGCACTGTCGGAGGGTCAGTACTGAGGGAGTGCTGCACTGTCGGAGGGTCCGTACTGAGGGAGCACTGCACTGTCGGAGGGTCCGTACTGAGGGAGTGCCACACTGTCGGAGGGTTAGTGCCGAGGGAGTGCTGCACTGTCGGAGGGTCTGTACTGAGGGAGTGCTGCACTGTTGAAGGGTCAGTACTGAGGGAGTGCTGCACTGTCGGAGGGTCCGTACTGAGGGAGCACTGCACTGTCGGAGCATCCATACTGAGGGAGTGCTGCACTGTCAGAGGGTCCGTACTGAGGGAACGCAGCACTGTTGGTAGGTCAGTACAGAGGGAGTGCTGCGCTGTCGGAGGGTCAGTAGTGAGGGCGTGCTGCACTGTCGGAAGGTCAGTACTGAGGGAGCGCAGCACTGTTGGTAGGTCAGTACAGAGGGAGTGCTGCGCTGTCGGAGGGTCAGTACTGAGGGAGTGCTGCACTGTCGGAGGGTCAGTACGGAGGCAGTGCTGCACTGTTGGAGGGTCAGTAGTGAGGGAGTGCCGCCCTGTTGGGGGGTCAGTACTGAGAGAGCGCTGCACTGTCGGGGGGTTAGTACTGAGAGAGCGCTGCACTGTCAGAGGGTCAGTACTGTGGGAGTGCCGCACTGTTGGAGGGTCAATATTGTGGGAGCGCCGCACTGTCGGAGGGTAGCACTGAGTGAGTGCTGCACTGTTGGAGGGTCAGTACTGAGGGAGTGCTGCACTGTCGGAGGGTCAGTACCGAGGGAGTGCTGCACTGTCGGAGGGTCAGTACCGAGGGAGTGCTGCACTGTTGGAGGGTCTGTACTGAGGGAGTGCTGCACTGTCGGAGGGTCAGTACTGAGGCAGTGCTGCACTGTCGGAGGGTCAGTACCGAGGGAGTGCTGCACTGTTGGAGGGTCAGTACTGAGGGAGCACTGCAGTGTCGGAGGGTCAGTACTGAGGGAGTGCCGCACTGCTGGAGGGTCAATACTGTGGGAGTGTTGCACTGTCTGAGGGTCAGTACTGAGGGAGTGCCGCACTGACGGAGGGTCAGTACTGAGGAGCGCCGCACTGACGGAGGGTCAGTACTGAGGCAGTGCTGCACTGTTGGAGGGTCAGTACTGAGGGAGTGCTGCACTGTCGGAGGGTCAGTACCGAGGGAGTGCTGCACTGTTGGAGGGTCAGTACTAAGGGAGTGCTGCACTGTCGGAGGGTCAGTACTGAGGGAGCACTGCAGTGTCGGAGGGTCAGTACTGAGTGAGTGCTGCACTGTTGGAGGGTCAATACTGAGGGAGCGCTGCACTGTCAGAGGGTCAGTACTGAGGGAGTGCCGCACTGACGGAGGGTCAGTACTGAGGGCGTGCTGCACTGACGGAGGGTCAGTACTGAGGAGCGCCGCACTGACGGAGGGTCAGTACATAGGGAGCGCCGCTCTGTCGGAGGGTCAGTACTGAGGGAGTGCTGCACTGTTGGAGGGTCAGTACTGAGGGAGTGCTGCACTGTGGGAGGGTCAGTACTGAGGGAGTGCTGCACTGTCGGAGGGTCAGTACCGAGGGAGTGCTGCACTGTTGGAGGGTCAGTACTGAGGGAGCACAGCAGTGTCGGAGGGTCAGTACTGAGTGAGTGCTGCACTGTTGGAGGGTCAATACTGAGGGAGCGCTGCACTGTCAGAGGGTCAGTACTGAGGGAGTGCCGCACTGCTGGAGGGTCAATACTGTGGGAGTGTCACACTGTCGGAGGGTAAGTACTGACGGATTGCTGCACTGTTGGAGGGTCAGCACTGAGGGAGCGCTGCACTGTCGGAGGGTCAGTACTGCGGGAGCGCCGCACTGCTGGAGGGTCAATACTGTGGGAGCGCCGCACTGTCGGAGGGTCAGTACTGAGGGAGCGCCGCACTGTCGGAGGGTCAGTACTGAGGGAGCGCTGCACTGTTGGAGGGTCAATACTGTGGGAGCGCCGCACTCACGGAGGGTCAATACTGTGGGAGCGCCGCACTGACGGAGGGTAAGTACTGAGGGAGTGCTGCACTGTTGGAGGGTCAGTACTGAGGGAGCGCCGCACTGTCGGAGGGTCAGTACTGTGGGAGCGCCGCACTGACAGATTGTCAGTACTGAGGGAGCGCCGCACTGACGGAGGGTCAGTACTGAGGGAGTGCTGTACTGTCGGAGGGTTAGTAGTGAGGGAGTGCTGCACTGTCGGAGGGTCAGTACTGAGGGAGCACTGCCCTGTTAGAAGGTTAGTACTGAGGGAGTGCTGCACTGTCGGAGGGTCCGTACTGAGGTAGTGCTGCAATGTTGGAAGATCAGTAATGAGAGAGAGCTGCACTGTCGGAACGTAAGTACTGAGGGACCCGGCACTGTCGGAGGGTCAGTACTGAGGGCGTGCCGCAATGCCGGAAGGTCAGTATTGAGGGAGTGCTGCACTGTCGGAGGGTCAGTACTGAGGGAGTGCTGCACTGTCGGAGGGTCAGTACCGAGGGAGTGCTGCACTGTTGGAGGGTCAGTACTGAGGGAGTGCTGCACTGTTGGAGGGTCAGTACTGAGGGAGCACTGCAGTGTCGGAGGGTCAGTACTGAGTGAGTGCCGCACTGCTGGAGGGTCAATACTGTGGGAGTGTCGCACTGTCGGAGGGTCAGTACTGAGGGAGTGCCGCACTGACGGAGGGTCAGTACTGAGGGCGTGCTGCACTGACGGAAGGTCAGTACTGAGGAGCGCCGCACTGACGGAGGGTCAGTACTGAGGGAGTGCTGCACTGTTGGAGGGTCAGTACTGAGGGAGTGCTGCACTGTGGGAGGGTCAGTACTGAGGGAGTGCTGCACTGTCGGAGGGTCAGTACCGAGGGAGTGCTGCACTGTTGGAGGGTCAGTACTGAGGGAGTGCTGCACTGTCGGAGGGTCAGTACTGAGGCAGTGCTGCACTGTCGGAGGGTCAGTACCGAGGGAGTGCTGCACTGTTGGAGGGTCAGTACTGAGGGAGCACTGCAGTGTCGGAGGGTCAGTACTGAGGGAGTGCCGCACTGCTGGAGGGTCAATACTGTGGGAGTGTCGCACTGTCTGAGGGTCAGTACTGAGGCAGTGCTGCACTGTTGGAGGGTCAGTACTGAGGGAGTGCTGCACTGTCGGAGGGTCAGTACCGAGGGAGTGCTGCACTGTTGGAGGGTCAGTACTAAGGGAGTGCTGCACTGTCGGAGGGTCAGTACTGAGGGAGCACTGCAGTGTCGGAGGGTCAGTACTGAGTGAGTGCTGCACTGTTGGTGGGTCAATACTGAGGGAGCGCTGCTCTGTCAGAGGGTCAGTACTGAGGGAGTGCCGCACTGACGGAGGGTCAGTACTGAGGGCGTGCTGCACTGACGGAGGGTCAGTACTGAGGAGCGCCGCACTGATGGAGGGTCAGTACATAGGGAGCGCCGCTCAGTCGGAGGGTCAGTACTGAGGGAGTGCTGCACTGTTGGAGGGTCAGTACTGAGGGAGTGCTGCACTGTCGGAGGGTCAGTACCGAGGGAGTGCTGCACTGTTGGAGGGTCAGTACTGAGGGAGTGCTGCACTGTCGGAGGGTCAGTAGTGAGGGAGTGCTGCACTGTCGGAGGGTAAGTACTGAGGGAGTGCTGCACTGTTGGTGTGTCAGTACTGAGGGAGTGCTGCACTGTTGGAGGGTCAGTACTGAGGGAGCACTGCAGTGTCGGAGGGTCAGTGCTGAGTGAGTGCTGCACTGTCGGAGGGTCAATACTGAGGGAACGCTGCACTGTCAGAGGGTCAGTACTGAGGGAGTGCTGCACTGCTGGAGGGTCAATACTGTGGGAGTGTCGCACTGTCGGAGTGTAAGTACTGACGGATTGCTGCACTCTTGGAGGGTCAGCACTGAGGGAGCGCTGCACTGTCGGAGGGTCAGTACTGAGGGAGCGCAGCACTGCTGGAGGGTCAATACTGTGGGAGCGCCGCACTGTCGGAGGGTCAGTACTGAGGGAGCGCCGCACTGTCGGAGGGTCAGTACTGTGGGAGTGCCGCACTGTTGGAGGGTCAATATTGTGGGAGCGCCGCACTGTCGGAGGGTAGCACTGAGGGAGCGCCGCACTGTCGGAGGGTAAGTACTGAGGGAGTGCTGCACTGTCGGAGGGTCAGTACTGAGGGAGTGCTGCACTGTCGGAGGGTAAGTACTGAGGGGGCGCTGCACTGTCAGAGGGTCAGTACTGTGGGAGTGCCGCATTGTTGGATGGTCACTATTGTGGGAGCACCGCACTGACGGAGGGTCAGTAATGAGGGAGTGCTGCACTGTCGGAGGGTTAGTAGTGAGGGAGTGCTGCACTGTCGGAGGGTCAGTACTGAGGGAGCACTGCCCTGTTAGAAGGTTAGTACTGAGGGAGTGCTGCACTGTCGGAGGGTCAGTACTGAGGGAGTGCTGCGCTGTCGGAGGGTCAGTACTGAGTGAGTGCCGCAATGTCGGAAGGTCAGAACTGAGGGAGTGCTGCACTGTCAGAGGGTCCGTACTGAGGTAGTGCTGCAATGTTGGAAGATCAGTAATGAGAGAGAGCTGCACTGTCGGAACGTAAGTACTGAGGGACCCGGCACTGTCGGAGGGTCAGTACTGAGGGCGTGCCGCAATGCCGGAAGGTCAGTATTGAGGGAGTGCTGCACTGTTGGAGGGTCAGTACTGAGGGAGTGCTGCACTGTCGGAGGGTCAGTACCGAGGGAGTGCTGCACTGTTGGAGGGTCAGTACTGAGGGAGTGCTGCACTGTTGGAGGGTCAGTACTGAGGGAGCACTGCAGTGTCGGAGGGTCAGTACTGAGTGAGTGCTGCACTGTTGGAGGGTCAATACTGAGGGAGCGCTGCACTGTCAGAGGGTCAGTACTGAGGGAGTGCCGCACTGCTGGAGGGTCAATACTGTGGGAGTGTCGCACTGTCGGAGGGTCAGTACTGAGGGAGTGCCGCACTGACGGAGGGTCAGTACTGAGGGCGTGCTGCACTGACGGAAGGTCAGTACTGAGGAGCGCCGCACTGACGGAGGGTCAGTACTGAGGGAGTGCTGCACTGTTGGAGGGTCAGTACTGAGGGAGTGCTGCACTGTGGGAGGGTCAGTACTGAGGGAGTGCTGCACTGTCGGAGGGTCAGTACCGAGGGAGTGCTGCACTGTTGGAGGGTCAGTACTGAGGGAGTGCTGCACTGTCGGAGGGTCAGTACTGAGGCAGTGCTGCACTGTCGGAGGGTCAGTACCGATGGAGTGCTGCACTGTTGGAGGGTCAGTACTGAGGGAGCACTGCAGTGTCGGAGGGTCAGTACTGAGGGAGTGCCGCACTGCTGGAGGGTCAATACTGTGGGAGTGTCGCACTGTCTGAGGGTCAGTACTGAGGGAGTGCCGCACTGACGGAGGGTCAGTACTGAGGGCGTGCTGCACTGACAGAGGGTCAGTACTGAGGAGCGCCGCACTGACGGAGGGTCAGTACTGAGGCAGTGCTGCACTGTTGGAGGGTCAGTACTGAGGGAGTGCTGCACTGTCGGAGGGTCAGTACCGAGGGAGTGCTGCACTGTTGGAGGGTCAGTACTAAGGGAGTGCTGCACTGTCGGAGGGTCAGTACTGAGGGAGCACTGCAGTGTCGGAGGGTCAGTACTGAGTGAGTGCTGCACTGTTGGAGGGTCAATACTGAGGGAGCGCTGCACTGTCAGAGGGTCAGTACTGAGGGAGTGCCGCACTGACGGAGGGTCAGTACTGAGGGCGTGCTGCACTGACGGAGGGTCAGTACTGAGGAGCGCCGCACTGACGGAGGGTCAGTACATAGGGAGCGCCGCTCCGTCGGAGGGTCAGTACTGAGGGAGTGCTGCACTGTTGGAGGGTCAGTACTGAGGGAGTGCTGCACTGTGGGAGGGTCAGTACTGAGGGAGTGCTGCACTGTCGGAGGGTCAGTACCGAGGGAGTGCTGCACTGTTGGAGGGTCAGTACTGAGGGAGTGCTGCACTGTCGGAGGGTCAGTACTGAGGGAGCGCCGCACTGTCGGAGGGTCAGTACTGTGGGAGCGCCGCACTGACAGATTGTCAGTACTGAGGGAGCGCCGCACTGACGGAGGGTCAGTACTGAGGGAGTGCTGTACTGTCAGAGGGTCAGTATTGAGGGAGCGCTGCACTGACGGAGGTCAGTACTGAGTGCTCAAGATATTAGTTGCCTGATCGGTGTTCAGGTGCTGATGTTGAAGATCCCAGGTTACACAGTTGGTTATTGATGTATTCGATGACCTGTGATCAGGCTGTTGAATTTGCTGAGCTTGGTTCTTTTCTTTCTTTCCAGAAGTCCTTGCTAACTGGAAATCTGTTCTCGGATCCCTGAGCATATCCGAACTGAGCGCAACTCTTAAAGAATGTACAGGAGAAATGGGTGAGCGAATTGATGGGGTAATCTGCAGCTGTGTATATTGTAGCTTGCTTCATACAAACTGTATGGCAGTATGTGGCAGAGCATTGAGTCACCTTCGCTGTCGGAAAACAAGTAATTGCCCATTGATAGAAACTGCCTCACTCTTCAAACAGATGTGCAGCAAACACTGAGTTCCTACATTACCAGCCACTCCACCCTTTGCTGGGTATTGGAGTTACCTATCTATCTACCTCCTCAGCTGTGTGGTCAAAGCAACTGAGCCAATGGCTCAGGTGCTTCTCATATATGTAGCAGGAATGGCTGCAGGCCAGGTGTAAAATATGTCAAACATCCAAAAGGCATGTAGTCACTCAGTGACTTGACCCCGTCGTGTGGGCTGGCCCCCAACTAGGAGTTACCCTGACTGGGAGTATTCCCCTCCCACCGACCGGGATTGACCCCCCACCCTTGACTGGCAGTGACCTCAACCCACCCCCGCCCTGACTGGGTTTCGGCTGATGCTGTACTTACTGTGAGTTTCTGTTTCTAGGGACAATTGTACGAACAGTTGAACAGAATCTGGAAAACTTGCTGAATTCAGACAAATGTAGGCCGGAGTGGGGACAGAATACTGACATCTGACACTGGTAGGTGAAACTCGCACTGAAGTACCTATCGCAGCACTGGCATTGCCCTCGCTGTACAGCAGCTGTTCCAGTATGTGACCCTCCCCTCTCTCAGGCTGTGCTCTGTCTGTGCTGTTCAGGCCCTCCCCTCTCTCAGGCTCCACTGGCGTTGCTGGGATGTGCTGAGTGAGGTGAGGTCAATAACACATGAACCTGTCCTGTCTGGGGATAAATTCCAATGTTCAGGCTGCACCCTGTCCTTCTTTAATGTGTTTTGCTGGTTTTTGTTGCTTATCCTTTTCCGTCTTTCTTCCCTCCTCAGGTCCGACACTGTCAGAGGTCTGAGGGATTCATGGAATCCAGTATTAGCTGACTGGACTGGACGGAGGGTGAAAGTGCCACCCTGAAAAAAGCAGCCTTTCTCGCTAGTTTCTAAGCCGTAGGCCTCTGCAAGACCCAGGCCGAGCTCAGGGATGAAGAGTAGGAAAGACAAACAGCTCAGCCCTGGCCAGGCCCTGGGGACGTGCAGGACTCGAAGCAGCTCCTGTGATGCAGCGATGAGATGGGGAGATATTTGGGCTCAGCACCAACAGGCAGGCCATTGCCTTCGTGATGTTATGTGCCTCTCTGGTTGATGGGCCCCTGGGGTCGATGCATGTTTGGCCATTTTGTTACTCTGGCAGTGGCTCATTTCACCAGTAACTCCCTTCAACATCTATCCAGCTGAACAAGTGGATTCTGATCCTCTAAAAACTGATTCGCCCAGCTCTAGGGCAGTCAGTACAGACGCATGTCCTTTCCCCACAGCCCCAGAAAGGTTTTAACTGTGACAAGGAGTATTTTAGTCAGAAGCTGGAGTGGTGATGTGGGAGCGTATGTGAGGGGATATATGCTGGAAACTCAAACCATCCAGCCAACAGAGATCATCAATGTGAAACCCTTGTTCACTGGTCTGCAGCAGAACTGGGAAGCTATAATTTAACACTCTACAGAGACCAATGCCTGAATGTGAACTGTGACCTTATAGCGAGCAGGACCTGTATTATGCAGAGAACATTGAATAAACCGGAGGTTCTGTGTGACACCTGAGATGGGATGAGGAAATAATCACAGAATGTTGGTGTGCTTCCACTCACTGCATTAACTACAACATACACAACTCCCAACAGATCACACTAGTTCCAACAGATCACACCAACTTCAACAGACTCAAACCAACACCAACAGATCACAACAACTCCAACAGACTAGCAGCAACTCCAACAGGATCGCACCAGTTCCAACAGATCACACCAGCTCCAATACACTCACACTGACTCCAACAGACTCACACCAACTGCTTGTTCCTTGCGTTCATTTGAAGTTTCCTGTGTGTGAGAGACTTAAGTGTTTGGGGTTTATACCCTGTGTGTGGGAGACTGAGTGTGTGGGGTTTATACTGTATGTGGGAGACTGAGTGTGTGGGGTATATACCCAGTGTGTGGGAGACTGTGAGGTTTTATACCCTGTGTGTGGGAGACTGAGTGTGTGGGGTTTACTCCCTGTGTGTGGGAGACTGAATGTGTGGGGTTTATACCCTGTGTGGGAGCGACTGAGTGTGTGGGGTTTATCCTGTATGTGGGAGACAGAGTGTGTGGGGTTTATATCCTGTGTGTGGGAGACTGAGTGTGTGGGGTTTATACCCTGTGTGTGAGCGACTGAGTGTGTGGGGATTATACTATGTGTGGGAGACTGAGTGTGTGGGGTTTATACCCTGTGTGTGGGAGACTGAGTGTATGGGGTTTATACCCTGTGTGTGAGCGACTGAGTGTGTGGGGATTATACTGTGTGTGGGAGACTGTGTGTGGGGTTTATACCCTGTGTGGGAGAGACTGAGTGTATGGGGTTTATACCCTGTGTGTGAACGACTGAGTGTGTGGGGATTATACTGTGTGGGAGAGACTGAGTGTGTGGGGTTTATACCCTGTGTGTGGGAGAGACTGAGTGTGTGGGGTTTATACCCTGTGTGTGGGAGACTGAGTGTGTGGGGTTTATACCCTGTGTGAGAGAGACTGAGTGTATGGGGTTTATACCCTGTGTGTGGGAGACTGTGTGTGGGTTTACTCCCTGTGTGTGGGAGACTGAGTGGGGTTTATATCCTGTGTGTGGGAGACTGAGTGTGTGGGGTTTATACCCTGTGTGAGAGAGACTGAGTGTATGAGGTTTATACTATATGTGGGAGACAGAGTGTTTAGGGTTTATACCCTGTGTGTGGGAGACTGAGTGTGTGGGGTTTATACCCTGTGTGAGAGAGACTGAGTGTATGGGGTTGATACCATGTGTGTGGGAGACTGAGTGTGTGGGGTTTACTCCCTGTGTGTGGGAGACTGAGTGTGTGGGGTTTACTCCCTGTGTGTGGGAGACTGTGTGTGTGGGGTTTAAGATCCAGGGTGCAGGCTGCATTCAGTGGCTTTACTAGCTGTGATTTACTAGCTGTGATTTCTCAACTGCTTCTGTGATGGTCTTAAACAGATGGAAAAAAATGAGAGGCTGGAATTCTGGGCTTCATGTTGTCTGTAAGGATAAATGACTGGAAACATCTCCAGCAGCCTCAGTGGTCCCAGTCTCCCCCTGTAAAAGTCGTGGGATCAATTGGGAAACATTACCCCAGTCAGAACATTAACAGAACAGAGCTGCTGTATTTTCATGTTGCTGTTAAACTTTCTAGATCAATCATTCCCTCAGTCACTCTGCAATGACAATTATCAGTTGGCCCAGCGAGTTAACATCCGTAGCACTTAAAGTAGCCGGAAGCGCTGCACAAAGAACAGCCAGACACTGTGCAAATGACTACTGGCAACACCTATGCAGTCGTATTCAGCTGGCCTCTGACACCGGAAACATCAGAGGAATGTATGATGGCATTAAGAGAACTTTTGGGCCAACCATCAAGAAGATCGCCCCCCTCAAATCTAAATCAAGGGACACAATCACTGACCAACACAAGCAAATGGACCGCTGGGTGGAACACTACCTAGAACCGCACGCCAGGGAAAATGTCACTGATACTGCCCTCAATGCAGCCCAATCTCTGCTAGTCATGGATGAGCTGGATGAACAGCCAACAAAATCAGAACTCAGTGAAGCCATTGATTCTCGAGCCAGTGGAAAAGCCCCTGGGAAGGACGGCATTACCCCTGAAATAATCAAGAGTGCCAAGCCTGCTATACTTTCAGCACTCCATGAACTGCTTTGTCTGTGCTGGGACGAGGAAGCAGTACTACAGGACATGCGCGATGCCAATATCATCACCCTCTATAAGAGCAAGGGTGACCGCGGTGACTGCAACAACTACTGTGGAATCTCCCTGCTCAGCATAGTGGGGAAAGTCTTGGCTTGAGTCGTTTTAAACAGGCTCCAGAAGCTGGTTGAGCATGTCTACCCTGAGGCACAGTGTGGCTTTCGAGCAGAGATCCACCATTGACATGCTGTTCTCCCTTCGCCAGCTACAGGAGAAATGCCACGAACAACAGAGGCCCCTCTACGTTGCTTTCATAGATCTCACCAAAGCCTTTGACCTTGTCAGCAGACGTGGTCTCTTCAGACTACTAGCAAAGATCGGATGTCCACCAAAGCTACTAAGTATCATCACCTCATTCCATGACAGTATGAAAGGCACAATTCAGCATAGCGGTGCCTCATCAAACCCCTTTCCTATCCTGAGTGGCGTGAAACAGGGCTGTGTTCTTACACCTCCACTGTTTGGGATCTTCTTCTCCCTGCTGCTCTCACATGCGTTCAAGTCTTCAGAAGAAGGAATTTTCCTCCACACAAGATCAGATGTTTGTTAATGTCCTTTAGGGAAGGAAATCTGCTGTCCTTACCTGGTCTGGCCTACATGTGACTCCAGACCCACAGCAATGTGGTTAACTCTTACATGCCCTCTGAAATGGCCTAGCAAGCAACTCAGTTGTAACTAACCGCTACGAAGTCAATAAAAGGTAATGAAACTGGAAGAACAACCCGGTCACGACCTAGGCACCGGAAACGACAACGGCAAACCCAGCCCTGTCAACCCTGCAAAGTCCTCCTTAATAACATCTGGGGGCTTGTGCCAAAGTTGGGAGAGCTGTCCCACAGACTAATCAAGCAACAGCCTGACATAGTCATACTCACGGAATCATACCTTAATGACAATGTCCCAGACACTGCAATCACTATCCCTGGGTATGTCCTGTCCCACCGGCAGGACAGACCCAGCAGAGGTGGCGGGACAGTGGTCTACAGTAGGGAGGGAGTTGCCTTGGGAGTCCTCAACATCGACTCCGGACCCCATGAAGTATCATGGCATCAGGTCAAACATGGGCAAGGTAACCTACTGATTACCACCGACCGCCCTCCCTCAGCTGATGACTCAGTACTCCGCCATGGTGAACAGCACTTGGAGGAAGCACGGAGGGTGGCAAGGACACAAAATGTACTCTGCGTGGGGGACTTCAATGTCCATCACCAAGAGTGGCTCGGTAGCACCACTACTGACCGAGCTGGCCGACTCCTAAAGGACATAGCTGCTAGACTGGATCTGCGGCAGGTGGTGGGGGAACCAACACGAGGGAAAAACAGACTTGACCTTGTCCTCACCAATCTGCCTGCCGCAGATGCTTCTGTCCATGACTGTATTGGTAGGAGTGACCACCGCACAGTCCTTGTGGAGATGAAGTCCCACCTTCACATTGAGGATACCGTCCATCGTGTTGTGTGGCACTATCACCTTGCTAAATGGGATAGATTTTGAACAGATCTAGCAATGCAAAACTGGGCATCCATGAGGTGCTGTGGGCCATCAGCAGCAGCAGAATTGTACTCAACCACAATCTGTAACCTCATAGCTCGGCATCTCCCCCACTTTACCATTACCATCAAGCCGGGAGACCAACCCTGGTTCAATGAAGAATGCAGGAGGGCATGCCAGGAGCAGCACCAGGCATACCTCAACCCAGGACTACTTGCATGCCAAACTGCATAAGCATAACAGAGCTAAGTGATCCCATAACCAACGGATCAGATCTAAGCTCTGCAATCCTGCCACATCCAGTCGTGAATGGTGGTGGGCAATTAAACAACTAACTGGAGGAGGTGGCTCCACAAATATCCCCATCTTCAATGATGGGGGAGCCCAGCGCATCAGTGCGAAAGATAAGGCTGAAGCATTTGCAACAATCTTCAGCCAGAAGTGCCGAGTTGATGATCCATCTCGGCCTCCTCCTGAAGTCCCCAGCATTACAGATGCCAGACTTCAGCCAATTCGATTCACTCCGCGCGATATCAAGAAACGACTGAAGGCATTGGATACTGCAAAGGCTATGGGTCCTGACAATATTCGGGCAATAGTACTGAAGACCTGTGCTCCAGAACTTGCCTCACCCCTAGCCAAGCTGTTCCAGTTTAGCAACAACACTGGCATCTACCCAGCAATGTGGAAAATTGCCCAGGTATGTCCTGTACACAAAAAGCGGGACAAGTCTAACCCGGCCAATTACCGCCCCATCAGTCTACTCTCAATCATCAGTAAAGTGTTGGAAGGTGTCATCAACAGTGCCATCAAGCAGCACTTGCTTAGCAATAACCTGCTCAGTAATGCTCAGTTCGGGTTCTGCCAGGGCCACTCAGCTCCTGACTTCATTACAGCCTTGGTTCAAACATGGACAAAAGAGCTGAACTCAAGAGGTGAGGTGAGAGTGACTGCCCTTGACATCAAGGCAGCATTTGACCGAGTATGGCATCAAGGAGCCCAAGCAAAACTCGGGTCAATGGGAATGAGGGGGAAAACTATCTGCTGATTGGAGTCATACCAAGCGCAAAGGAAGATGGCTGTGGTTGTTGGAGGTTGAACATCTGAGCTCCAGGACATCACTGCAGGAGTTCCTCAGGGTAGTGTCCTAGGCCCAACCATCTTTAGCTGCTTCATCAATGACATTCCTTCCATCATAAGGTCAGAAGTGGGGATGTTTGCTGATGATTGCACAATCTTCAGCACCATTCGCGACTCCTCAAATATTGAAGCAGTCCGTGTAGAAATGCAGCAAGACCTGGAAATATCCAGGCTTGGGCTGATAAGTGGCAAGTCACATTTGCGCCACACAGGTGTCAGCCAATGACCATCTCCAACAAGAGAGAATCTACTTATCTCCCCTTGACATTCAATGGCATTACCATCGCTGAATCCCCCACTATCAACATCCTAGGGGCTACCATTGACCAGAAACCGAACTGGAGTAACCATATAAATACTGTGGCTACAAGAGCAGGTCAGAGGCTAGGAATCCTGTGGTGAGTAACTCACCTCCTGACTCCCCAAAGCCTGTCCACCATCTACAAGGCACAAGTCAGGAGTGTGATGGAATACTCTCCACTTGTCTGGATGGGTGCAGCTCCAACAACACTCAAGAAGCTCGACACCATCCAGAACAAAGCAGCCCGCTTGATTGGCACCCCATCTACAAACATTCACTCCCTCCACCACTGACGCACAGTGGCAGCAGTGTGTACCATCTACAAGATGCACTGCAGCAATGCACCAAGGCTCCTTAGACAGCACCTTCCAAACCCGCGACCTCTACCACCTCGAAGGACAAAAGCAGCAAATGCATGGCAACATCACCACCTGCAAGTTCCCGTCCAAGTCACACACTATCCTGACTTGGAACTATATCACCGTTCCTTCACTGTTGCTGGGTCAAAATCCTGGAACTCCCTTCCTAACAGCACTGTGGGTGTACCTACATCACATGGACTGCAGCGGTTCAAGAAGGCAGCTCACCACCACCTTCTCAAGGGCAATTAGGGATGGGCAATAAATGCTGGCATAGCCAATGACGCCCACATCCCATGAATGATTTTTTAAAAAAAGGCAGGTTGTTCAACCTTTCCCATCTAAGAGCGAAGACCAAAGTACGGAAGGTCCTCATCAGGGAACTCCTCTTTGCTGATGATGCTGCATTAACTTCTGACACAGAGGAGTGTCTGCAGAGACTCATTGACAGGATTGCGGCTGCCTGCAACAAATTTGGCCTAACCTTCAGCCTCAAGAAAATGAACATCATGGGACAGGACATCAAAAATGCTCCATCCATCAATATCGGCGACCACTCTCTGGAAGTGGTTCAAGAGTCCCCTGACCTGGGCTCAACTAGCACCAGTAACCTGTCTCTCGATGCGGAAATCAACAAACGCATGGGAAAGACGTCCGCTGTTATGTCCAGACTGGCCATGAGAGTGCGGGAAAATGGCGTGCTGACACGGAACACAAAAGTCTGAGTGTATCAAGCCTGTGTCCTCAGTACCTTGCTCTACGGCAGTGAGGCCTGGACAACGTATGTCAGTCAAGAGCGACGTCTCAATTCATTCCATCTTCGCTGCCTCAGGGGAATCCTTGGCATCAGGTGGCAGGACCGTATCTCCAACGCAGAAGTCCTCGAGGCGGCCAACATCCCCAGCATATACACCCTACTGAGCCAGCGGCGCTTGAGATGGCTTGGCCATGTGAGCCACATGAAAGATGGCAGGATTCCCAAGGACACATTGTACAGTGAGTTCATCACTGGTATCAGACCCACCGGCCATCCATGTCTCCGCTTTAAAGACGTCTGCAAACGCGACATGAAGTCCTGTGGCATTGACCACAAGTCGTGGGAGTCAGTTGCCAGTGATCGCCAGAGCTGGTGGGCAGCCATAAAGGCGGGGCTAAAGTGTGGCGAGTTGAAGAGACTTCGCAGTTGGCAGGAAAAAAGACAGAAGCGCAAGGAGAGAGTCAACTGTGTAACAGCCCCGACAACCAATTTTATCTGCAGCACCTGTGGAAGAGTCTGTCACTCTAGAATTGGCCTTTATAGCCACTCCAGGCGCTGCTTCACAAACCACTGACCACCTCCAGGCGCTTACCCATTGTCTCTCGAGACAAGGAGCCCAAAGAAGAAGAGAAAGGTGCCGTAGAAAACATCTCCACCCTGCCAGATTTGGACAGCTGGTTTTCCTGGAGATTGGAATGTCGAGATTCAGTCACATACAGGATGGAACATAGAAGCAGGAGGCTATTTAATTCGATCATGGCTGATCTGTATCTAAGCACTATTTTCTCACCTGTTCTCCATGTTCCTTGATGTCCTTATCCGACAAAAATCTTACCTCAGCCTTGAAAGTTTCAGCTGAGCCCCAGCAGTCACAGCCTTTAGGAGGAGCGAGTCTCAGCTTGGCGTTCCACTGGAGATGATCCTTAACCAATCAGGAGTTTCACATGGGTTAAATCTACTTGAGTCCAAATCTGTCAATAAATCTGCAGTTCTGAGTGTTGTAAGTTGTACAGGAGTAAAAGGGGGAGTGACTGTGATGTGCACTCAGGTCTGACACCAACATCAATGTACGGTTCCTGCATGACCCCTGGCAGAATGTAAGGCAGACGTCTGCACAAAGGACAAGTCTCTAACTGCTGTGGACAAAAAAAAAATACTGCCGATCTGGAACAAGAACAGGAAATGCTGGGAAGACTCAGAAGGGACAGGGCTGTGGAGTTAGTGTTCTGGGGTGGACCCCTCAGCAGAAAGCAAAGCAATTACAGATGGACAGCATTCAAAAAGGAACGGAAGAAGGAGATGGGGCAATGAGACACACACACACAGGCATGCATTTATACATGCACAGATGCATGCATGCACATACATGCATGCGCACACAGTAATGTCCTTGAGTGGAGAAGAGGAAATGGTTAAACAACATATGTGATAATAGGAGGTTCGATGAAAGAAATCAAAGAAATAAGTGATTTATCCGAGTCACAGAACGTGTCCAAATAACTGATGGGGTGGGAGATAAGCAGGAGCCGATGGAAGCATGAAAATGGTCAAAGCAGTGGCCCAGTAGGCTGGCAGAGGATGATCTGCTGACGATGGAGGCTGCGGAGGGTGGAAGTTGAGAGCAAGGGGACCCAGGTCACAATTTTGTTGCAGGGAGGGTAGAAGCTCAGGCAATGGGATGGACTTGGTCAAGGGTCATGTCTCCTACAGCCCAGATGTGCAAGATGGGATTGTTGGACCAGATGAGTTGGAGAAACTGGAAGAAGGGAATGGCGTTCTTACAGGAAAGTGGGTGGGAATAAGTGTAATCTGGGCAGTGTGGGAATTGGTGGAAAGCTGAGCCCTGAGATAGAGAATTTCAGGAAGGGAACGAGCACCAGAGACAGACCAGGTGATGGTACAAGATGGGTTGGAATTTGAAGATTCTCTAGATGAGGACAAGAGCAGGATTTGACACAGATAATCATCAATGGAATGGAGAGAGAGTCAGAGGTCCTGAGGAGGACTGGAATAGTGTTCAACATGATGTACAGAAAGATGTCCTCAGTTACTTACCATATGCGGGGAGCTCAGAGCCATGCTCTTGTGTATAATTACAGAAAATAAACAAGAAAACGTGGACATGGTGGACCATCTACTCAATATAACATATGACCTTTCCTTTGTGCTGCTGTACACAGATGTCATCATATCATAGGCAGTACTTAGAAGCGGCAAGTTAGCCACACGAACTACCACATTCTGTGACATTTCTACTACTGTATAGGCCATGACTTCCGCTCCGCCTTCACTCCAAACAAAGTTTCCCTGAATGGGCTTCTGCTTTTCCTTGCAGCATGATTACATCCGGAAGCCTGCATCCTGATTTTTTAAAGCCTTTCTTCAAAGACTGGTCCTCCTCATGTATTTCGATCTGTCTGCAACCTTTAAAACAGTTGATCAAACATCTTCCTCCAACATCTCTCCACTGTCATCCAGCTGGGTGGGACTGCTCTCACCTGGTTCCATTCTTATCTATCTGATCATAGCCAGAGTATCACTTGCAGTAGTTTCTTTTACTGCTCCCGCACCCTTTGGTGTCCCCCTAGGATCTATCCTTGGCCTCCTCCTATTTCTCATCTACGTGCTGCCCCTCATCTGAAAACACAGGATTAGTTTGCACATGTACACTGACAACGTCCAGCTGTACCTCACCACAGTTTCTAAATTATTTGACTGCCTGTCTGACATCCAGTACTGGATGAGCAGAAAGTTCCTCCAATTAAATATATTGGGAAGACTAAAGCCATTGTTTTTGGTCCTCATCCTAAACTCCATTCCATTGCTACCACCTCCATCCCTCTCCCCGGCAACAGTCTGAGATTAAACCTGTCTGTTTGCAACCTTGGCGTCATATTTTACTCCGAGATGAGCTTCTGACCTCATATTTGTGCCATCACTAAGACAGCCTATTTCCACTTCTGTAACATTGCCTGACTTCTCCCTGTCTCAGCTCATCTGCTGCTGAATCCCTCAGTCATGCCTTCGTTACCTCTAGACTTGACTATTCCAATGCACTCCTGGCTGGTCTCCCACATTCTACTCTCTGTAAACTTGAGGCCATCCAAACCTCTGCTGCCGTGTCTTAACCCGCACCAAGTCCTGTTCCCCTATCACGCCTGTGCTCATTGACTACACTGGCTCCATGTCAAGCAACGTCTTGATTTTAAATTTATCTTTGTTTTCAAATCCCTCCCGATCTCTGTAATCTCCTCCAGCCCCACAACCCTCCGAGATAGTTGCTCTACTCTAATTCTGGTCTCGTGATCCCCAATTTTAATCGTATCATTGGTGGATGCGCCTTCAGTTACCTAGGCCCCAAGCTCTGGAATACGTTCCCTGCACCTCTCTGCCTCTCTACCTTGCTTTCCTCCTTTAAGACACTCCTTAAAACCTATCTCTTTAACCAAGCTTTTGGTCATCTGCCCTAATATCTCCTGATGTGGCTCAGTGCCATATTTGGTTTTATAATCATAGAATCACAGAATAATGAAAGTTTAAGGCACAGGAAGAGGCCACTTGGCCCATCGTATTTGTGCCAGCCAAAAAACAATCCTCATTGCTCTCCCTCTGTTCCACATTGCTGTCCCTCTCAGTTCCACATTGCTGTCCCTCTCAGTTCCACATCGCTCTCCCTCTCAGTTCCACATTGCTGTCCCTCTCAGTTCCACATTGCTGTCCCTCTCAGATCCACATTGCTCTCCCTCTCAGATCTACATTGCTCTCTCTCTCAGAATCAGATTGCTGTCCCTCTCAGTTCCACATTGCTGTCCCTCTCAGTTCCACATCGCTCTCCCTCTCAGTTCCACATCGCTCTCCCTCTCAGTTCCACATTGCTGTCCCTCTCAGTTCCACATCGCTCTCCCTCTCAGTTCCACATTGCTGTCCCTCTCAGTTCCACATTGCTGTCCCTCTCAGTTCCACATTGCTGTCCCTCTCAGATCCACATTGCTCTCCCTCTCAGTTCCACATCGCTCTCCCTCTCAGTTCCACATTGCTCTCCCTCAGTTCCACATTGCTGTCCCTCTCAGATCCACATTGCACTCCCTCTGTTCAACATCGCTCTCCCTCTCAGTTCCACATTGCTCTCCCTCAGTTCCACATTGCTCTCCCTCTCAGTTCCACATTGCTCTCCCTCTCAGATCCACATTGCTCTCTCTCTCAGATCCACATTGCTCTCCCTCTCAGTTCCACATTGCTCTCCCTCTCAGTTCCACATTGCTGTCCCTCAGATCCACATTGCTCTCTCTCTCAGATCCACATGTCTCTCCCTCTCAGATCCACATTGCTGTGTTGCCATTTGTTGTTACACTTTGTTGCAGTTGGAGGGAAGGTTGCAATTCATTGGCCAGTGTTTTTTTTTATTTCCAAAATATACTTTATTCATAAACATCTGTAAAAATTACATTGCCAGACAGTTTCCAAACAGCACCAAAAAATACAAACATTGCAAGGGAGATCAGTTTCCTTCAATACTGTCATGAGTTTCTTCCCAACCCTTCCGTTTCACAATTGTCATGTCAATTACAGTTTTACATTTACAGCAATTGAGAATATTAACGATACAGTTCGAGGGGTTTCCCATGGATCCAGCCCCTCAGTCCAGCTTGGTGGGGGAACCTTACACTGTGGTCTTTCCCCATTGAGCCTTTGCTGCGGCTGCCCCAAGCTTTAGTGCGTCCCTTAGCACGTAGTCCTGGACCTTGGAATGTGCCAGTCTGCAACATTCGGTGGTGGACAACTCTTTGCGCTGGAAGACCAGCAAGTTTCGGGCAGACCAAAGGGCGTCTTTCACCGAATTGAAAGTCCTCCAGCAGCAGTTGATGTTTGTCTCGGTGTGCGTCCCTGGGAACAGCCCGTAGAGCACAGACTCCTGTGTTACAGAGCTGCTTGGGATGAACCTTGACAAAAACCACTGCATCTCTTTCCACACCTGCTTTGCAAAGGCACATTCCAGGAGGAGGTGGGCGACCGTCTCTTCCCCACCACAGCCAACGCGGGGGCACTGTGCGGAGGGGGCGAGACTTCGGGTGTGCATGAAGGATCTGACGGGGAGGGCCCTTCTCACCACCAGCCAAGCTACGTCTTGGTGCTTGTTTGAAAGTTCTGGTGATGAGGCATTCCGCCAAATGACTTTGACGGTCTGCTCGGGGAACCATCCGACAGGATCCACCGTTTCCTTTTCCCGTAGGGCCTTGAGGACATTCCGTGCAGACCACTGCCTGATGGACCGGTGGTCAAAGGTGTTTTTCCGCAGAAACTGCTCCACGAAGGATAGGTGGTACGGCGCCGCCCAACTGCACGGAGCGTTCCGCGGCAATGTGACCAGGCCCATCCTTCGCAACACCGGGGACAGATAGAACCTCAGCACGTAGTGACACTTGGAGTTTGCGTACTGGGGATCTACACATAGCTTGATGCAGCCGCACACGAAGGTGGTCATCAGGATGAGGGCCACGTTGGGTACATTTTTCCCGCCCATGTCCAGAGATTTGAACATCGTGTCCCTCCGGACCCAATCCATTTTAGATCCCCAGACGAAGCGGAAAATGGCTCGGGTGACTGCCACGGCGCAGGAGTGGGGTATGGGCCAGACCTGCGCCACGTAGAGCAACAACGTGAGCGCCTCGCACCTGATGACCAGGTTCTTACCCACAATGGAGAGAGATCGCTGCCCCCACATGCCCAACTTTTGTCGTACCTTGGCTACTCGCTCCTCCCATGTTTTGGTGCACGCCCCGGCACTTCCGAACCATATCCCCAGCACCTTCAGGTAATCTGACCTGACGGTGAAGGGGACAAAGGATCGGTCAGCCCAGTTCCCAAAGAACATGGCCTCCAGTGTTGCTCCAGGGCGCCCCCTCCGACAGAGTGAAGTCAGTGTCCTGCTGCGGACAGGCTGTCTCCCAAAATATTCTTCTTATATTATTATAATATAATGGTCTGATGAAGTGTTTCTGAGCTGAAACGTTAACTCTGTTAACTGTTAACTCAGCTTCTCTCTCCACAGATGCTTCCAGACTTGCTGAGTATTTCCAGCATTTCTTGATTTATTTTAGGATGTCTCCCGAAATGCTTTGCGAGGTTTGCATAAATTATTTACTTTCGGTAACTGCAGAATGTGTGACTCCGGTAAAGACCCGGGGGTTTACCGGGAATATTTCCCGGGAATATTTCCCTGTCCGGTTGTCACTCTGAATGGATAACTTTATAAGATTTGGTCACGCTCACTTTACGGCATGCAGCCGTTGGTCAGGTCCGGACTCCGCCGCGTTTTCAGTAAAAGGGTTTCTGCTGTGAATGGCACATGGAAGAGGCGCTTGCGCTTTATCCGTGCGGAATCGATATCAAGAGATTTCGGGAGCACAATTTTTGTTGTTTGGAGCTGCTGGTGGTTGTTCGCCCCGGCGCTCCGCTCTGTTTTCGGTTAAAAGCAGAAAGAAAGATCGGTGCGTTCTGGCGGTGGATACGGTTAGGCCGCGAGTTTGGTTGTTGTGCTGCACTGCCTCCTATCGGCTGATGGTTGTTGGGCAGGTGCTGAGCAGCAGTCAACACTGTTAATAAATGCAATGTGATCACCACGACACCCTTAATTAACACTAGGGATTTAACATCCAACAGGAAAGTGCTAAAAGTTAAAACATCGCAGCAAGAAAGAACTTGCATTGATTTTGCACCTTTCGTGTTGTTGGGACGTCCCAAAGCGCTTTCCAGCCAATGAAGTACTTTTGAAGCGGAGTCACTGTTGCAATGTTGGAAAGGCAAACAGATTTGTGTGCACCAAGCTCCAAAGAAAGCAACAATACAAATGACCAGATAGTGTGTTTTAATTATGTTGGCTGAGGGATAGATTATTAGCCAGAACTCCTGTGCTCTTCTTTGATATAATGCAACTTTTACGTCCACCTGCCAGTGCCGACAAGACCTCAATTTCACATCTCATCTGAAAGACAGCACCTCTAACACTGCAGCACTCTCAGTACTGCACTGAAATGTCAGCTGAGATTTTTGTGTTCAAGTCTTTTTTTACCAGAAGGATGTGGAGGCTTTGGAAAGGGTACAGAAGAGGTTTACCAGGATGTTGCCTGGTCTGGAGGGCATTAGCTATGAGGAGAGGTTGGATAAACTCGGATTGTTTTCACTGGAACGACGGAGGTGGAGGGGCGACATGATAGAGGTTTACAAAGTTATAAGCGGCATGGACCGAGTGGATAGTCAGAAGCTTTTTCCCAGGGTGGAAGAGTCAGTTACTAGGGGACGTAGGTTTAAGGTGAGAGGGGCAAAGTTTAGAGGGGATGTGCGAGGCAAGTTCTTTACACAGAGGGTGGTGAGTGCCTGGAACTTGTTGCCGGGGGAGGTGGTGGAAGCAGGTACCATAGAGACGTTTAAGAGGCATCTTGACAAATGCATGAATAGGATGGGAATAGAGGGATATGGGCCCCTGAAGTGCAGAATGTGAGAAACGTAGCCCACTTAATAATAATTTACACCAAGTCAAACTCTGAAGAAGTAAGTTTATTTAACGTTCTTGCAAGATCGGGTGTCCTACAAGCAGGCACACCGATCAACATATTCAGTTCATGTTTATGCAATACAAATCCATTTGTCCACGCCTTTAGTTTACATTATTGGTTATAACATATTATGACACTAACCTATCCTATAGTTGCTACAGTCTCCTCTGTTTACTTCTCCCCCTACTCTAACTTTCTAGCCCCTAACTCTTGTTTTTGTTTTACCTTATTTCGCTCTCCATTGTGTGTTTTAACTTGCAGCTGTCAGCCTTTATCTTAGTGGGGCAGTTTCTTATTCACTACATCCTTTGTTCTAACTCTTGCTGTTTCTCTTTTCTCTGCCTAAGCACAATTTTTAACTGCTGTACTGTCTCAAGGTCTTTACTTACATACCCTTATCAGTTCTCCTTTTCAGTGATTTCATTATGTTGTGTAGAAATGACTTCTCGGTAATTTTCCACAAGCTGTAGAAACAACATTTCAGTATTTCTTATTCTCACAAGAAGGTTTTAGTTTAGGCAAGCATCAAGATCGGCGCAGGCTTGGAGGGCCGAATGGCCTGTTCCTGTGTTGTACTGTTCTTTGTTCTATGTTCTTTGGTGTGGGACATGAATTAAAGGCCTACTACGTGACCTGAACCCGATGGGACCTGATGACATGGTTTGGGTGCACTTCCAGGTCCGGCATTCGGGCCGGGTCGGACACACTGTATCACAGGTAAGTAGTTCTAGTTACTTTAATTTTTGGACTAGAAAGGTGGTTTCGTTACAGTTATTTTTAAGCTTGTACAAATCAATGAGAAAGTGAAAGGTAGGTTATCTGAAGGTCAGGTCGGGTGTGGGGGGAAAAAATGGAAGGACTCGGGTCAAGTTGGGCTCAGGTCAGATGTGGTTCTGTTGGGCTTGTGTCTTGCAGCATCTTAGGAGAGAGAAGCAATGTTAATGTTTGAGGTCAGTGACCGTTCATCAGAATTGGTAAACATTAGCAACATCATAGGTGTTAAGCAAATAAAGGAGAGTGTGGAAAAAAACAAAAGAAGTGTTGATAGAACAGAGGATCAGAGAGATTAACTGACAAGGAGGTCAAGGGGCAAAGGCAAAGAGTGTGCTGGTGGTGTGGTGAAAGACAAAGCATTAGTGCAGAGTGTTAATGACAGAATAATGAACAGCCTTAGCCAAAAGCACAAACCTGAAAAAAAAAGTGGGCAGGCACATGGTTAAAAAAAATCATAGAAAGGTTAAGGCACAGAAAGAGGCCACTTGGCCCATCGTGCCTGTGCCAGCTGAAAAACGATCCACCAGTTCTAATCCCACCATCTAGCATTTGGTCTGTAGACCTGCAGATTATGGCACTTGAGGTGCATATCCAGACTCCTGTTAAATGAGTTGAGGGTATCTGCCTCAACTATCCTTTCAGGCAGTGAGTTCCAGACCCGCACCACCCTCTGGGTGAAAAACATTTTCCTCATCTCCTCTCTACTTATTCTACCAATCACTAAATCTATGCCCCTTCATCACTGACCTCTCTCCCTTCACCTCAACTCTATCCAGGTCCCACATTTCAATCAGAGCTCCCCCTCAGCCTTATCTGTTCCCAGGAAAACAACCCCAGCCTGTCCAATCTTTACATAGAAAAATAGGAGCAGGAGTAGGCCATTCAGCCCTTCGAGTCTGCACCATTATTCAAAACGATCATGGCTGATCATCCAAACTCAGTACCCTTTTTCCGCCTTATCCCTTTATCCCTTTAGCCCTAAGAACTTTATCTAACTCTTTCTTGAATATATTTAATGATTTGGCCTCAACCGCTTTCCGTGGTAGAGAATTCTACAGGTTTACCACTCTTTGGGTGAAGAAATCCCTCCTCATCTCAGTCCTAAATAGCTTACCCCTTATCCTTAGACTGTGACCCCTGGTCCTGGACTCCCCCAACATCGGGAACATCCTTCCTGCATCTCGTCTGTCCAGTCCAGTTAGAATTTTGTAGGTTTCTATGAGATCCCCTCTCATTCTTCTAAACTCTAGTGAATACAAGCCTAATCAACCCAACCTCTCTTCATACGTCAGTCCTGCCATCCCATATCCATGGGGCTGTAGATTTGGCTGTCGCAACCCTTTTTCTTTGTGGGAACATGTTTACTCTGAATTCCTTGAATCTCCCCTTTGAATGCCTCCCACTGCCCTGACACTGATTTACCTTCAAGTAGCTGTTTCCAGTCCACTTTCGCTAAATCACTCCTCAATTTCGTAAAATTGGCCTGGCTTCAATTGAGAACACTAACTGCTGTTCTATCCTTGTCCCTTTCCATAATTATATTAAAACTGACTGAATTATGATCACTATCACCAAAATGCTCTCCCACTGCCACCCCTTCCACTGGCCATCTTCATTTCTTAAAAATAAGTCTAAATCTGAACCCTCTCTTCTTGGATCTTTCCTCACAGCTGCATTTTTCCAGTCCTGGCAACATCAGGACTGGAAAGCAGCGGAGAGGAGTCCAGGTGCGCTGGAGTTTGAAAACAAAGTGAACAGTGGCGTCACAGGAAAGCTGCAAGGTGACTGGTTGGTGAGTAACGACTGTTAGGGAATAACTCTAAATAGCTGGGTTAGGACATAGAACAAAGAACAAAGAAAATTACAGCACAGGAACAGGCCCTTCGGCCCTCCAAGCCTGCGCCGATCCAGATCCTCTATCTAAACATGTCGCCTATTTTCTAAGGGTCTGTATCTCTTTACTTCCTGCCCATCCATGTATCTGTCTAGATACATCTTAAAAGACGCTATCGTGCCCGCGTCTATCACCTCCGCTGGCAACGCGTTCCAGGCACCCACCACCCTCTGCGTAAAGAACTTTCCACGCATATCCCCCCTAAACTTTTCCCCTCTCACTTTGAACTCGTGGCCCCTGGTATTTGAATCCCCCACGCTGGGAAAAAGCTTCTCGCTATCCACCCTGTCTATACCTCTCATGATTTTGTACACCTCAATCAGGTCCCCCCTCAACCTCCGCCTTTCTAATGAAAATAATCCTAATCTACTCAACCTCTCTTCATAGCTAGCGCCCTCCATACCAGGCAACATCCTGGTGAACCTCCTCTGCACCCTCTCCAAAGCATCCACATCCTTTTGGTAATGTGACGACCAGAACTGCACGCAGTATTCCAAATGTGGCTGACCTGAACACCCAAATCTCTCTGTACATCAATTTTCCCCAGGACTTTTCCATTTACTGTATAGTTCACTCTTGAATTGGATCTTCCAAAATGCATCACCTCGCATTTACCCTGATTGAACTCCATCTGCCATTTCTCTGCCCAACTCTCCAATCTATCTATATTCTGCTGTATTCTCTGACAGTCCCCTTCACTATCTGCTACTCCACCAATCTTAGTGTCGTCTGCAAACTTGCTAATCAGACCACCTATACTTTCCTCCAAATCATTTATGTATATCACAAACAACAGTGGTCCCAGCACGGATCCCTGTGGAACACCACTGGTCACACGTCTCCATTTTGAGAAACTCCCTTCCACTGCTACTCTCTGTCTCCTGTTGCCCAGCCATTTCTTTATCCATCTAGCTAGTACAGCCTGGGTCCCATGCGACTTCACTTTCTCCATCAGCCTACCATGGGGAACGTTATCAAACGCCTTACTGAAGTCCATGACATCTACAGCCCTTCCCTCATCAATCAACTTTGTCACTTCCTCAAAGAATTCTATTAAGTTGGTAAGACATGACCTTCCCTGCACAAAACCATGTTGCCTATCACTGATAAGCCCATTTTCTTCCAAATGGGAATAGATCCTATCCCTCAGTATCTTCTCCAGCAGCTTCCCTACCACTGACGTCAGGCTCACCGGTCGATAATTACATGGATTATCCCTGCTACCCTTCTTAAACAAGGGGACAACATTAGCAATTCTCCAGTCCTCCGGGACCTCACCCACGTTTAAGGATGCTGCAAAGATATCTAAGGCCCAGCTATTTCCTCTCTCGCTTCCCTCAGTAACCTGGGACAGATCCCATCCGGACCTGGGGACTTGTCCACCTTAATGCCTTTTAGAATACCCAACACTTCCTCCCTCCTTATGCCGACTTGACCTAGAGTAATCAAACATCTGTCCCTAACCTCAACATCCGTCATGTCCCTCTCCTCGGTGAATACCGATGCAAAGTACTCGTTTAGAATCTCATCCATTTTCTCTGACTCCACGCATAACTTTCCTCCTTTGTCCTTGAGTGGGCCAATCCTTTCTCTAGTTACCCTCTTGCTCCTTATATATGAATAAAAGGCTTTGGGATTTTCCTTAACCCTGTTTGCTAAAGATATTTCATGACCCCTTTTAGCCCTCTTAATTCCTCGTTTCAGATTGGTCCTACATTCCCGATATTCTTCCAAAGCTTCGTCTTTCTTCAGCCGCCTAGACCTTATGTATGCTTCCTTTTTCCTCTTAGCTAGTCTGACAATTTCACCTGTCATCCATGGTTCCCTAATCTTGCCATTTCTATCCCTCATTTTCACAGGAACATGTCTCTCAGTGTTAGGGTGCGTGTGTAAATAGATTAATATCAAGGAACAAGTGAGTAGCTTTTTTTGGGTAAGGTTTATTTTAATGAGTGAACTGTATTGATTTTTAGTAGGATTTATCAGTACTAGTAAGGTTTTATTAATAATTCTAAGCTGTTGTAGTATTGGTAAGTTTTTTTTTAGCAGTAGCAAAGGGTCAACTAATAGATAAAGGAATGGCAAGGTTGCTTCAACCTCGAGACTGCACCTCTTGTGCTATATGGGAGTTCCAGGATGCTTCCCGTATCCTGGAGTACCATTTGTACAGAAAGTGTCATCAATTGAAGCAGCTTGAGCTCCGGGTTTTGGAACTTGAGCGGCAGCTGGCGACACTGCGGTGCATTCATGAGGATGAGAGCTACGTGGATAGCTTGTTTATAGATGTGGTCACCCCACAGCTTAAGAGTTTGCATGAAGAGAGGGAATGGGTGATCACAAAATAGTCAAAAAGAATCAGGTGCAGGAGACCCCTGAGTGCATCTCACTCTCCAACAGGTATTCAGTTCTGAATACTGAGGAAAGTGATGCTTCACCTGGGGAGTGCAGCCAGAGTCAAGTCCATGGTACCACGGGAGGCTCAGCTGCACAGGGGGGTACAGGGAAGACTGGAAGAGCCATAGTGAGAGGTGATTCAATAGTCAGGGGGACAGACAGGCGTTTCTGTGGCTGCAGATGTGAATCCAGGATGGTGTGTTGCCTCCCTGGTGCCAGAGTCAAGGATATGACTGAGTGGCTGCAGAGCATCCTGAAGGGGGAGGGTGAACAGCCAGCAGTCGTGGTCCACATCAGAACCAACAACATAGGTAGAAAGAGGGATGTGGTCTTGCAGTCAGAATTTAGGGAGTTAGGTAAGAAATTATCAAGCAGGATCTCAAAAGTAGTAATCTCCAGATTACTCCCAGTGCCACACGCAAGTGAGTATAGAAATAGAAGGATAAGACAGATGAATGCGTGGCCGGAAAGATGGTGCAGGAGGGAGGGCTTCATATTCCTGGGACATTGGGACCAGCTCTGGGGGAGATGGGACCTGTACAGGCCGGACGGGTTGCACCTGAACAGAGCTGGGACTGAGTTCCTTGTGGGACGTTTTGCTAGTGCTGCTGGGGAGGGTTTAAACTAGTTTAGCAGGGAGATGGGGACCTGAGGGTAGACTCAGCTGGGACAAAATCAGAAATTAAAATGGAAGGCAGAAAATTAATGGATGAGTCTGGAAGACAGAGGAAACGAGGGTTAGAAAATAAAAGAGTTTGGCAGTGCTCAAGGGTATCTATTTCAATGCAAGTATAGCAAATAATTTTTTAAAAAATTCATTCATGGGATGTGGGCGTCACTGGCCATTTATTGCCCATCCCTAATTGCCCTTGAGAAGGTGGTGGTGAGCTGCCTTCTTGAACCGCTGCAGTCTATGTGAGGTAGGTACACCCACAGTGCTGTTAGGAAGGGAGTTCCAGGATTTTGACCCAGCGACAGTGCAGGAACGGCGATATAGTTCCAAGTCAGGATGGTGTGTGACTTGGAGGGGAACTTGCAGGTGATGATGTTCCCATGTATTTGCTGCCCTTGTCCTTCTAGTTGGTAGGGGTCGCGGGTTTGGAAGGTGCTGTCTAAGGAGCCTTGGTGCATTGCTGCAGTGCATCTTGTAGAAGGTACACACTGCTGCTACTGTGCGTCGGTGGTGGAGGGAGTGAATGTTTGTTGATGGGGTGCCAATCAAGCGGGCTGCTTTGTCCTGGATGGTGTCGAGCTTCTTGAGTGTTGTTGGAGCTTCACCCATCCAGGCAAGTAGAGAGTATTCCATCACACTCCTGACTTGTGCCTTGTAGATGGTGGACAGGCTTTGGGGAGTCAGGTGAGCTACTCGCCTCAGGATTCCTAGCCTCTGACCTGCTCTTGTAGCCACGGTATTTATATGGGTACTCCAGTTCAGTTTCTGGTCAATGGTAACCCCTAGGATGCTGATAGTGGGGGATTCAGCAATGGTAATGCTGTTGAATGTCAAGGGGAGATGGTTAGATTCTCTCTTGTTGGAGATGGTCATTGCCTGGCACTTGTGTGGCACGAATGTTACTTGCCACTTATCAGCCCAAGCCTGGATATTGTCCAGGTCTTGCTACATTTCGACACGGACTGCTTCAGTATCTGAGGAGTCACGAATGAGCAGCTGGTGTAGAAGGGAGGGTTTCAGATATCTGGACCATTGGGCGTTCTTCAGGGACAGATGGGACCTGTACAAGAAGGACCGGTTGCATCTAAACTGGAGGGGCACTAATATCCTGGCTGCAAGGTTTGCTAGCGTCACTCGGGAGGGTTTAAACTAGTGTGGCAGGGGGGTGAGAACCAGAGCAGTAGGACAGCTAGTGAAATAAATGAGGGGGACATAGTAAATAAGGCAATCACACTGCTGGGAGTGTACTATAGACCCCCAAACAGTCAGAGGGAGATAGAAGAGCAGATATGTAGACAATCTCTGAGAAGTGCAAGAACAATAGGACAGTAATAGTAGCGGATTTTAATTACCCCAATATTAACTGGGATAGTTTTAGTGTGAAAGGAATTGAGGGAGCAGAATTCTTGAAGTGCATTCAGGAGAACATTTTTGCCCAGTATGTAGCAAGTCCAACAAGAGAGGGCACAGTTTTCGACTTGGTTTTAGGAAATGAAGATGGGCAGGTGGAAGGAGTGGCATAGGGAGAGCATTTTGGTGGTAGTGATCATAATTCATTCAGTTTTAACATAATTATGTAAAAGGACAGAGATAGTGCAATTACATCCTTTCTGTTGAGGTGACCAGAACTGCACACAGTACTCAAGTTTTGGCCAAACCAATGGGCGGCACAGTGGCACAGTGGTTAGCACTGCAGCCTCACAGCTCCAGGGACCTGGGTTCGATTCTGAGTACTGCCTGTGTGGAGTTTGCAAGTTCTCCCTGTGTCTGCGTGGGTTTTCTCCGGGTGCTCCGGTTTCCTCCCACAAGCCAAAAGACTTGCAGGTTGGTCGGTAAATTGGCCATTATAAATTGTCACTAGTATAGGTAGGTGGTAGGGAAATATAGGGACAGGTGGGGATGTTTGGTAGGAATATGGGATTAGTGTAGGATTAGTATAAATGGGTGGTTGATGGTCGGCACTGACTCGGTGGGCCGAAGGGCTTGTTTCAGTGCTGTATCTTTAATCTAATCTAATCAATGATTTATACTGTTCCAGCATAACCTCCCTGCTCATATATTCTATACTTCGGCTTATAAAGGAAAGGATTCCATATGCCTTCTTAACCACCTTATAGACTTGTCCTGCTACCTTCAGGGATCTGTGGACATTTACTCCAAGGTCCCTCACTTCCTCTACACTTCTCACTATTTTCCTATTTATCGTGTATTCCTTTGCCTTGTTTGACCTCCCCAAATGCATCACCTCACACTTCTCCAAGTTGAATTCCATTTGCCACTTTTCTGCCCATCTGACCAGACCATCAATATCTTCCTGCAGTCTACAGCTACCCTCCTCGCTATCTACCACAGGGCCAATCTTTGTGTCGTCTGCAAACTTCTTGATCCTGCCCCCTACATTTACATCCAAATTGTTAAGGCATTCCACAAAAAGCAGGGGACTCAGTACTGAGCTCTGCGGAACGCCACTGGAAACAGCCCTCCAGTCGCTAAAATCACCCGTCAACAATTCCCCTTTGTTTCATGCCACTGAGCAAATTTTGTATCTACCTTGCTGCATTTCCCTGGATCCCATGGGATTTTATTTTTTTAACCCATCTGTCATGTGGGACTTTGTCAAAAGCCTTGCTAAAATCCATGTAGACCACATCAACTGCACTACCTTCATCTATCTTCCTTGTTACTTCTTCAAAAAAATTCAATCAAGTTAGTCAAACAAGATCGTCCCTTAACAAATCCATGCTGACTATCCTTGATTAACCTGTGTCTTTCAAAGTGACAGTTTATCCTGTCTCTCAGAATAGATTCCAATAATTTGCCCATGACTGAGGTTAGACTGACCAGCCTGTAATTAATTGGTCTATCCTTTGCACCCTTTTTGAACAGAAGTACAACTTTAGCAGTTCTCCAATCCTCCGGCACCACACCTGTATCCAGTGAGGACTGGAAAATGATGGTCAGACCTTCTGCTATTTCCTCTCATGCTTCTTTTAACAGCCTAGGGTACATTTTATCTGGCCCTTGTGGTTTATCAACTTTAAAGGATGCTAATTCCATTAATACTTCCTCTCTCCCTATGTTTATCACATCCAAATACTTCACACTCCTCCTCCTCCTTAAATACAATATCTGCATCATTTGTGACGACAGATGCAAAGTATTTGTTGAGAACCATACCAACATCTTCCACCCCTACACATAGGTTACCTTTTTGGTCTTTTATGGGCCCTACTCTTGCCTTAGTTATCCTCTTACTCAATGTATTAACAAAACATCTTAGGATTCGTCTTGATTTTGCTTACCAATATTCTTTCATGCCCTCTCTTTGCTTTCATAATTTCCTTTTTGATTTCACCCCTCCACTTTCTATACTCCGCTGGGCTTTCTGTAGTATTGAGTTCTCAGTGTCGGACATAAGCCGCCTTTTTCTGCCTTATCTTACCCTGTAGGTTCATTGACATCCATGGGGCTCTAGATTTGGCTGCCTCATCCTTTTTCTTTGTGGGAGCATGTTTACTCTGAACCCCTTGAATCTCCCCTTTGAATGCCTCCCACTGCTTTAACATAATTTACCTTCAAGTAGCTGTTTCCAGTCCACTTTCACTAAATCACTCCTCAGTTTAATAAAATTGGCCTTGCCCCAATTGAGAACTAAACTCCTGTTCTATCCCTTTTCCATAATTATGTTAAAACTGACTGAATTAAGATCACGACCAATGAAATGCTCTCCCACTGCCGCCCCTTCCATCTCCCCATCTTCATTTCCTAATACTAAATCTAAAACTGCGCCCTCACTTTTGGACTTGCTACATACTGGGCAAAAATGTTCTCCTGAATGCACCTCAAGAATTCTGCTTCTTCAATTCCTTTCACACTAAAACTATCTCGGTTAATATTGGGATGAATGATGAAACAAACTAAAATAAAAATAGAAAAGGGCCAGTCATGCTCTGAAATTATTGAACTCAATATTCAGTCCGGCAGGACGTAATGTGTCGATTGGGTAAAAGAGCTTGCATTGATGTTCACTGGAACACTACAGCAATCCCAGGACAGTGATGTGGGCATGAGAGCAGTGGGCTGTATTGAAATGGCAAGCGACAGCAAGCTCGGGGTCATGTTTTCAGACTGAGCGGAGGTGTTCTGCAAAGTGGTCACCTAATCTGTGTTTGGTCTCCCCAGTGTAGAGGAGACCACATTGTGAACAGCGAATACAGTATATTAAATTGAAAAAAGTACAAGTAAATCGCTGCTTCACCTGAAAAGAGCGTTTGGGGCCTTGGATAGTGAGGAGAGAGGAGGTAAAAGGGCAGGTATTATTGTAATGGAAAGGTGCCGTGGGAAGGGGATGAAGTGTCAGATGTAATGGAGGAGTGGACCTGGGTATCACGGAGGGAACGTTCCCTTTCGAATGCTGACAAGGGAGGGGAGGGGCGGGGAAGATGCGTTTGGTAGTGGCATCTCGCTGGAGGTGGCGGAAATGGCAGAGGATGATCCTTTGGATGTGGAGGCTGGTGGGATGGAAAGCGAGGACGAGGGGAACCCTGTCGTGGTTCTGGGAGGGAAGGTGTGAGGGTCGAGGTGCGGGAAATGGGTTGGACACGGTTGAGGGCCCCGTCAACCTCGGGGGGGGGGGAATCCTCGGTTGAGGATAAAGTAAGACACATCAGAAGCGCTGTCGTGGAATGTTGCATCTTCAGAGCAGATGCGTCGGAGACGGAGAAACTGAGAGAATGAAATGGAGTCCTTACAGGAGGTAGGGTGTGAAGAAGTGTAGTCGAGGTAGCTGTGGGAGTCAGTGGGCTAATAATGAATATTAGTGGACAGCCTATCTCCAGAGATGGAGACAGAGAAGTCGAGGAAGGGAAGTGTCGGAGATGGACTGTGTAAAGGTGAGAGAAGGGTGGAAATTGGAAGCAAAGTTGAAGAAGTTTTCCAGTTTGGGGCTGGAGCTTAGACACTTAGAGATGTTCAGGGTGTGAAAATCTTTGAATATTGTAATTCTAATTAAAGATTAATAATATTTCTAGTGAACTGTTCAGATTCTGATCCACAACACAAAAAACATTTAAAAAAAACAAGGATTTAAGAGTGGTAAAAGTGCAGTTTTTAATTTTAAAAAAAGTTCCAACTTCACATTTGAGAATACAAAGTAAACAGCAGGTGACAGTCTTGTATTAATTGTTTACATTCATTGGGTATAGATCAGTTTGGATGAAACCAAGTCAGTGCAACTACAGGTGACAGTCTTAGGCACCGTATCTCACAGAAAGTCAAAAGTAAACATTCAGCATCATCAGTGACAGCTTAAAACCCGTGTTGATTAAATCATTGCATTGCGACTGGTTCATTAAAACACCACTGCACAGCATTGGTTATAATGAACTCTAGGCTGATTCCACTTTGCTTATTCAGTATTTGAGCCACTCAGTATTTGAGCCTGTGTTTTAGGGTTTCTGAGCCAAGTAGGGCAATCCAAAAAGTGTTTCAGTTCTGTCTGACTCAGATCTGAACCAATGGGGCTAATTATCCATTGCTGGGGAGTGTGTGTGTGTGGGGGGTGCGGGGGGAATAAACTGTGGTATTGGGACATAGCGAGTGTGCTGCCATCACTTTTGGATTTCTGATATGCTCAGTGAGGCTGCCATGTGGCAGCAGAACCTCGGATGACGGGCTCCATTGTTTAAGAAGCAGATATGTTGGAATCATACCCATATAGGTAGAAATCTCAAACAGACTCTCATCCCTAGCTCTGTACCAGCCATTCTGAGTAGGTCTCCTTTGCACAGCTCACACCATCTAACAGTAAAGATTGTCTAAACACACTCCACATGGAACCCACAAGTCAGTGGACAGAGGAGACTTTATTTCATCAATCTGGGCTCGATTCAGAGCCAATCCCATTGCTTAAAAAGGAGAGTGTGACCCAGTGACCCAGACTGTGCAAGGACAACAAAACAATGAAAAATAGATTGCATATTTTCTTGCCGTCAGTCCTGCTTCTCCACACTGACCCAGAATGGGCTCAGAGTGTTGGCACTAATGTCTAATCATTGTTGAATAAAATAATCCTGTCTATTACTTGGCTCATTCCTGATCTATTGTGTAACCAATGATAATCTCTTCACAATAAATAGTGCAACTTTGAGATGCAACAGCATTGGTCATTAACTATCAGATGGACCAGATCTCAGCCTCAATAAAGTGTGTCTCAGTAATGTCCAAGCCATCATTCCCACTGACAGGCTTCAAATACGTTGGCTCTGGTTAACATATACAGTACAAATTGATGTCTATTCATAAGATAATGCTTCGATTAAAAAGACAAAAGTATTAAGATACATTCACACTGTGACTCGGTGGGACAGTGCACTGACAGATCAGGATCACAGGTTTGTTAGTGTGGAGGTCAAGATTTTTTTTTTAAAGTGTTGTTAAACTGAATGTAAATGTCAGTGGGACAGTGCTTTGTTTTCTGGTAACTGGTATGTGTCTGCTGTATTGGAATAATCCAGGCTTCACCGAGTTACTATTGCACTTAAAACTTTTCAAGTATCTCCCAGACCAGATCAGATATAGTTTACAGACTGATCTTAAACCGCACTGAGGAACCCCCTCAAAACAATGTGATATACAGCCTGAGAGCAGCAGATTTCATTAGTCACAGAAAGAGGTCCTTGCATTGAAAGTTGCTGTTTTGGTCCATAGTTCCATTCCAACTAACAATGTAGACAGGTCCTGTTTGTTTCAAGAACCCAACTACAATTGGGTTGGGAAGCAGGAGGTTTTCATATATAAAAACTCACTTACCTGTAGAATGTCAGCTTCCCTACTTTACTGACACTACTTTCCTGTAAAATACAGGAATTTCTGTAGATATAAGATTAGATTACTCACTTTGAAAGTTTGGATGTTTTAATGGACAACAATACCAGCGAGGAACTTAGTTAGTGCCAGGTTGAGTTTAGTTAGTGCCAGGTTGAGTTTAGTTATCAATAACAAGTTGATAAAGTGAGTCAGAGTCTCAGTTACTTCCACGTGTCATTTTTAGCAGCAGGAGAAAGGAGCTGTAGTTTTTCATCGATTTCTCCTGGTTTATTCAGTTCATTCATGGGGGAAGCTGCAGTGTGTCTGTGACCTGCTGGTATTACCAGTAACAAACCAGAACTAGCACTAGGGTCATTCTAATAACAAATCACCACTAGCACTAGAACCATTACTAGTAACAAACCACAATTAGTAAATGGGTTAATTGCTGTTCCCTTTTACACCTCCTCTAGACACAATTTTTTACCTGTCCTATTACCATCTCATATTGCCTTGCACCATCATCTCTTTTGACATTTAATCTCTCCTGTCTTCCACCCCATCACAAACCTTCCCTTTTGTTCTACCCCGCCTCTGTACTCACTGAAAACCTGTTACATCTCTTAACTTTTTCCAGTTCTGACAAAATGTCATCAACCTGAAATGTTAACTCTGCTTCTCTCTCCATAGATGCTGCTTGACCTGCTGAGTATTTCCAGCATTTTCTGTTTTTATTTAGATTTCCAGCATCTTCAGTAATTTGCTTTTGTTTTAGTGCATCTACTATTACTAATGATCCACAACTTCAGCAGCATCATTACTAGTAACAAATCATTAGCTGGTATGAGGCAAGCCCTCTGTGTTGTTGCTGGGGGAGAAGCAGAATTCAGGTCTAAATGTAGAGGATCCCAGTTTTACAACAGGTACAACTGCACCTTGATCCGCAGGGGATGAATCAGGGAACAGATGGATCCAACTGTGTGACACACAGGGCAAGGCTGCATATAGATCAATTCAATAAAGGTATGTCTGCTCTGGTCACTTTATAATGTTTTATCTTGGAACAAGCCGATTGGACAAATGGGTTTGTTTCCCGTTTGATATAATCTTACTCACATGTAACAAAGATCGTGTGCATCAGCCCGGTCAATCTCCAGCCCAGTGTGGCCATTTCTTACCCGGATCTGCCCAGTCACAATCCAATTGCAGCACATATTTCCAGCCCAGCTCCAGCGCCCTCGGAATCGGCCCAACTCCAGCAAACTCTGGGCCTCTCGTGTTTAGTGTTAACTTTACTCTGGATTTTTATTCTTAATGCACCGTGCCCCCCACCCCCACTCCCACCACATGCCCCACCACCCCTCCTCCCCACCCCGTCAGTATAGAAATGCTCCTGTGTGTAGCTCCTGCACCTGTATCTGCCTCCTGTAAATTTATGGTCAGGGAATAGGACAGGAGCTCAGTCCAATCAGTGCTACTTTGATCGCTCCTCAGTCTGGAGCTGGAATCGAGCGAAGCTGAGGAACACTTGCTCGAGGGAGATCTGGCTGACTGAATAATCCTTGATATTGTACTTCTCCTTGGCCCTTTCAAGTGTGCCGAAAATCTGCAAACAAGGGGAGGAAAATGGAAGTGATTCTCTACTTACATGCAAGCATGACAATTACAGGGCACAGCTTGAGCTACTAGTAATATCAGCTGGTGGTTAGCAATGGGATATCATCAGCAAGCAGCATCAATGAGTTAGTAATTTCAGCAAGTAGTAAATACTATCAATGGGTTAGTAATATTAGTTAGTAGTGAATATTTACCAATAGGTTAGTAATGGAGAGACAATATAACAAAGGGTACAATTCTAAAGGGGGTGCAGGAGCAGAGGGGTAGGCGGTGGCGTAGTGGTATTATCACTGGACTAGTAACCCAGAGACCCAGGGTATCTCTCTGGGGACATGGTTTCGAATCCCACCACAGCAGAAGGTGGAATTTGAATTTAATTAATAAATCTGGAATTTAAAAAAAGCTAATGATGGCCATGAAACCATTGTCGATTGTTGTAAAAACCCATCTGGTTCACTAATGTCCTTTAGGGAAGGAAATCTGCTGTCCTTACCTGGTCTGGCCTACATGTGACTCCAGACCCACAGCAATGTCTCTTACATGCTCTCTGAAATGGCCTAGCTAGCCACTCAGTTGTAACTAACCGCTACGAAGTCAATAAAAAGGAATGAAACCGGACGGACCACCTGGCATCGACCGAGGCACCGGAAACGACTACGGCAAACCCAGCCCTGTGGACCCTGCAAAGTCCTCCTTACTAACATCTGGGGGCTTGTGCCAAAGTTGGGAGAGCTGTCCCACAGACTAGTCAAGCAACAGCCTGACACAGTCATACTCACGGAATCATACCTTACAGACAATGTCCCAGACACTACCATCACCATCCTCGGGTATGTCCTGGTTCAAGAAGGCCACCACCTTCTCAAGGGCAATTCGGGATGGGCAATAAATGCTGGCCTGGCCAGCGACGCCCACATCCCATGAATGAATAAAAAAAAAAAAAGAGACCTGGGTGTACATGTGTATAAGTCATTGAAGATGGCAGGACAGATTGCGAGAGCAGTTAATAAAGCATACAGTGTCCTGGGCTTTATTAATAGGGACATAGAGTACAAGAGCAAGGAAGTTATGTTGAACTTGTATAAGACACTAGTTCAGCCTCAGCTGGAGTATTGTGTCCAGTTCTGGGCGCCGCACTTTAGGAAAGATGTGAGGGCATTGGAGAGAGTGCAGAAAAGATTCATGAGAATGGTTCCAGGGATGAGGAATTTCAGTTATGAAGATAGATTGGAGAAGTTAGGACTGTTTTCCTTGGAGAAGAGAAGGCTGAAAGGTGATGTGATAGAGGTATTCAAAATCATGAGTGTTCTGGACAGAGTAAATAGAGAGAAACTGTTCCCACTCATGAAAGGATCGAGAACGAGAGGGCACAGATTTAAAGTATTCAGTAAGAGAAGAAAAAGTGACATGAGGAAAAAGTTTTCATGCAGCGAGTGGTTAATGTCTGGAATGCGCTGCCTGAGAACATGGTGGAGGCAGGTTCAATTGAAGCATGCAAAAGGGAATTAGACAGTTATAGGAAAAGGAAGAATGTGCAGGGTTATAGGGAGAAGGCAGGGGAATGGGACTGAGTGAATTAGTCATTCGGAGAGCGAGTGCAGACAAGATGAGCCGAATGGCCTCTTTCTGCACTGTAACGATTCTGTAATCTCAGTCAAGAGTGATTACTATTGATGGGACAGTAATCTCAGTGAGTAATAGCAATGTGTTAGTAGTATTAGCTATATCTTAGTAAATAGTTAGTACAACAAATAGTAATATTAGTAGTGAATATTACCGATCAGTTGGTAATCTCAGTTAATAGTGAGTATTATCGATGGGTTAGTAGTTGCAGCTAGTAGTGAATACTATTGACGGGATAGTAATCTGTGGGTAGTGAGTATACCAGTTAGTAATCTCATTGTGTAATAAATACTATCGATGGGATAATAATCTCTGAGTATTTTCGATGGGTTAGTAATTGCAGTGTGTGGTGAGTATTATCGATGGGTTAGTAATTGCAGTATACGCTAAATATGATTGATGGGTTAGTAATCGCACTGCGTACTGAGCATTATCGATGGGTTAGTATTCGCAGTGCGTACTATTACTGAAGGGTTAGTAATAGGAGTGCGTACGGAGTACTATTGCTGGGTTAGTACTCGCAGTGCGTAGTATCAATGGGTCAGTAATTACAGTGTGTAGAGAGTATGATCAATGGGTTAGTAATTGCAGTGCGTTGTGAGTATTATGGATAGGTTAGAATCGCAGTGCATAGTGAGTATTATTAAAGGGTTAGTAATTGCAGTGCGTGGTGAATATTATCGAAGGGTTAGTAATTGCAGTGCGTGGTGAATATTATCGAAGGGTTAGTAATTGCAGTGCGTGGTGAATATTATCGAAGGGTTAGTAATTGCAGTGCGTGGTGAATATTATCGAAGGGTTAGTAATTGCAGTGCGTGGTGAATATTATCGAAGGGTTAGTAATTGCAGTGCGTGGTGAATATTATCGAAGGGTTAGTAATTGCAGTGCGTGGTGAATATTATCGAAGGGTTAGTAATTGCAGTGCGTGGTGAATATTATCGAAGGGTTAGTAATTGCAGTGCGTGGTGAATATTATCGAAGGGTTAGTAATTGCAGTGCGTGGTGAATATTATCGAAGGGTTAGTAATTGCAGTGCGTGGTGAATATTATCGAAGGGTTAGTAATTGCAGTGCGTGGTGAATATTATCGAAAGGTTAGTAATTGCAGTGCGTGGTGAATATTATCGAAGGGTTAGTAATTGCAGTGCGTGGTGAATATTATCGAAGGGTTAGTAATTGCAGTGCGTGGTGAATATTATCGAAGGGTTAGTAATTGCAGTGCGTGGTGAATATTATCGAAGGGTTAGTAATTGCAGTGCGTGGTGAATATTATCGAAGGGTTAGTAATTGCAGTGCGTGGTGAATATTATCGAAGGGTTAGTAATTGCAGTGCGTGGTGAATATTATCGAAGGGTTAGTAATTGCAGTGCGTGGTGAATATTATCGAAGGGTTAGTAATTGCAGTGCGTGGTGAATATTATCGAAGGGTTAGTAATTGCAGTGCGTGGTGAATATTATCGAAGGGTTAGTAATTGCAGTGCGTGGTGAATATTATCGAAGGGTTAGTAATTGCAGTGCGTGGTGAATATTATCGAAGGGTTAGTAATTGCAGTGCGTGGTGAATATTATCGATGGGTTAGTAATCGCAGTGCGTGGTGAATATTATCGATGGGTTGGTAATCGCAATGTGTACTGAGTATTATTGATGGGTTAGTAATCGCAGTGTGTAGTGAGTATTATCGATGGGTTAGTAATCGCAGTGTGTAGTGAGTATTATCAATGGGTTAGTAATTGCAGTGTGTAGTGAATATAATCGATGGGTTAGTCATCACAGTGCATACAGAGTATTATTGAAGGGTTAGCAATCGCAGTGCGGAGTATTATTGAGGGGTTGGTAATCGCAATGTGTACTGAGTATTGTTGATGGGTTAGTAATTGCAGTGCATATTATTGAAGGGTTAGTAATCACAGTGCATACTGAGTATTATTGATGGGCTAGTAATTGCAGTGCCTACTGAGTATTATTGGTGGGTTAGTAATCGAAGTTCGTAGTGAATATTATCGGTGGGTTAGTAATCACAGTGTATACAGAGTATTATTGAAGGGTTAGTAATCGCTGTGCGTAGTATTATTGAGGGGTTGGTAATCGCACTGTGTACTGAGTATTATTGATGGGTTAGTAATTGCAGTGCGTGAGTATTATCGATTGGTTAATAACCACAGTGCATGCTGAGTATTAGCGACAGGTTAGTAATTACAGTGTGTAGTATTATTGATGGGTTAGTCATCAAAGTGTGTGGTGAGTATTATTAATGGGTTAGTAATTGCAGTGCGTGGTGAGTATTATTGAAGGGTTAGTAATTGCTGTGTGTAGTGTGTATTATTGATGGGCTGGTAATTGCAATGTGTACTAAATATTACTAATGGGTCAGTAATTGCAGCGCGGAGTGAATATTATTGATGGGTTAGTAATCAGTGCGTACAGAGTATTATTATTGATGGGTTAGTTATTGTAGTGCATAGTGTGTATTATTGAAGGGTTAGTAATCAGAGTGCGTACTGAGTATTATGATGAGTTAGTAATTGCAGTGCATACTGAGTATTATTGAAGGGTTAGTGATCACAGTGCGGAGTGAGTATTGTTAATAGGTTAGAATTGCAGTGCATAGTGAATACTATTGAAGGGATAGTAATCGGAGTGCGTACTGAGTATTATTGATGGGTTAGTAATCAGAGTGAGTAGTGAATATTATCGATGGGTTGGTAATTGCAGTGTACTAAATATCAGATATGGGTTAGTAATCGCAGTGCGTACAGAGTATTATGGCTGGGGTAGGAATCGCAGTGCATAGTAAGTATTATTGAAGGAATAGTAATCGGAGTGCATACTGGGTATTATTGATGGGTTAGTAATTGCAGTGCGTAGTGAGTATTATTAATGGGTTAGTAATTGCAGTGTGTAGTGAGTATTATCAATGGGTTAGTAATCGCAGTGCGTAGTGAATATTATCGATGGGTTAGTCATCACAGTGCATACAGAGTATTATTGAAGGGTTAGCAATCGCAGTGCGTAGTATTATTGAGGGGTTGGTAATCGCAGTGTGTACTGAGTATTATTGATAGGCTAGTAATCACAATGCATGAGTATTATCGATGGGTTAGTAACCATCGTGCATAGTATTATTGATTGGTTTGTAACCACAGTGCATGCTGAGTATTAGCGACAGGTTAGTAATTACAGTGCATAGTATTATTGATGGGTTAGTAATCAAAGTGTGTGGTGAGTATTATTAATGGGTTAGTAATTGCAGTGCGTTGGGCGTATTATCGATGGGTTAGTAATTGCAGTGTGTACCGAGAATTATTGAAGGGTTAGTAATTGCAGTGCGTAGTGTGTATTATTGACGGATTAGGTTAGTAATCGCAGTGCGGAGTGAATATTATCGATGGGTTAGTAATCAGTGCGTACAGAGTATTATTATTGATGGGTTAGCAATTGTAGTGCATAGTATGTATTATTGAAGGGTTAGTAATCAGAGTGCATACTGAGTATGATGAGTTAGTAATCACAGTGCATAGAGTATTATTGATAGATTAGTAATTGCAGTGCGTACTGAGTATTATTGAAGGGTTAATGATCACAGTGCAGAGTGAGTATTGTTGATAGGTTCGAATTGCAGTGCATAGTGAATACTATTGAAAGGATAGTAATCGGAGTGCGTACTGAGTATTATTGATGGGTTAGTAATCAGAGTGAATAGTGAATATTATCGATGGGTTAGTAATCACAGTGTATACAGAGTATTATTGAAGGGTTAGTAATCGCAGTGCATATTATTGATGGGCTAGTAATCACAATGCGTGAGTATTATCGATTGATTAGTAACCACAGTGCATGCTGAGTATTAGCGACAGGTTAGTACTTACAGTGCATAGTATTATTGATGGGTTACTAATCAAAGTGTGTGGTGAGTATTATTAATGGTTAGTAATTGCAGTGTGTCGTGAGTATTATCAATGGGTTAGTAATTGCAGTGCGTAGTGAGTATTATCGACGGGTTAGTATTTGCGGTACGTAGTATTATTGATGGGTCAGTAATTGCAGTGTGCAGTGAGTATTATCGATGGGTTAGTAATTGCAGTGTGCAGTATTATCGATGGGTTGGTAATTGCAGTATGTAGTATTATCGATGGGTTAGTAATTGCAGTGTGCAGTGAGTATTATCGATGGGTTAGTAACTGCAGTGCGTACTGAGTATTATTAATGGGTTAGTAGTTGCAGTGGGTAGTATTATTGATGGGTTAGTAATCGTAGTGTGTAGTGAGTATTATCGATGGATTAATAATCGCAGTGCGTAGAGTGTATTATTGAAGGGTTAGTAATCGCAGTGCGTAGAGAGTATTATCAATGGGTTAGTAAATGCACTGCGTGGTGAGTATTATCGATGGGTTAGTAATTGCAGTGTGTACTGAGAATTATTGAAGGGTTAGTAATTGCAGTGCGCAGTGTGTATTATCGATGGGCTGGTAATTGCAGCGTGTACTAAATATTACTAATGGGTTAGTAATCGCAGTGCGGAGTGAATATGCTCGATGGGTTAGTAATCAGTGCGCACAGAGTATGATTATTGATGGGTTAGCAATTATAGTGCATAGTGTGTATTATTGATGGGTTTGTAATCGCAGTGCATACTGAGTATTATTGATGGGTTAGTAATTGCAGTGCGTGGTGAGTATTATAGAAGGGTTAGTAACTGAAGTGCGTGGTGAGTATTATTGAAGGGTTAGTAATCACAGTGCGTAGCATTATTGATGGGTTAGTAATTGCAGTGCGTGGTGAGTATTATAGAAGGGTTAGTAACTGAAGTGCGTGGTGAGTATTATTGAAGGGTTAGTAATCGCAGTGCGTAGTATTATTGATGGGTTAGTAATCAGTGTGTGGTGAGTATTATTAATGGGTTAGTAATTGCAGTGCGTGGTATTATCGATGGGTTAGTAATTGCAGTACATAGTATGATTGATTTATTAGTAATTGCAGTGCATAGAGCATTATTGCTAGATTAGTAATTGCAGTGCGTAGTGAGTATTATCGATGGGTTAGTAATTGCAGTGCGTAGAGTATTATTGATGGGTTAGTAATCGCAGTGCATACTGAGTATTATTGAAGGGTTAGTGATCACAGTGTGGAGTGAGTATTGTCGATAGGTTAGAATCGCAGTGTATAGTGAATACTATTGGGATAGTAATCGGAGTGCGTACTGAGTATTATTGATGGGTTAGTAATCAGAGTGAGTAGTGAATATTATTGATGGGTTAGCAATCGCAGTGCGTACAGAGTATTATGGCTGGGGTAGGAATCGCAGTACATAGTAAGTATTGTGGATGGGTTAAAATCGCAGAGCATAATGAGTGTTATTGAAGGAATAGTAATCGGAGTGCATACTGGGTATTATTGATGGGTTAGTAATTGCAGTGCGTGGTGAGTATTATTGATGGGTTAATAATTGCAGTGCGTAGTGAGTATTACTGATGTGCTAGTAATTACAGTGCATAGAGGATTATTGATAGATTAGTAATTGTAGTGTGTAGTGAGTATTATTGAAGGGTTAGTAATTGCAGTGCGTGGTGAGCATTATTGAAGGGTTAGTAATTGCAGTGCGTGGTGAGTATTATTGATGGGTTAGTAATTGCAGTACGTAGTGAGTATTATTGAAGGGTTAGTAATTGCAGTGCGTGGTGAGTATTATTGAAGGGTTAGTAATTGCAGTGCGTGGTGAGTATTATTGAAGGGTTAGTAATTGCAGTGCGTAGTATTAACTATGGGTTAGTAATCGCAGTGCATAGCGAGTACTATTGAAGGGTTGGTAACCGCGGTGCGTACTAAGCATTATTGATGGGTTAGTAATTGCAGTGCATAGTATTACTGATGGGTTCGTAATCGCAGTGTGTAGTGAGTATTATTGATGAGTTAGAAATTTCAGTGCATAGTATTATCGATGGGTTAGTAATTGCAGTGCGTAGAGTGTAATATCAATGGGTTAGAATCGCAGTGCACAATGAGTGTTATTGAAGGGGTGGTCATCGGAGTACCTATTGGGTATTATCGATGGGTTAGTAATCGCAGTGCGTAGGGGGTTTATCTATGGATTAGCAACTGCGGTGTGTAGTATTATCGATGGGCTAGTAATTGCAGTGTGTTGTGAGTATCAATGGGTTCGTAATTGCAGTGCATAGACAGTATTATCGATGGGTTTGTAATTGCAGTGTGTACTGAGTATTATTAATGGGTTAGTCGTCACAGTGCGTACTAAGTATTATCGAAGGGTTAGCAATTGCAGTGCATTGAGAGTATTATTGATGGGTTAGTAATTGCAGTGTGTAGAGCATTATTGATAGATTAGTAATTGCAGTGTGTAGTATTATTGATGGGTTAGTAATTGCAGTGTGCAGAGCATTATTGATAGATTAGTAATTGCAGTGTGTAGTATTATTGATGGGTTAGTAATTGCAGTGCGTACTGAGTATTATTGATGGGTTGGTCATTGCACTGCCTATTGAGTATTATCGATGGGTTAGTAATTGCAGTGCGTACTGAGTATTATTGCTGGGTTAGTATTTACAGTGCGTTGTATTATTGATGGTTAGTAATTGCATTGTGTAGTGAGTATTATTGATGGGTTAGTAATCGCAGTGCGTAGTGAGTTTATCAATGGGTTAGCAATTGCAGTGCGTAATGAGTAATGTTGAAGGGTTCGTAATCGCAGTGCGTACTGAGTATTATTGATGGGTTAGTAATTGCAGTGCGTACTGAGTATTATTGATCGGTTTGTAATTGCAGTGCGTAGTATTATTGATGGGTTAGTAATTGCAGCGCGTAATGAGTAATATTGAAGGGTTAGTAAACACAGTGCGTAGTCAGTATTATTGATGGGTTAGTAATTTCAGTGCGTTGTCAGTATTATTGATGAGTTAGTAATTGCAGTGCCTACCGAGTATTATTGATGGGTTCGTAATATTGGTTCTCTTCTGGGCCTGATAAGAAAGCCTTTGCCCTCCCTTGATCCTGCCTCCCCATGCTCCAATAATGACTCTGAGCTCTCTCTCCCCTACTAACTGCTGGCCGTTTGGCAGGAGGCTGCAGCATTTTATTCAAGTTCAGCAGCCCCTTGACATCCTCAGCATGGCCACTTTCCACGTTCAAATACAGCCTCCCTGTTGATAAATATCAGCGCCAAGTCTACACTCCATACACTGATCCTCGCTCCTCTCTTCAGATGTTGCCCTAGGAGGTACAGGAAATTGTGTAGATGGGAACAGGAAGTTACAGGGGACATAAACACCTTAAGTCCATGGCCAAAACTAGGGCAGATGGAGTTGAATGTGGGAAGTGTGAGCTCACCCACTTAGAATCTGTGAAAAACAGGCGTGTTTCTTAATGGTGAGAGACTAAACCTGTGGAGGGGCAAAAGGGATTTAGATACGTACATCCACATTTCTAAAACCTGATGCAAAGATACACAAAGTAATCAAAGCGGCTGATGGAATATTGGCCTTTTATCTCAAGGGGGTTGGTGAGAAGTGAGAGAGAGATACTGCAGCTGTACAGAGCCTTGGTCAGACCCGCTCTGGTGTAACTGTGTTCAGTTCTGGGCCCCGCACCTCAAGAAGGTATATCAGCCTTGGAAGGGGTGCAGCAGATTCACCAGATTGATACTTGGGCTAAAAGTGTTAAATTCTGAGGACAGGTTATAGAGAATAGTATTCCCTCGAGTATCAAACATTAAGAGGTGATTTGATTGAGATGTTTAGAACATAGAACAAAGAACAGTACAGCACAGGAACAGGCCATTCGGCCCTCCAAGCCTGCGCCGATCTTGATGCCTGCCTAAACTAAAACCTTCTGCACTTCCGGGGCCCATATCCCTCTTAAACGTCTCTCTGGTACCTGCTTCCACCACCTCCCCCGGCAACAAGTTCCAGGCACTCACCACCCTCTGTGTAAAGAACTTGCCTCGCACATCCCCTCTAAACTTTGCCCCTCGCACCTTAAACCTATGTCCCCTAGTAACTGACTCTTCCACCCTGGGAGAAAGCTTCTGACTATCCACTCTGTCTATGTCGCTTATAACTTTGTAAACCTCTATCATGTCGCCCCTCCACCTCTGTCGTTCCAGTGAAAACAATCCGAGTTTATCCAACCTCTCCTCATAGCTAATGCCCTCCAGACCAGGCAACATCCTGGTAAACCTCTTCTGTACCCTCTCCAAAGCCTCCACGTCCTTCTGGTAGTGTGGCGACCAGAATTGCACGCAATATTCTAAGTGTGGCCTAACTAAGGTTCTGTACAGCTTTAAAGTGATTAAAGGATTTGATCGGATAGAGAGAAATGATTTCCTCTATGTGGGGTAATCCAGAACAAGGGGGCAGAAACTTAAAATTAGAGCCAGGCCATTCAGGGGTGATATCAGGAAGCACTTCTTCACACAAAGAGTAGTGGAAATCTGGAACAACTGACTGACTGGAGTCACAGGCTCGAGGGACTGTATGGTCTCCTCCTGTTCCTGTGTAACAGACTCAAAGGGTTGAATGACCTCCTCCTGTTCCGAGGGGCTGAATGGCCTCCTCCTGTTACTATATGGGGCCTTGTTTGCATTTCCTGCAGCCTGTGTTTGGCCACTGGAAGTTTCTGCTGCAGTGATGTGTTCCTCCCATGATCATCCCAGTCAAACATAGAAACCTACCTGAGGCCAGGTCAAGCGTTGGCTTGTTAAATGGTAATGCACCATTCCATTATGCTCATCTTTTACAATACTGCCTGTCACACAATGAAACAAAAGGAAGTTAGAGACAGATACAAAAATGAAATAACATAATTGATATTAAAAGGTCAAACAATAAGCACTGAGAGGGGTTCCTTGGCCATTCCAAGCACACACGGTGTATACATACCCTACGTACAGTGACTTCATGGTGCTGGAATGGCTCCCAGAGGCAGTGAGTTCAAACCTCACCACAGAAAACTGGCAAACTGCATTCAGGAGGCTGTCAGATTGTCGTAAAAACCCAAACAATTCTCGAATGTCTTTCAGAGAAGACAGCCTGTTGTCCCTGTCTGGTCTGGCCGACACTCCAGCCACTCTACACAATGTGCCAGTGTTAGAGAGATCCTGAGAACAAATCTAAAGACACACAGACAGGACAGGGCCCGTTATATCACTAAATCAGATCAGTGAACAGACCGGGTTCGTGACACAACGTCCTTTCACTGAACTGTGCCTTCTCTCGACCTCAATGTCCTCCTGTCTTGAACAGTAAACGATGGTGAGCTATCCGACAGTGGCAGACATCCCGGCAAAGCCCAAGTCCCATTATCCAATACCCAACAGAGATTAGTGAAATACTGGCAGGAGCAGAGGTCCTTAAGGATCTTTCTGGAGTGGCGGCACAGAGAGAGGGGTGGCGGCACAGAGAGGGGGGGGGTGGCGGCACAGAGAGGGGGGGGGGTGGCGGCACAGAGAGGGGGGGGGGTGGCGGCACAGAGAGGGGGGGGGGGTGGCGGCACAGAGAGGGGGGGGGGTGGCGGCACAGAGAGGGGGGGGGTGGCGGCACAGAGAGGGGGGGGGTGGCGGCACAGAGAGGGGGGGGTGGCGGCACAGAGAGGGGGGGGTGGCGGCACAGAGAGGGGGGGGGTGGCGGCACAGAGAGGGGGGGGTGGCGGCACAGAGAGGGGGGGGGTGGCGGCACAGAGAGGGGGGGGGGTGGCGGCACAGAGAGGGGGGGGGTGGCGGCACAGAGAGGGGGGGGTGGCGGCACAGAGAGGGGGGGGGTGGCGGCACAGAAGAGGGGGGGGTGGCGGCACAGAGAGGGGGGGGTGGCGGCACAGAGAGGGGGGGGGTGGCGGCACAGAGAGGGGGGGGTGGCGGCACAGAGAGGGGGGGGTGGCGGCACAGAGAGGGGGGGGGTGGCGGCACAGAGAGGGGGGGGTGGCGGCACAGAGAGGGGGGGGTGGCGGCACAGAGAGGGGGGGGGTGGCGCACAGAGAGGGGGGGGGTGGCGGCACAGAGAGGGGGGGGTGGCGGCACAGAGAGGGGGGGGGTGGCGGCACAGAGAGGGGGGGGGTGGCGGCACAGAGAGGGGGGGGTGGCGGCACAGAGAGGGGGGGGTGGCGGCACAGAGAGGGGGGGGTGGCGGCACAGAGAGGGGGGGGTGGCGGCACAGAGAGGGGGGGGTGGCGGCACAGAGAGGGGGGGTGGCGGCACAGAGAGGGGGGGGTGGCGGCACAGAGAGGGGGGGGTGGCGGCACAGAGAGGGGGGGGGGGTGGCGGCACAGAGAGGGGGGGTGGCGGCAGACAGAGAGGGGGGGTGGCGGCACAGAGAGGGGGGGGTGGCGGCACAGAGAGGGGGGGTGGCGGCACAGAGAGGGGGGGTGGCGGCACAGAGGGGGGGGTGGCGGCACAGAGGGGGGGGTGGCGGCACAGAGGGGGGGGTGGCGGCACAGAGGGGGGGGGTGGCGGCACAGAGGGGGGGGGGTGGCGGCACAGAGGGGGGGGGTGGCGGCACAGAGGGGGGGGGGTGGCGGCACAGGGGGGGGGGTGGCGGCACAGGGGGGGGGGGTGGCGGCACAGGGGGGGGGGTGGCGGCACAGAGGGGGGGGGTGGCGGCACAGAGGGGGGGGGGTGGCGGCACAGAGGGGGGGGGTGGCGGCACAGAGGGGGGGGTGGCGGCACAGAGGGGGGGGTGGCGGCACAGAGGGGGGGGGGTGGCGGCACAGAGGGGGGGGGTGGCGGCACAGAGGGGGGGGGTGGCGGCACAGAGGGGGGGGGTGGCGGCACAGAGGGGGGGGGGTGGCGGCACAGAGGGGGGGGGGTGGCGGCACAGAGGGGGGGGGTGGCGGCACAGAGGGGGGGGGTGGCGGCACAGAGGGGGGGGGTGGCGGCACAGAGGGGGGGGGGTGGCGGCACAGAGGGGGGGGGGTGGCGGCACAGAGGGGGGGGGGTGGCGGCACAGAGGGGGGGGGGGTGGCGGCACAGAGGGGGGGGGGTGGCGGCACAGGGGGGGGGGTGGCGGCACAGAGAGGGGGGGGTGGCGGCACAGAGAGGGGGGGGGTGGCGGCACAGAGAGGGGGGGGTGGCGGCACAGAGAGGGGGGGGGTGGCGGCACAGAGAGGGGGGGGGTGGCGGCACAGAGAGGGGGGGGGTGGCGGCACAGAGAGGGGGGGGTGGCGGCACAGAGAGGGGGGGGGGTGGCGGCACAGAGAGAGGGGGGGGGTGGCGGCACAGAGAGGGGGGGGGTGGCGGCACAGAGAGGGGGGGGGGTGGCGGCACAGAGAGGGGGGGGGTGGCGGCACAGAGAGGGGGGGGGTGGCGGCACAGAGAGGGGGGGGGTGGCGGCACAGAGAGGGGGGGGTGGCGGCACAGAGAGGGGGGGGTGACGGCACAGAGGGGGGGGTGGCGGCACAGAGGGGGGGGGGGGTGGCGGCACAGAGGGGGGGGTGGCGGCACAGAGAGGGGGGGGGGTGGCGGCACAGAGGGGGGGGGGTGGCGGCACAGAGAGGGGGGGGGGGTGGCGGCACAGAGAGGGGGGGGTGGCGGCACAGAGAGGGGGGGGTGGCGGCACAGAGAGGGGGGGGTGGCGGCACAGAGAGGGGGGGGTGGCGGCACAGAGAGGGGGGGGTGGCGGCACAGAGAGGGGGGGAGGTGGCGGCACAGAGAGGGGGGGGGGTGGCGGCACAGAGAGGGGGGGGGTGGCGGCACAGAGAGGGGGGGGTGGCGGCACAGAGAGGGGGGGGTGGCGGCACAGAGAGGGGGGGGTGGCGGCACAGAGAGAGGGGGGGTGGCGGCACAGAGAGAGGGGGGGTGGCGGCACAGAGAGAGGGGGGGTGGCGGCACAGAGAGAGGGGGGGTGGCGGCACAGAGAGAGGGGGGGGTGGCGGCACAGAGAGAGGGGGGGGTGGCGGCACAGAGAGAGGGGGGGTGGCGGCACAGAGAGAGGGGGGGTGGCGGCACAGAGAGAGGGAGGGTGGCGGCACAGAGAGAGGGGGGGTGGCGGCACAGTGGGGGAGGTAGTGCAGGTGTGGGGGGGGGAAGATGACCAGATATTTTGGTGGTGGGCGGGGGGGGCAGGGGAACAGATGGGGGGACAGAGAGAAAGAGAGAGAGGGCGGAGACAGAATGAGAGAGAATGGGACTGGAGAAGGGGGTTGTGAGTGAGTGAGTGAGAGAGAGAGAGAGAGACAGAGAGAGAGAGAGAGAGAGAGAGAGTCAGAGAGAGAGAGAGAGCTTCCTCTTTAATGTGTGATTGGCGTAGAAGAATCCAGATAGTTTAGTTAGTTCTGTACCTTCAAATGTTGTTTCTATAAAGTTCTTGAAAGGCCGGAGATCAGGCTTGTTTCCATGGATTTTGACCAGTAATGTGTATCCACTGCCAAATTTACTTTTGAGGTGCTGGGGACTCCCGAGGCACTTGAACTGTCCATTGACCATCACAGCCAACCTGGTGCAGAGGGCCTCACATTCTTCCATACTGAAACAGAGTGAAAACTTAGTGGAGACCAGTTACACTATATATTAGAAAAATAGGATTGCATTCAATTCTGGGCACATCAGGAAGGTAATATTAGCTTTGGACAGGATGCAGCATCGATTCACCAGAATGGTGCTGGGCCTCAAAGGGTTAAATTATGAGGACAGGTTGCATAGACCAATAATTGCACATTAATTGTGTTTAATTGCATGTAGGTGGTGGACATTAACTGGGGATTCACTTGTTTTCTGAGAACATGGTAGCAAAGGATGGTGAAGACCTAAAGGTGAAGGTTGGAAATAAAGAAAAAAATTTGAGACAGAAAACTAAAATCCTCATGGCCCTTGTGGAAAATGGCAGAAAGCAAGTGTAAATTGTCAGGGTATGATTACTCTCCAATGTTCTGGGAGTCTGAACCATTCTCTGATACCATGTTCTATTCCAGATAGCCAGGTGGTGAAGGATATAGAACAGGTTTGCATTCTGTACAATATTAAAGAGTAAGGGGTAACATAACCTTTTTAAAATTCTTTCATGGGATGTGGGAGTCACCGGCTAGGCCAGCATTTATAACCCATCACTCATTGCCCTTGAGAAGATGGTGGTGAGCTGCAAGGGGTCAGAGGAGGGGGGAATCAAAGACAAAGAACAAAAGACAGTAAGGGGAATAAAAAAAGTGATAGGCAGAGAAATCAAGGGCCAGAATCAAACAGGGCCACAGTGAAAAATAGTGGGAAGGGGACAAGTAATGTTAAAAAGACAAGCCTTAAGGCTTTGTGCCTTAATGCGTGGAGCATTCGCAATAAAGTGGATGAATTAATCACACAAATAGATGTAAACGGGTATGATATAGTCGGGATTACGGAGACATGGCTGCAAGGTGACCAGGGATGGGAAATGAACATCCAGGGATATTCAGTATTTAGGAAGGACAGACAAAAAGTAAAAGGTGGTGGAGTTGCATTGCTGGTTAAAGAGGAAATTAACGTAATAGTGAGGAAGGATATTAGCTCTGACCATGTGGAATCTGTATGGATAGAGCTGAGAAACACTAAGGGGCAAAAAACATTAGTGGGGGTTGTATATAGACCCCAAACTGTAGTGGTGATGTTGGGAATGGCATTAAACAGGAAATTAGAGACGCATGTGATAAAGGAACATCTGTAATTATGGGTGAATTTAATCTGCATATAGATTGGGCAAATCAAATTAGTCACAATACCGTAGAGGAGGAATTCATGGAGTGTATACAGTATGGTTTTCTGGACCAATATGTTGAGGAACCAACAAGAGAACAGGCCATCCTAGACTGGGTATTGTGTAATGAGAGAGGAATAATTGACAATCTAGTTGTGCAAGACCCCTTGGGGATGAGTGACCATAATATGATAGAATTCTTCATCAAGATGGAGAGTGATGTAGTTGATTCTGAGACTAGGATTCTGAATCGTAGTAAAGGCAACTACGAAGGTATGAAGCGTGAGTTGGCTATGATGGATTGGGAAACGTTACTTAAAGGGATGACGGATAGGCAATGACAAACATTTAAAGAGTGCATGGATGAACTGCAACAATTGTTTACTCCTGTCTGGCGCAAAAGTAAAACAGAAAAGGTAGCAAAACCATGGCTTACAAGGGAAATTAGAGATAGCATTAGATCCAAGGAAGAGGCATATAAATTCACCAGAAAAAAACAACAGACCTGAGGATTGGGAGCAGTTTAGAATTCAGCAGAGGAGGACCAAGGGATTGATTAAGAAGGGGTAAATAGAGCACGAGAGCAAGCTTGCGGGGAACATAAAAACTGACTGTAAAAGTTTCTATAGGTTTGTGAAGAGAAAAAGACTGGTGAAGACAAATGTAGGTCCCTTACAGTCATGAACGGGAATTTACTTTGGGGAACAAAGAAATGGCTGACAAACTAAATGCATACTTTGGTTCTGTCTTCACAAAGAAGGACACTAATATCAGACCAGAAATGTTCGGAAACACAGGGTTTAGTGAGAGGGAGGAACTGAAGGAAATCAGTAATAAACGTGGAAAATAGGAGCAGGAGTAGGCCATTCGGCCCTTCGAGCCTGCTCCACCATTCATTATGATCATGGCTGATCATCCAACTCAGTAGCCTGTCCCCGATTTCGCCCCATACCCTTTGATCCCTTTAGACCCAAGAGCTATATCTAACTCCTTCTTGAAAACATACAATGTTTTGGCCTCAACCTCTTTCTGTGGTAGCACATTCCACAGGCTCACCACTCTCTGGGTGAAGAAATTTCTCCTCATCTCAGTCCTGAAAGGTTTACCCCGTATCCTTAGACTATAACCCCTGGTTCTGGACTCCCCCACCATCGGGAACATCCTTCCTGCATCTACCCTGTCAAATCCTGTTATAATTTTATAGGTTTCTATGAGATCCCCCCTCACTCTTCTGAACTCCAGCGAATATAATCCTAACCGACTCAATCTCTCCTCATACGTCAGTCCCACCATCCCAGGAATCAGGCTGGTAAACCTTCGCTGCACTCCCTCTATAGCAAGAACATCCTTCCTCAGATAAGGAGATCAAAACTGCACACAATATTCCAGTTAGGATACCGATCAACCACGATCAGGCTAGCAGAACATACTGAACAGGCTGAATGGCCTCCACCTTTTATCATGAACCGTTGTGTAACCTGACTGTAACAGAGAAACACACCACATACCTGTGGGAGGTGATGACAACAGACTTCCCGTCTTGTAGAGATCTGGTTATCGCATCCCATAATAGTCTCCTGGAAACGGGATCCATGCCGGTGGAAGGTTCGTCCAGGAAGATGACAGCAGGGTTTCCGATCATCGCCACTGCAGTACTCAACTTCCTCTTATTCCCACCACTAGGACAGGACAAAACTTGTAGCAGCATGATGCTAGGTGCAGGGATAGAGAGACCGGGAATCTCGGCACAGAGAGGGCGACCGGGAATCCCGGCACAGGGAGGGCGACCGGGAATCCCGGCACAGGGAGGGCGACCGGGAATCCCGGCACAGGGAGGGCGACCGGGAATCCCGGCAGAATGGGACAGAGGCCGGGAATCTTGGCAGAGAGAGACAGAGGCCAGGAAACTCAGCGCAAGGTGAGAGAGACTGGGAACCCTGGCAGACAGTTTCCCCGTCTGGGACACTTCCTGCCTCTGGGAATTTCTTTGATGTTGATCTGGCAGCCTCCGGATGGCATGGCCTCAAAATAACTGCAGCCCTTCTCTCCCCCACCCACTAACTCCAACAGGCTCTCTCCAGCCATACAATCACCCTGGCATGTTTACACCCTTGCACAATCAGGAAGGACATTGCAGTCTCTGTATTTGATGGGCCAAATGGCCTCCTCTGTGCTGAGAAATTCTATGGCCATTGAGAACAATTCTCCAACACACATCCTAGCTTCACTCACCTGTATGTCCTCACCAGCTTCCGGGCATGGGCTTCGAGCAGGAGACTCTGCAGGACATCATCCACACACTGGATAATGTGGCACTCGGGGATGCCCCGTAATCGGGCATACATAACCAGCGTCTCCCGCCCTGTCATGTGACCAAGAAGAGCATCAAACTGGGGACAGTAACCAATCTTCTGTTGCACCTTTCCGGGAATAGAGGGGAAAAAAACAGGAAAATAAGGAAAGCACAGTGGGCTGAGGTTCCAGGATCTGCCCCCCAAAACAAGTCTAACAACATCTGTCAGGACAGGTGATCCCGTCCTCTGGCAGAATGGGAGACCCCCCTCCTCCAGCGGGACGGGCGACCACCCCCCCACCCCTCTGGCAGGACGGGCGCCCCACTCCTCTGGCGGGATTGGAGACCCCCCCTCTGCCTAGTGCTAGGAAACAGGACACAAGGCTGTGGAGCTTCCCCCATGTTTTACCCAATTGTTTTCCTCACTCTAGTTAAAATTGCCATACATGGAAAGCCCAGAAACTGCCCTGGCAAAAAAGGAAAAGGGTTTGTGCTCTGAAGTGTCTACCACATTGAAAGCTCACTATTTTCTCTGTACAGTTGCTGCTATTATGGCACAGCAGAATGATAGCAGAACTGAGAGGTTGTACTTACTAGGAAAGATTGAACAGGCAGGGGTTCTGTTCTCTAAAAAAGGGAGAGTGAGGGGAACCTGATAGAGATTGTTAAGATTATGAAAGGATTTGATAGGGTAGATGTTGAGAAGATGTTTCTATTTGAGGGGGAGACCAGAACTAGGGACAATAAATATAAGATAGTCACCAATAAATCCAATAGGGAATTCAGGAGAAACCTCTTTACCCAGAAAGTGGTGAGAATGTGGAGCTCACTACCGCAGGGAGTGGTTGAGGTGAACAGTGTTGATACACTTAAGGGGAAGCCGACTTGAGGGAGAAAGGAACAGAAGGATATGCTGATGGGGTTTAGTTGAAGAGGAGGTGGGAGGAGGCTCATGTGAAGCACAAACACTAGCATTCAGCAGGTGGGCCAAATGGCCTGTTTCTGCGCTGTAAATACTATGTCCTAATGAAAAACATTGCGAGTGCTCACCTTTTGCTTGTCGGTCAGGATGCTGTAACCATTGATATACGCATCTCCCCCGCTCACCTTCTCATCACCAGTCAACATCTTGAATGTGGTTGTTTTTCCAGCTCCATTAAATCCCAACAATCCAAAACATTCCCCTTTATTTACAGCTAAAGAAATCTTGTTCACAGCAACTGTTGACTCCTGGTGATAAATCTGAAAGACAGTGTGAGGTACAGACTGGAGATCACTGAGCTCTTCAAATGTAAACACAAATACCAGGTAATGACCATCTTGAGCATCAGAAAGCCCAGCCATCTCCCATCGACCTAAAACTGCATTCGCCGATCATCTCCATCCCCCCCATCACCACCCCCCAATAGCTGATCCCATCCCGATCACTCCCAATCCCCATCCCCCCAATCCCTGACCCCCATCCCCCCAATCCCTGACCCCCATCCCCCCCCCAAATCTCCATCCCCCCAACACAAATCGATGTGGCTGTTTCCTTTCAACTGACAATATTTCTAATCGTTAATGAAGACACCACAACTGCTATATCACTGACCCCATCCCCCTAATTGCAATCGCCATCTCCCCTGGCAGAGACTGTAGAGGGGGGCAGACTCAGTGGGTGGGGAGTCAGTGATATAGCAGTTGTGGTGTCTTCATTAACGATTAGAAATATTGTCAGTTGAAAGGAAACAGCCACATCAATTTGTGTTGCAGCAGCAGAGGTGTTGGAAGGTCAATCTCACAATCTGAACCTCCCAGTTTAGGCTGATCCTCAAATGGACAATAACAGGGAAAATGGCAGCAGCTTGACTGACATGCGCTTATTGGCTGTGGGATCCTGACCAATTAAGGGGACCTACACTGCAATCAACTGCTCCGGTGACATGAGACCAGCATGAGAACGCTGAATGATGAAGATTAGAGCTTCCTCCAGCAGCCCATGCACATGACTGCACAGCTGATTTCCTGCTGTAATATCACTATTACTGGAGGGACACTGCACCTACCTTGGAGAGCTCCTTTATCACCAAGGGGCAGTCCATTTGGGAAACTGGTGACTGCTCTATCCTCAAGCGCTCACGCATGACATCAGAGTCTTCAATGAGCGGTGGGGTGCTGATATTTATAATCGAAGCCTAAGAGAAGACAGCAACATTAACCTGTTCATATCTACTACACCACTAAAACCAACAAATAGTCACAGAAAGTACTAGAAACTCATGGCAGGTCAGTCAGTGTTTGAGCAAAGGAGACAAGTTAATAATTTTTTACATTTGTTCGTGAGATGTGGGCATCACTGGCTAAGTCAGCATTTATTGCCCATCCTTAATTGCCCTTGAGAAGGTGGTAGTGAGCTGCCTTCTTGAACCACTGCAGTCCATGTGGAGTAGATACACCCACAGTGCTGTTAGGAACAGAGTTCCAGGATTTTGACCCAGCAACAGTGAAGGAACAGCGATATAGTTCCAAGTCAGGATGGTGTGTTGCTTGGAGGGGAATTTGCAGGTGGTGGTGTTTCCATGCATCCGCTGCCCTTGTGCTTCTAGGTGGTAGAGGCCGTGGGTTTGGAAGGTGCTGTCAAAGGAGCCTTGGTGCATTGCTGCAGTGCATCTTGTAGATCGCACACACTGCTGCCACTGTGCGTCAGTGGTGGAGGGAGTGAATGTTTGTAGATGGGGTGCCAATCAAGTGGGCTGCCTTGTCCTGGATGGTGTTGAGCTTCTTGAGTGTTGTTGGAGCTGCACCCATCCAGGCAAGTGGAGAGTATTCCATCACACTCCTGACTTGTGCCTTGTAGATGGTGGACAGGCTTTGGGGAGGCAGGAGATGAGTTACTCGCTGCGGACTTCCAGCCTCGGACCTGCTCTTGTAGCCACAGTATTTATGTGGCTACTCCAGTTCAGTTTCTGGTCAATGGTAGCCCCTAGGATGTTGATAGTGGGGGATTCAGTGATGGTAATGCCATTGAATGTCAAAGGGAGATGGTTGGATTCTTTCTTGTTTGAGATGGTCATTGCCTGGCACAAATGTAATTTGAAAATAATCTTTCATTAGAATTGATGATGATCTATTCTTGAAATGTTAACGTGCCTTTCCTCTGCATAGATGTTGACTGACTTTCTGTATGTTTCTGGTACTTTCTGTTTAGGTGTCATCTCTCCAGCATTTGCAGTTTCAGGGAATGTAATAAACTTCACAAACATTCTACACAAACTCAGACATTTTCTTCTATTTCTTACTAAAAGTTGTTTGATTTGCTTTTGGGCAGATTCTCCGTTCTCAATTATTAGCCACCCACCCCCTGGGACAGAGCTCGTCGATAGAGATAACACACACAGTCACAGCTTGGTTCAGGTCCACTCCCTCCTGGGTCCTCCCTTATTCCCCCGGGTGCTGTCCCTTCCCCTGGGTCCTGCCCACTCCCCCGGGTGCTCCCCCCTCCCTCCTGGATCCTCCCCACTGTCCTCTCCCCGCCCGGGGCCTCTCCCTTCCCCTGGGTCCTCCCTACTCCATCAGGTCCTCCACCTTCCCCTGGGTCCTTCCCACTCCCTTCTGGGTCCTCCCCCTTCCCCTGGGTCCTTCCCACTCCCTTCTGGGTCCTCCCCCTTCCCCTGGGTCCTCCCTAGTCCCCCGGGTCCTCCCGCTTCCCCTGGGTCCTCCACACTTGCTTGCCACAGAGATAGAGTCTCAATGGGTTGAGCTAAAGATGCAGGTTTGAGTTACGGATTGCAAAGGTGGGAATGACAGTCCTCTCAAGAAATCAGAAAAATGTCATTTGGATAATCCAATCCACTTGCTCCAAACCACTTACTCAGTAATTTGAGTGAGGGAATTCTTTCCTGGGGAGATTCTCTAACCTGTGAAGACAGTAAAAAAAACTATCGGATCTTCTCTATTAGATCCCAACCTGCAACTCACACTCTGGCATCTGTTATTCTATATATATAATCCTCCCAATTCTTCAATTAGATCCTAGCCAGTACCTCACACCCAGGTATCTGTTATTCTATATATAAACCCCCTGAACCCCTCGATTAGATTCCAGTTTGTAATGCACTCCCGGGTATCTGTTATTCTATATGTAAACCCTCGAATAGATTAGAGAATGTACTCACACCCAGGTATCTGTTATTCTATATATAAACCCCCTGAACCCCTCAATTAGATTCCAGTCTGTAACTCACTTAAGTACTTATTGCGACTGTTAGTTCTTACATTGATACTCTGATTAAGTTCAAACCAGCAAGCCAGTAATATGGAACAGTGGCAGTAAGTGACCTGGTAACAATCGCTGAGAATTAGTTCACTCATCTTCAAGTGGCAGTAATGTCAATGGTCAGGAGTTGCTCGTCATGTCAGGGAAAAATCGTTCTCTGTCTCACTTGTCTAATTAATCAACTAACTATTCTGCTTCTATTATAACTATTCTGTCTCCTTCCACTCACCGTTTTCTTTCTCCAGAAGATATAATGGAAAAAATTGTACAACATTTTGAAGATACTGAACTCAATAAGGAACAGAAGAGCCAGGAATACCAAGCCCTGGATTGCCATGGCAACAACGTAACGCCCAACCCCAGGAGATTCCCAGGCAAAGTAATTAATCTGGTAGGTGATGTCTGCAAATGATCAATGATGTACAAGGCATTAGTTACAACAGTTCGAGAACAGCTGCAAATTGCAAGAATTAATCTAATTTTAACATTTATAAAAATCCATGCCTATTCTTTCCATTTTGCTGTCTCAGCCACTCAGATCAATCTGATGGTGGTGGGAAGTGAGGAATATTCCCCAGACTCCTCAGGAATGCTGCAGAAAGATTCCTGGAGGGACTCCCATTCATCAGGAGTGATGGCTGGAGCTGTGGGACAGGTGTGTCATATATCCTATTTCCTTGTAACCTTTAAGATGATAAGTTAGTATATAATTACAAGCTTATTTTTGGAAATAATGAAATGCCTTTCCCACTTCTGCTAAATGTCACCTTTTCACTGCATGCGAGTTTCATGTATTACTTTGCATTTATTTATAATAAAAGCTGTCATTGCTGATTCCAATGCTGTCCAATAGAAATCACTGAGTATAACCTGTTGCTAAGGTGACACCAATTTAGCCACACACAGTATCTTTACTGTATCTCCAACACAGAAGTCCTCGAGGCGGCCAGCATCCCCAGCTGATACACACTACTGAGTCAGCGGCGCTTGAGATGGCTTGGCCACATGAGCCGCATGGAAGATGGTAGGATCCCCAAAGACGCATTGTACAGCGAGCTCACCACTGTTATCAGACCCACCAGCCGTCCATGTCTCCGCTTTAAAGACGTCTGCAAACGCGACATGAAGTCCTGTGACATTGATCACAAGTCGTGGGAGTCAGTTGCCAGCGTTCGCCAGAGCTGGCGGGCAGCCATAAAGGCGGGGCTAAAGTGTGGCGAGTCAAAGAGACTTAGCATTTGGCAGGAAAAAAGACAGAGGCGCAAGGGGAGAGCCAACTGTGCAACAGCCCCGATAAACAAATTTTTCTGCAGCATCTGTGGAAGAGCCTGTCACTCTAGAATTGGCCTTTATAGCCACTCCAGGCGCTGCTCCACAAACCACTGACCACCTCCAGGCGCTTACCCATTGTCTCTCGAGATATTTAGGCCAAAGAAAGTATCTTTAGTAGAAAACAACTTACTCCCAATCTGGGTAAATGTATTTCATAGATAGATATTTACATAAAATTTATTTGCTTGCTTACTGAACAGTGGCAAAATATTCAATGATCAATAAACACCCACACACTCTGCTTCCACCCCAATATTTTTTCAATAAATGAATAGAAAGCTTAAACTTTACATGCTGTTCCAAGGCTTTTTGTTTTTGTATTAAAACTTAGAATTCTGTGTGTTTTATAAAACTGAAAAAGAATTTTCAGTGGGCACTGGGACACCAGCAAATACCTGAAAATTTTGGATGTTTTGAAAGGAAGCTGAACTTGTACACAAGGACAGGAAAGCAGGCAATTTCAAGGAAACCAGCAAGGGGTTTGACCTCCTCAGAGCTACTCTTTGAATGACGAGGAAGACTTCATGTCTGGTCATGTGACCTGTTCAGGAAGGTTTTGCTTTCGCTTTGGACCTTTTAAAAAGCCAATGAGTTGGACAAAGAGCAGGCATTTTGAAATTTGGTTTTGACCTGCCTGCAGATCAGAGAGGAAGACCCAGGAAAAGTGTTACCTCTCTCTGTAAAGGAATCCTGCATCTCTTGAGAAGAAACTCTGTATTTCAAAGGTGGCAGATTCCTATTGCCTCCTGTCCCCGAAGAATCCCTGCATCAAGTGTGGTTCCTGTTGCATCCTGTGTTTTAAGAAATCCTGAAATCTGAAGAAATCTTCTACTGCTATCCTGCTGCTGTTAAAATCTAAGAAGACCTGTTGCAATACCCCTGATGAAAGACCTATGTGAAGCCTGCTGCGGATGAATTGCCTTGAATGCCTATCCATCACAGACTATTCTTCAACCTCGCCTGGAAAGACTTGGAGTGGCATTCAACTCTGGAATACCTCACCAAATCGAAAGCTTAACATGACATACTAAGTTATTTTATTATTCCTTTTATTCCTATGTAACAGCTGTAAACCAAAATCTTTTTTTCCCTGGTTAACCAGTTTTTTTTGGATGTGTGTGTGCGTGCTGAGAGCTGGGGAAATAAGGAATTTTTCATATATAGATTTATCTCATTATTGGTTAAGACTTATTTTTATAATAAATAGTTAATTTTGTTGTTGATTAAAGAAACCTGGTTAGTGTGCGTTATTCTGGGGGACAAATAAGAGTGTGCTTGGCTGTTTTTCAGTCGGTGGGAAATTTATTGATATGTTGTGACCTGTGGCGAAGTGGGACTGAATTAACAGTGTACTCCTCCCACCTCGGTCATAACAATGCACATGCGAATATGAGTATTGAGATCACATGACCAATGCCAGGATCTAATCCTCATTGTTTACTTTCTAATTAATCAGCCACATTAGACCGGGGGGCTAATATGCTGGACAGCATTGGCTTAGAACAAGTGGGAAATAGACCCATTTGTCTTTGACTGTTTGTCTCCATTATTCCTGTTATCTGACCACATGATTTATTGCCACAAACAGGACATCACCACTCCTCCTGCCAGCTCTCTCTCGGTTCATACATCATGTACGTAAAAGTGTTTGAGACTGGAGGGCATACTCACTGAATGCCTCGCACAGATATTCAGCAAGTGGGCTAGTGGCGCACACCGCTATCAATTGGTAGTTCACGTAAAAATCATTCAGGGCCTGTCCCAGGCAGTAATTGGGTAAAACGACAAACACTCCATCCAGAATCTTTGCGATGTCTGTCAGACCAAGCTCTGTGGGGAGAAACCGTTAAACATAATGAAACTGAAACGAAGTACATTTCTCAACCTATTGTTCAGAAGTGCCCCCTCCCTGACCCCTCCTCCCCAAACAAGAGCTGCTGGTCAACAATGGGTGGGGCAAGTGATTTTGTTTACCTCAAATAGTAAATCCTTTTATTTTTCAGCTGGTACAGAATTATTATTTTTTTTTTAAGAGATACAGCACTGAAACAGGCCCTTCGGCCCACCGAGTCTGTGCCGACCATCAACCACCCATTTATACTAATCCTACCCTAATCCCATATTCCTACCACATCCCCACCTGATGGGCCAAATGGCCTCCTCCTGTGCTGTAGATGTTTTGTGATTCTTCCTTGCTAATATCTAGCATGAGATCTGGATCACAGCCTGTGCAAACTACTGGGACTCTGGAATTCTGCAACACAGCACCAATGCAGGACACTGACAGCACGAATGCAGGGTATTGCAGCACTAGTGCATGTCCTGCCGACCACGTTGATGCACAGCACTGTGACAGCACCAATGCAGGGTGCCATGACAAGACCAATGTAGGTCACTGCGATAGCACCAATGCATGTCACAGTGACAGCAACAATGCAGGGCTTGCTGACAGCAGTGCAATGCAACACAATGTTAATGCAGTACATTGTGACAAAGCTCTTGCTGTCAAATTGTAAAATTCAGTACCGAGACCCTACAGTGACTCGAAGCAGTAGAATGGAATTCACAATCTTTAACTCCCATTTCTGGGACTCTTACTTCTGAGTACCTGGAATGTTCATGATGGTGATGGCCATGAAGGTGGCAGTGCCAGTCAGGATGTTGGTTATGGTGATCCTGGTGTAAGCTGTGGCAGTCAAAGAGAAGAGGTAGTGGAAGAGGTACATGCTGGGGATAATGGACCAGCCGTAGAGGAGCAGAACTACCAGTACATCTCCCAGATGTTGCTGAATTGTGAAAGGTTGCAGGTCAAAGATCTGGAACATCACCTGCAAACAAATCACAAACAGGTTTTTTTTCTGCTTTCCTCTTGTTACTTTTTGATGACTATTTGGTTGGGATCAGACAGGTGACTGTGTTCACCTCCAGCTCTGGTTTCGAGGATCAAGTTTACCCAAAACAGACCCGGCACAGACCAGTCAGCAAAGATCCTCAGTGTCAGAGCCACAAGTTCTGCTGAGAATCTTGATTGGCTCCGACTGCTGGGCAAAGGCAGAATATTATTCAACAAAATAATTACAGGCTGATGTCAAGAAAACACAATATGCCAAATGAGAAATATTAATCAGTTGGAAACTTGCATTAAACTTTTAATGGAAAAAATCCTAGAGTTAACTTTTAAAAAACTGGTAGTAGATGGCCCCCCTGCAATCTGCATATGAAACAGCTTTTTACATTCCAAGGCCTCCAACAGGAGACAGAAGTCTGAGAAGCCTGGACCCAGAACAATGGCTTGCCCCAAGTAAGTGAATTACCTAAGATTGTTTCATTAGCACGGCAGTCAAGGCAATCCTGACACACTGACTTTGAAAGAGCAAAACCCCTCTAAGTGTAAATATTGGCATCGTGAGCCCTCTGGACCCAATTCTAAACCTTGTATCTAATTAAAAGCTTCCAGAGAATACACTGAAGCAGTCATGTGACCGTCTATCCATTTCTGAAAAAGCTGGAAGTTTCCTGGAACAAAGAGACAAACAGTAACTGAGACTGCAGCAGCAGAAAGCTATGTGCCTCCCTCTTTCTCCAAAAAACATCAAGTTTGAAAACTGTCTGCAATTGTGGACACTCCAATCCTACAGATTGATACAGAGACCAGGGGAAGAAAGTCACCTACACGACTGCCTCCAAGAAAACCCTGAACCAAGTGGGCCAGACACAAAGTGCACCGTGACCAGCTGAAGACTTCAAGAATACAACTTCAGTCGGAAGACTACCGAATCATCCAACCTCAGACTGTGTCTTTAAGTTCCATTTATTCTGGACTCTAATCCAACCACAAAACCTACTTCCACTCTGTAATCTATTTGTGTGTGTGAGATTCTCATGTGAATGTGTGTGTGAAAGTGTAGCAATTTTTATTATTTTAGATCGGGTTTAACTTGTTGAGTATAATAAACTCACCTCTTGTTTAAACCCAAGAGAACCTGTCCGATTGGTTCTTTCATGACCACATTAAAGGTAAAAGGTCAACTCTCACTGAGGTGGTAAGCACAACCACTGTTTAAAAAGGAATAAACCCTGTTGCGGTCAAATAAGAGGAAGGTCAAGACTATGACCCCCTGCTCACTTGGCTGTAACACTGTGAACACACTTACAATGTTGTGCAATTGTACAGAGCCTTCGCTGTAGAGATACATTCCCAGAACACAAAGACAATGGACCCCCTGAGCCAAAGTAGGAACAGCAGCAAAGTGACTAAAGACTTGGTCAAAAAGTTGGGTTTTAAAGGAGCTTCTAATTATAGATACTGTCCCTGTACCTACCCCATGGGGTTCTCTGATTTTAAATCCCTGTTTTAATTAGGAGCCAGTCGAGAAAGTTCCCCATTAAAAGCACTGGAGGAGTGAGGCAGAGAAATGGCAGGTACAAGACTGTTATAGGGTTCCACACCTTCAGAAATAGCTGCATCAGGACAGACCCTGAGTAGACGGGACCTTTTTATAATAAACTACAACCCCCGCCTCCCCAAACACAGTTATCCAGAGAGACATGCTGCCTGTGAGGTGTCCAGTAATCACACACTCCACAGGGCACGTCCACGACTGATCAGTTTGAAAGATGTTGAGTTTCCTGTTCTATTTCTCACAAGGAATGACTCAGTTCAGGAACTGTTTTCTTACCAGGATTGCGACACATGGTATGAAGTAGTTAAGCAGATCCAAGAGGAGAGCAGACAGCCAGAAATTGGCAATATGAAGGCCACTGACTAGCTGGACGTGCTTGGATTTTATGGTTTTCTCATACACAAACAACAAAGCGAAGGTGCTGGCCAGAAATGCCATGCCATACATCAAGTTGAAGGCCAAAGCAAATCCTGTCCGACCTCTGTAAGCAAATAAAAATGCAGTGAATTAGTGTACAAACAAGAAGCCACCTCTAACCCTAACTTCACCCACGGCCCCAACTCCACCATGATCAGCACTTTAACATTCTACTAGCTCCAGCTTCCCCAGCTAACTTCGCTGTACCAGCCGATAAAACTAACCACCCAATCCAATCCCACCTTCCAGCACCTGGTCCATAATCTTGCAGGTTACAGCACTTCAGGTGCACGTCCCACAGACTAGTCAAGCAACAGCCTGACAGAGTCATACCCACGGAATCATACCTTACAGACAATGTCCCAGACACTGCCATCACCATTCCTGGGTATGTCCTGTCCCACCATCAGGACAAATCTACCAGAGGTGGCGGCACAGTGGTATACAGTCAGGAGGGAGTTGTTCTGGGAGTCCTCAACATGGATGCCAGACCCCATGAAGTCTCATGGCATCAGGTCAAACATGGGCAAGGAAACCTCCTGCTGATTACCACCTACCATTTCCCGCACCCCCCCCCCCCCCCCACCACTGCCTCAGCTAATGATCAGTGCTTCTCCATGTTGAACACCACTTGGAGGAAGCACTGAGGGTAGCAAGGGCACAGAATGTACTCTGGGTGGGGGACTTCAATGTCCAGCACCTAGAGTGGCTCAGTAGCGCCACTACTGTTAACTAAGGCTCAGCTCATGGAGCTGAGGGCAAATTATTGACATGGTTAGGAAGTTGGTTGAGTGGTAGGCGACAGAAAGTGGGGATAACAGGTAAGTATAGACAGGGTGGATAGCAAGAAGCTTTTTCCCCAGAGTGGGGGATTCAATTACAAGGGGACACGAGTTCAAAGTGAAAGGGGAAAAGTTTAACAAAGAGAACAAAGATAATTACAGCACAGGAACAGGCCCTTCGGCCCTCCAAGCCTGCGCCGATCCAGATCCTCTCTCTAAACATGTCGCCTATTTTCTTAGGTTCTGTATCTCTTTTCTTCCTGCCCATTCATGTATCTGTCTAGATACATCTTAAAAGACTCCATCGTGCCCGCGTCTACCACCTCCGCTGGCAACGCGTTCCAGGTGCCCACCACCCTCTGCGTAAAGAACTTTCCACGCATATCCCCCCTAAACATTTCCCCTTTCACTTTGAACTCGTGTCCTCTAGTAATTGAAACCCCTACTCTGGGAAAAAGCCTCTTGCTGTCCACCCTGTCTATACCTCTCATGATTTTGTACACCTCTATCAGGTCCCCCCTCAACCTCCGTCTTTCTAATGAAAATAATCCTAATCTACTCAACCTCTCTTCATAGCTAGCGCCCTCCATACCAGGCAACATCCTGGTGAACCTCCTCTGCACCCTCTCCAAAGCATCCACATCCTTTTGATAATGTGGCGACCAGAACTGTACGCAGTATTCCAAATGTGGCCGAACCAAAGTCCTATACAACTGTAACATGACCTGCCAATTCTTGTACTCAATGCCCCGTCCGATGAAGGAAAGCATGCTGTATGCCTTCTTGACCACTCTATTTACCTGCGTTGCCACCTTCAGGGAACAGTGGACCTGAACACCCAAATCTCTCTGGACATCAATTTTCCCCAGGACTTTTCCATTTACTGTATAGTTCACTCTTGAATTGGATCTTCCAAAATGCATCACCTCGCATTTGCCCTGATTGAACTCCATCTGCCATTTCTCTGCCCAACTCTCCAATCTATCTATATTCTGCTGTATTCTCTGACAGTCCCCTTCACTATCTGCTACTCCACCAATCTTAGTGTCGTCTGCAAACTTGCTAATCAGTCCACCTATACTTTCCTCCAAATCATTAATGTATATCACAAACAACAGTGGTCCCAGCACGGATCCCTGTGGAACACCACTGGTCACACGTCTCCATTTTGAGAAACTCCCCTCTACTGCTACTCTCTGTCTCCTGTTGCCCAGCCAGTTCTTTATCCATCTAGCTAGTACACCTTGGACCCCAAGCGCCTTCACTTTCTCCATCAGCCTGCCATGGGGAACCTTATCAAACGCCTTACTGAAGTCCATGTATATGACATCGACAGCCCTTCCCTCATCAATCAACTTTGTCACTTCCTCAAAGAATTCTATTAAGTTGGTAAGACATGACCTTCCCTGCACAAAACCATGTTGCCTATCACTGATGAGCCCATTTTCTTCCAAATGGGAATAGATCCTATCCCTCAGTATCTTCTCCAGCAGCTTCCCTACCACTGACGTCAGGCTCACCGGTCTATAATTACCTGGATTATCCCTGCTACCCTTCTTAAACAAGGGGACAACATTAGCAATTCTCCAGTCCTCCGGGACCTCACCCGTGTTTAAGGATGCTGCAAAGATATCTGTTAAGGCCCCAGCTATTTCCTCTCTCGCTTCCCTCAGTAACCTGGGATAGATCCCATCCGGACCTGGGGACTTGTCCACCTTAATGCCCTTTAGAATACCCAACACTTCCTCCCTCCTTATGCCGACTTGACCTAGAGTAATCAAACATCTGTTCCTAACCTCAACATCCGTCATGTCCCTCTCCTCGGTGAATACCGATGCAAAGTACTCGTTTAGAATCTCACCCGTTTTCTCTGAGTCCAAGCATAACATTCCTCCTTTGTCCTTTAGTGGGCCAATCCTTTCTCTAGTTACCCTCTTTCTCCTTATATATGAATAAAAGGCTTTGGGATTTTCCTTAACCCTGTTTGCTAAAGATATTTCATGACCCCTTTTAGCCCTCTTAATTCCTCGTTTCAGATTGGTCCTACATTCCCGATATTCTTTCAAAGCTTCGTCTTTCATCAGCCGCCTACACCTTATGTATGCTTCCTTTTTCCTCTTAGCTAGTCTCACAATTTCACCTGTCATCCATGGTTCCCTAATCTTGCCATTTCTATCCCTCATTTTCACAGGAACATGTCTCTCCTGAACGCTAATCAACCTCTCTTTAAAAGCCTCCCACATATCACATGTGGATTTACCTTCAAATAGCTGCTCCCAATCTACATTTCCCAGCTCCTGCCGAATTTTGGTATAGTTGGCCTTTCCCCAATTTAGCACTCTTCCTTTAGGACCACTCTCGTCTTTGTCCATGAGTATTTTAAAGCTTACGGAATTGTGATCACTATTCCCAAAGTAGTCCCCTACTGAAACTTCAACAACCTGGCCGGGCTCATTCCCCAACACCAGGTCCAGTATGGCCCCTTCCCGAGTTGAACTATTTACATACTGCTCTAGAAAACCTTCCTGGATGCTCCTTACAAATTCTGCTCCATCTGGACCTCTAACACTAAGCGAATCCCAGTCAATGTTGGGAAAATTAAAATCTCCTATCACCACCACCCTGTTGCTCCTACATCTTTCCATAATCTGTTTACATATTTGTACCTCTATCTCACGCTCGCTGTTGGGAGGCCTGTAGTACAGCCCCAACATTGTTACCGCACCCTTCCTATTTCTGAGTTCTGTCCATATTGCCTCACTGCTCGAGTCCTCCATAGTGCCCTCCTTCAGCACAGCTGTGATATCCTCTTTGACCAGTAATGCAACTCCTCCACCCCTTTTACCTCCCTCTCTATCCCGCCTGAAGCATCGATATCCTGGGATATTTAGTTGCCAATCATGCCCTTCCCTCAACCAAGTCTCAGTAATAGCAATAACATCATACTCCCAGGTACTAATCCAAGCCCTAAGTTCATCTGCCTTACCTACTACACTTCTTGCATTAAAACAAATGCACCTCAGACCACCAGTCCCTTTATATTCATCATCTGCTCCCTGCCTGCTCTTCCCCTTAGTCACACTGACTTCATTATCTAGTTCCTTACAGGCTTTTGTTACTACCTCCTTACTGTCAACTGACCTCAATTGGTTCCCATCCCCCTGCCACATTAGTTTAAACCCTCCCCAACAGCGTTAGCAAAAGCACCTCCAAGGACATTGGTTCCAGTCCGGCCCAGGTGTAGACCGTCCAATTTGTAATAGCCCCACCTCCCCCAGAACCGGTCCCAATGTCCCAAAAATCTGAACCCCTCCTTCCTGCACCATCTCTCAAGCCACGCATTCATCCTGACTATTCTTTCATTTTTACTCTGACTATCACGTGGCACTGGTAGTAATCCTGAGATTACTACCTCTGAGGTCCTACTTTTTAACTTGGCTCCTAACTCCCTAAACTCTGCTTGTAGGACCTCATCCCGTTTTTTACCTATATCATTAGTGCCTATGTGCACAATGACAACTGGCTGTTCACCCTCCCCCTTTAGAATGTTCTGCAGCCGATCTGAGACATTTAGGGGGGATATGCGTGGAAAGTTCTTTACGCAGAGGGTGGTGGGTGCATGGAACGCATTGTCAGCGGAGGTGGTAGACGCGGGCACGATAGCGTCTTTTAAGATGTATCTAGACAGATACATGAATGGGCAGGAAGTAAAGAGGTACAGACCCTTAGAAAATAGGCGACAGGTTTAGATAGAGGATTTGGATTGGCGTAGACTTGGAGGGCCGAAGGGCCTGTTCCTGTGCTGTAATTTTCTTTGTTCTTTGTACTCCGATTGGCAGGATGTAACTAGTGGTGTCCCACAGGGATCTGTGTTGGGGCCTCAATTATTCACATTATTCATTAACAACTTGGATGATAGCATAGTAAGTCATGTATCCAAATTTGCTGATGATACAAAGTTAGGCGGCATTGTAGACAGTCTAGATGATAGCATAAAATTGCAAAGAGATATTGACAGACTAGGTGAATTGGCAAAACTGTGGCAGATGGATTTCAATGTGGGCAAGTGTGAGATTATCCATTTTGGACCAAAAAAGGATAGAGCAGGGTACTTTCTAAATGGGAAGAGGTTAAATACAGTGGATGTCCAAAGAGACTTGGGGGTTCAGGTGCATAGATCTTTAAAATGCCACGAGCAAGTGCAGAAAATAATCAAAAAGACTAATGGAATGCTAGCCTTTATATCTAGAGGATTGGAGTATAAAGACACAGAGGTTATGCTGCAACTGTACAAAACCCTGGTTAGACCCCACTTGGAGGACTGTGATACCTGGACTACAGGGGTTAAATTACGAGGAGAGATTACACAAATTAGGCCTGTTTTCGCTAGAATTTAGAAGGTTAAGGGGTGATCTGATTGAAGTCTTCAAGATATTAACAGGAAAAGACAGACTAGATAAAGATAAACTATTTCCGCTGGTTGGAGATTCTAAAACTAGGGGGTATAGTCTAAAAATTAGGACCAGACTGTTCAGGAGAGATGTTAGGAAGCACTTCTTCACGCAAAGGGTGGTAGAGGTTTGGAACTCTCTCCCACAAACAGCAGTTGAAGCTGGAACAGTTGTTAATTTTAAATCTGAGATAGATAGATTTTTGTTAAACAAAGATATTAAGGGATATGGGCCAAAGGCAGGTAGATGGAGTTAGGCTGCAGATCAGTCATGATCTCATTGAATGGTGGGACAGGCTCGAGGGGCTGAATGGCCTACTCCTGTTCCTATCTTCCTCTGTTCCTATGCTCCAAAAGGACATATCTGCTAGACTGGGTCTGCAGCAGGTGGTGAGGGAACCGACAAGAGGAAAAAACCTACTAGACCTTGTCTTCACCAATCTACCTGCTGCACATGCATCTGTCCATGACAGTATTGGTAGGAGTGACCACCGCATAAGTCCTTGTGGAGACCAAGTTCCATCTTCACATTGAGGATACCCTCCATCATGCTGTGTGGCACTATCACTGTGCTAAATGGGACAGATTTCGAACAGATCTAGCAACTAAAAACTAGGCATCAATGAGGCGCTGTGGGCCATCAGCAGCAGCAGAATTGTATTCAACTACAATCTGTAAACTCATGGCCCGGCATATCCTACACGCTACCATTGCCATCAAGCTGGGGGACCAACCCTGGTTCAAAGAAGAGTGCAGGAGAGCATGCCAGGAGCAGCACCAGGCATACCTAAAAATGAGGTGTCAGCCTGGTGAAGCGACCACACAGGACTACTCGCATGCCAAACAGTGGAAGCAGCATGCAATAGACAGCTTAGCGATCGCACAACCAACGGATGAAATTAAGCTCTGCAGTCCTGCAACATCCAGCCGTGAATGGTGGTGAACAATTAAACAACTAACTGGAGGAGGTGGCTCCACAAATATCCCCATCATCAATGATGGAGAAGCCCATCACGTCAGTGCAAAAGATAAGGCTGAAGCATTTGCATCCATCTTTAGCCAGAAGGGCCGAGTAGATGATCCATCTCTGCCTCCTCCTGAAATCCCCAGCATCACAGATGCCAGTCTTTCAACCAATCTGATTCACTCCGCGTGATATCAAGAAATGGCTAAAGGCACTGGACACTGCAAAGGCTATGGGCTCTGACAACATTCTGGCAATAGTACTGAAGACTTGTGCTCCAGAACTAGCCACGCCCCTTGCCAAGCTGTTCCAGTACAGCTACAACACTGGCATCTGCCCAGCAATGTGGAAAATTGCCCAGGTATGTCCTGTACACAAAAAGCAGGACAAATCTAACTCGGTCAATTACCGCCCCAGTCTACTCCTGACCATCAGTAAAGTGATGGAAGGTGTCATTGACAGTGCCATCAAGCAGCACTTGCTAAGCAATAACCTGCTCACAGATGCTCAGTTTGGGTTCTGCCAGGGCCACTCAGCTCCTGACCTCATCAGAGCCTTGGTCCAAACATGGACAAAAGAGCTGAACTCCAGAGATGAGGAGAGAGTGACTGCTCTTGACATCAAGGCAGTATTTGACTGAGTATGGCATCAAGGAGCCTGAGCAAAACTGGAGTTAATGGGAATCGGGGGAAAACTCTCCACTGGTTGGAGTCATACCTAGTGCAAAGGAAGATGCTTGTAGTTTTTGGACGTCAATCATCTCATTCCCAGGACATCAGTGCAGGAGTTCCTCAGGGTAGTGTCCTAGGCCCAACCATCTTCAGCTGCTTCATCAATGACCTTCCCTCCATCAGAAGGTCAGAAGTTTGCTGATGAGTGCACAATGTTCAGCACCATTCGCGACTCCTCAGATACTGAAGCAGTCTGTGTAGAAATGCAGCAAGACCTGGACAATATCCAGGGTTGGACTGATAAGTGGCAAGTAACATTCACATCACACAAGTGCCAGGCAAAGACCATCTCAAATAAGAGAGAATCTAACCATCTCCCCTTGATGTTCAATAACATCATCACTGAATCCCCCTCTAACAATCACCTGGGGGTTACCATTGACCAGAAACTGAACTGGACCAGTCACATAAATACCGTGGCTACAAGAGCAGGTCAAAGTCTGGGAATTCTGCAGCAAGTAACTCACCTCCAGTCTCCCAAACAGCTGTCCACCATCTACAAGGCACAAGTCAGGAGTGTGCTGGAATACTTTCCTGGATGGTGCAGCTCCAGCAACACTCAAGAAGCTCAACACCATCCAGGACAGAGCAGCCAGCTTGATTGACACCCCATCCACCACCTTCAACATTCACTCCCTCCACCACCGACGCACAGTGGCAGCAGTGTGTACCATCTACAACTTACCAAGGCTCCTTCGACAGCACCTTCCAAACCTGCAACCTTTACCAACTAGAAGGACAAGGGCAGCACATACATGGGAACACCACCACCTGTAAGTTCCTCTCCAAGTCACACACCATCCTGACTTGGAACTATATTGCCGTTCCTTCACTGTCGCTGGGTCAAAATCCAGGAATTCCCTTCCGAACAGCACTGTGGGAGTTCATTCACCCCGAGGATTGCAGTGGGTCAAGAAGGCAGCTCACCAATTTCTCAAAGGTAATTAGGGATGGGCAATAAACACTGTCTTAGCCAGCGATGCCCACATCTCTCGAATGAATAAAAAAAGACGTCTCCCTCATCCCCATAGCAACAGCCTTAGTGTCCAATATGATTGGATGGAGGAAGCTGGGCCTGTTTGAAGTGTAGCTGATGGATGGGACTGGTGTCCTTCCATTAAAGGAGGGGGTCTTACCATCAGAAAAGAAGCCAAATCTCTCATCCTGATTGTCCCCTTTTTATCTTCAAGTCTCATTCTCAACAAAGAAAGATGGCAACACATCAGCAGCCTGTTGGGAATGGGGCATAATCTTAACCTGGGGCAAGATCAGAATGTACCACAAGCACAGTGCCAAACTGTAGATGCACAGGTAGTGCCAGCGTGTCCAGTGCCCAGTGTGTACACCACATTCCTCGAACGAATAAAAATACATTCACACCAGCTGATCCATGACTATCAGTTACATGTCTAACTTTCAGGCATTTTTTTGCTTCCTCATCTAAAGCCCAAGTAAATAACTGATTTTACATCAGGACACCTACACACACAGAGCAGTGGACACGTGACCCCAGACACTCAATACAAACTTCAATCCAATGTTAAGTCTGCATAAATCTTGGTTGCCTGGTCTGGTGGATGATTGGATGGATTACTAACCATGATGTTCGAAGTACTGATTTAAGCAGTTGGCTCTGTTCATGGCACTGAGTTCCTGCCTTCACCCTGACCCAGCCAGCTGCTGCTCTTCAATTAACAGTGTGACACTTCCTAATACAAAGCAGCTGAAAGGTGACAAAGATCTGCAGTATATTCTCAGTAATGAGAGCTGGACTTGATAAAACTGCTCACACAAGCACGCATGCAGACAGATAGACGCGCACGCAGGCAGACAGACAGGCAGGCAGACAGACAGACAGAGACACGCAGACAGACAGACAGACACGCAGGCAGACAGAGACAGACACGCAGGCAGGCAGACAGACAGACAGACACGCAGACACACGCACGCAGACACACACGCACGCAGACACACACGCACGCAGACACACACGCACGCAGACACACACGCACGCAGACACACACGCACGCAGACACAGGCAGACACGCAGACACAGGCAGACACGCACACACAGACAGACACACACAGACAGACACACACAGACAGACACACACAGACAGACAGACAGACACACACAGACAGACACACACAGACAGACACACACAGACAGACACACACAGACAGACACACACACGGACACAGATGGTATATACATACACACAGCACATAAAGACAGACACAGAGAGTCAACACATTTAGAATGTGTGTGCCAGAATCAAGCTGTGCTGCGATGCCGACTGCTGTCAAACAGCTGGTGATGGACACTGACAATCTATCCAAGTTGCTGAGACAAAACTAGGTGGGAATGTAAGCTGTGAGGATGAATCAAAAAGCTGCAAAGAGATAACAGACAGGTTAAGTGAGTGGGCAACAAGGTGGCAGATGGAATATAATGAGGGGAAGTGTGAGGTTATTCACTTTGCTCGCAAGAATAAAAAATAATGTTTTTTTAAATGCTGAGGAACAATTAAATGCTGGTGTTCAGAGGGATTGGGTGTTCTTGTACACAAATCATAGAAAGTTAACTTGCAGGTAAAACAAGTAATTAGGAAGGCAAATTGAATGTTGGTCTTTATTGCAAGGGGGATGGAGTATAAAAGGGAAATCTTGCTACAAGTGTACAGGGTTTTGGTGAGACCACACCTGGAGCACTGTGTGCAGTTTTGATTTCTGTACCTAAGGAAGAACATACTTGCCTCAGAGGTTCACTAGATTGATTCCTGGGATGAGGAGAAATTGAGTAGGATGGGCCTATACTCTGTGGAGTTTAGGAGAGGGATCCCCCTGGGCTGGAGGGTCTGGAACATAGCGCACAGTCTCAGGAGAAGGGGTCGGCCATATAGGACTGAGATGAGGAGAAATTAATTCATGCAGAGGGTTGTGAATCTTTGGAATTCTCCACCTCAGCGGCTGTGGACGCTCAGTCACTGATTATATTCAAGACAGAGATCGATAGAATTTTGAACACTAAGGAAATTAAGGGAAATGGGAAGTGAGTAGGAATGTAGAGTTAAGGCTGAGGATCAGCCACGATCTCAGTGACTGGATGACTCCTGCTCCTATTTGTTACCTTTTTTCGGTGCCGCTGCTCACCTCACACATGAAAGACTAGCACTTGAGTGAACTGGTGGAAACTGTACCTCAGAGAGAATTAGTCAGACAGCAAAGGCAGAAGACTGGAATAACAGTGTCAACTAGCTGATTATTCCATTTCTAGGCCAGGGTGTCTTTACAGCTGTCACCGGCTGACTCAGGAGCTCAAACTCAGGGAGTTGCTGGTCTATACGGTTGAGTACCAAACCAATTATTGTTGGAACCAGTTCTATCAGAAGATTAATGCTGAGCACGTACTCGTTCAGTTGGCCTATTGCTCGCTCTGTAATGTTGCGGGGCTGTGGATAGTTGGCGATACTAATTGAAGCAGTGGGCCCCACCAGCAGTTTGAATAAGGCATTGTCCACCAACATCAGAGAGGTAGCAGAAGTATGGTAGCCCAAGTTATTGAATAAAATCCGTATCCTGGTTGAAGATGGCATCGTGTCATGGAAAGCAGCAGCTACTAAAACACGTTCATTAAAGGATGCTCCTTCCTTTACTGAAGTGTTCAACAGATAATCAATAATATTACCTGGAAGAAAAAGAGCAACACAAAGCTGTCAGATATCAGACAATAAATACAACTGGTGTCTAAGCAAATTCACACCACTCCGCACAGTATGCTCGCGGGCCACTCGCACCACAAACAAAGGCACAAAAACATAAACAATTTAAAGTTTTATAGAAACATTTCCTAACTTGCCCTGAATTTCTGAGTCAGAGTTGGGCAGGAGGGAGGTTGTGTAAGAGGGCTGCCTATTGGAGGAGACCTGGTGTAAGAGGGCTGCCTATTGGAGGAGACCTGGTGTAAGAGGGCTGCCTATTGGATGGTGCAGATTGTAAATTAGTTGTTCTCCCAGCCCTGACCAAATGCTCCCTCAGGATATGGTCCCATGTGATGGCCTCATGCTGGGTACCAAGCATTGGAGCAACTTGGGCAAAAATTGTGGCATAGCTAGTGGATGATGTCATCCTGGTAGCCTTGCCTCTTCATGTAATTGCCATGGGGAAGGAGATGGGCACACCATGAGCCATGCCTCTTCATGTAATTGCCGTGTAAGATTTTGAATGGGCATAAAAATAGGTGTAGGGACCAAACATCAGTGGATCGTACCCCAGATACCAGAGGCCTTGCCTCACCAGGGCTGAGGAATTTTGCAGTTCTCATGTGCAGTGATCAGATTCAGGCCCACAGCATTGTTCTCCTGTCAAGAATAGGTACCTTGCTGTGAGCCCATGAATGCAGAGTTATTTCTGCCTTATATTCTGTAAAGAAATGAAAGTAAAACACAGTGAACAGGAAGACTCAAGCAGAGAGTTAAAGAAAAGATCAATAAAGGAGTACTAGGAGTTGAGAGGACCCTCACCCTCCGTATGTCTTGGGATGCCGAGCTCGGATTGCAAAACGTCTCTGTATGCCTTGACCAAATCCTTAGTCAGGTTCCGGGAGGCAGACTTCAACGAGTAAGGAATAAAGGTAGGCCCATACTTTTTTAGAGTCAGATTTAGCAGAGGTGAATCCTGGGGTCCTGGAAATGTCTTGGCAACAATCAATGCAAAGCAAGCAAAAATCAGTGGGATCATAAACTGAGCCATGAACACCTTCCAGTTCCGCCAGATGTATGTTGCTCGCTTCATGAACGTAGCATAGAACTGCTGCAAAAACAGAATGATCTGCACAAGGCAAGGGAGAGGCATCAGGGCTTTTACAGAGCAAATGAATCCAATACAACAAAAAACACCTGCCCTCCCTCTCCTCCCCATTAAAGGGGCACAGAGACACCCGTTCCCCATTAAAGACTTGCATTTCTATAGCATCTTTCACAACCTCCAGACATCCTAAAGTACTTTACAGCCACTTCTGAAGTGTAGTCACTGTTGTAATGTAGGAAATACGGCAGTAAAATTACAAAATCCCACAAACAGCGATGAACAGATAATCTGTTTTCGTGATGTTAATTAGGGTTAAATATTGCCCAGGACACCGGGGAGATCTCCCCCGCTCTTCTTCAAAATAGTGGCCATGGGATCTTTTATATCCACCTAAAAAGGGCAGATGGGCCTCGATTTAATACCTCATCTGAAAGACAGCACCTCTGACAGTGCAGCACACCCTCAGCACTGCACTGGACAAACAGCTTAGATTATGTGCTCTAGTTTCTGAAGTGGGATTTGAACCCACAACCTCTGACTCGGACAAAAGTGCTACCCATAGAACCACAATAACACTATTAAAAGGTCACATCCTGCTGTGTGCTTAAAAACAAATGAACAAAAAAGTTTGGAATGTTATTTTTTAAAATGCAGATCCCTGTGTCCCTTCAACTCCGAGACGGGCCCGCAGGTTATGAGCTTACCCCTGTGTTCAGTTTGATGGAAGAGTGGTCAATGGGATAATGAGAGTCATTGTTCACTGTCAGGTTCACCAGGTCACTCAGGCTGGTTTTTTCCCCAACAGACCAGTCACTCATCCTGCGCTCATGTTGATATTGCAGTGCTGGCAGCTGAATGGCCTGAATGTCCATGCTGGAGTCCACCAGCTTCCCCACCCTGTAAAGGACCAAAGGCACCGATTGATGAGCGATGTTACACTGAAGAGGGGAGACCATCCAGGGCAGCAGAATCAGCAGCAGCTCCACTCAAAACATGAGGGGTGAAAAAATCATCAGGCTGCAATAGGGAGACTGGCACTAGGAAGGGGGTAAGAGGGAAGGGAGACAGGAATGGTGGGGGGCAGGAAAGAGGGGGAGGGAGAGAGATAGGGGGAGAGAGATGGGAAGGAGGGAGAGAGATGGGAGAGGGGAGCGTTTAAAAAAACAAGGGATCACATTGCTGGAAGCATCACTGGAATCAGTAGTTCCCACTGGCACTGAAAGGAGCTGCAGTTACTGCCATTGCTTCGTAATGTTGCTACTGGTTGTCTCAGCAGGTCCGGGGAAACCCATCTCCTTGGTCTCACTAGTTTTGTTCTTTCTTCTGTACAACTGTTGCAATATTGATCTTGGGTTGCAAAGACTGATACATAAAACTATTTCACATCACAACCTTCTGTATACTTTTTCCTTTCTACTCCCTTCTCACCATGCTAATTTTTATACTTTGTTTTTATTTTAGTGATAACTCACTAGAATCGCTACCTTAACACTGCTCACAATAACCTGCATTCATATAGTGCCTTCAACATAGTAAAACATCCCAAGGTGATTCACAGGAGCACTATCAAATAAAATGTGATTCCAGTCACAGGAGATATTAGAGCAGATGATCAAAAACTCGGTAAAAGAGGTAGGTTTTAAGGAGCATCTTAAAGGAGGAGGGAGGGGTGGAAGAGGTGGACAGTATATATTTATACTGTACTTGTTGAATGTGGTGTTCCCAAGAAAAAAACAATGAAGTATGTTCAGATGAAGCGAGGTTACAGACTAGATTGGGACATGTTGAAGCAATTCATGGCCTATTTTAAAATAATACATTTAGTGTCAACGAATCATTTACATCATAGAAAGAGGCCATTCAGCCCATAGAGTCCATGCTCTCTGCAAAACAATCCAGTCAACCCTTATTTTTCTGTATTTCCCCATTATAAATTTCTATGTAAAGATTTATAATGAAAGCTGCCTATATAAACTTGTCATGCTGCAGTTACACTCTGTTGCCAGTGCTCTTTTTTTTGCCCTTCTTCATTCATGTACTATGTAGTACAATGCCGAGAGCTCCCTGTCAGGGCCAGCCACTCGGTAGGTTGATAAAGCAGACTGACACCAATCTTCTTCTGCACCTCCCCTCAGCTCTGTGCCCCCATGAAATGCATCTGCTGGGACAGAAGAAGAGAAACAGAACCAACAAAACTGAACAAACTGTCACACCTCACACTCACCTCAGAAACACCTCCTCCATGGTAGTGACCGAGGCTCCATAACTGGCGATTCCCAGTGCCTCCTGCTTCCTTTCCAGTTCTGAAAAAAGGGCTTCAAAGCTATGGACAGGGAAGGTGTAAATATACAGGATTATCACAGCTCCCAGGACAAGCTTCTGAATCCTAGTGCTGCCGTGTGGATGTACAAGTGTGTATCAGTAAGATGAATCCTGAGGTCCTTTTAACACACACACACATTCTCTCTCAGAGACCGACAGACGCACAAACACACTCCCTCAGACTGAAACAAACACTCACAGGGAATGACAGACAAACAGACACACAAACACACCCGGAGACCAGTGTGTGCGCGCACACACTCACTGCTGTTAATTGTATCTAAGCAGGTCTGGCAGCATCTGTGGAGAGAGAAGCAGAGTTAACGTTTCAGGTCAGTGACCCTTCTTCAGAACTGACAGTGGTTCTGAAGGGTCAATGACCTGAAACGTTAACTCTGCTTCTCTCTCCACAGATGCTGCCAGACTTGCTGAGTATTTCCAGCATTTCTTGTTTTTATTTCAGATTTCCAGCATCTGCAGTGTTTCGCTTTTATTATATAATTGTATCTTAATTGCGTTTAGTTGTATGCAAGTGATGGGCATTAACCTAATGTATTATAAAAGAGAGAGGATCATGATAGAAAATGGAAAGTCCCTGGTAAGGTAACAGGTTTTGGTTGTAATACAGTACTTATCAAACTGTTAAGCTTCATACCTCACCACTGAATTGATTTACAAAATCACTGACTGTGCAGCTGATAGAAGTAAATGAGACATTTTGTACCTCATGTACTCGTGTTTTGTGATGAAGGTCCTGAGGAACAGAATACAATTGATCAAGGGCTGGATAGTGGTAATGAGTGATCACGACACACAGGACAGAGCAATCACATCCAAAGGCTAATTACCCAGACTGGGTACTCGGGTGACATATATTACAGACAGGTCTAATGAATGGAGGAATGTGACAATTGTGGGACGTGCAGGAAAAGCTACTGGCAAGTTACTATTGGTTGAATGTTCGCGATTATAGCCAAGAAGTGAGGTCCACAGACTGGCAGAATGAGGTGAAAGAGTGGAGGGTAAGAAAGCGCAGTGCAAGTTCTAATAGTTGGTCAGGAAATGACTGTTGCATCAGAAAACGATCACGTGCTGGAGAAAGAGCCTCTGATAGTGAGAGAGGGAAATCCTACAGCAGTAGTCCCGAAAGAAAACAAAATGTTAGTAGAGACCGTAGTTTGAATCGATTACACAATGAAATGAGGCCACAGAGTGTCTCGGAACAGAACTAGAATGCTGGCAATCGAGAAGTTTTGGAGGGTGCCACTAAACTTGAGGATAAACTAAAGAGAGACAAAGGAGAAGTAATTGGAGAGTTGGAGAGAGTTTGGAGTTTATTCTGAGGTACCAGATAAGGGGCACAGTCAGCTTTGTCACATAGATGGATTTGTACTGAAAATAGTCCTTCCCTATGGGACTTGTAAGGCTAAAGCGAGGCTAGTTGTGAGGGGTTTTGAAGAGTGATTGGGTGATACAGATGTTAGAGTGGACTCTCCCACAGCTGGAAAAATAATCTTGTAAATCCTTTTAGCTCTTTTGGCCACATATTCATGGAAGGGCAGATCAATTGACATAAAAACAACATTTCCACAGGGCGATACCTTTCAGAGAGAAGTGTTTCTGGAACCATCCAAAGAGGCAGCAGATGCAGAAGGAAAACTATGGAAACTAAACAAATTTGTCTATGGCCTGAATGATGCTTCCCAGGTGAGATATCTTTTGAAGAGATCTGTTTTGCTGAAAATAGGTTGTCTTCAACTAAAAGCAGATCCCGCAATGTTTTATTGGCACCATAAAGGGAAACTCTGAGGCATCCTCAAGTTGCATGTTGATGATTTCTTATGGGATGATGCTGTGAAATTCGAGAAATATATTGTTAATAAGCTTAGAGCAGAATTTAAAATTGGGAGTCAATCTTGTGGGGCTTTTAAATATATTGGTTTAGATATTAAGCAGAGTAGGTCTAGAATGACTTTAAATCAACAACCCTATTTAGAGAGATATTCCATTCCTGGTTAATCATGCTAGGTCATCACTGAAGGATGCTGTTGTATCTAAAGAGACAGAGCAATTGCAAAGCTTCATTGGTCAGGTGAACTGGTTGGGCACTCAGTCTAGACCAGATGCTAGTTTTGATGTACTGGAGTTAAGTACCAAGATCAAGCACCCTAAAGTCGAGAATGGTTTAAGGGCAAATAAAATATTAAATCTCATTTCTCCAGATTTAATTTTTAAGTTTCCACCCTTAGGTGACCCAAGCAACATGAAACTAGCTATTTTTAGTGATGCTTCACATGCTAATCTTCCTGATGGGTATTCAAGTGTAACTGGTTTCATAGTATTTCATGGGCCAAAATAGAAAATGTTACCCTTTGGCTTGTGAAGCTAAGAAAATAAAAAGGGTTGTTAAAAGTACTTTGGCTGCGGAAACACTGGCTCTCGTGGAGACAGTATATATGGGATTCTATCTGTCAAATATTTTAAGTGAGGTTCTGTACAATGGGCATACTGAAGATGCTATACTGATTGAATGTTATGTAGATAATTATTCATTGTGGAATAACATACACCCTAAGAAAAGTGTGAGTGAGAAAAGGTTATGGATTGACCTTGCTGGAGAGAAAGGAAATCTCTAATTAAATGGGTGGATGCAAGTCATTAACTGTCCGATTACTTTCCAAAAAAGAAATGCATGCAAGAAGAAATTGTTAGGGATCCTAGAGAAGGGGTATCTCACAATGTGACGCTTTGTACATAATATGGAAGTTTTTTTGATTTGTTTTGAATTGTTTGTATATACTAACTCTAATTTTTATTTAGTGAGAGTAGTGAATCTGTTAATTGTATATTAATTATGCTTAACTGTACGCAAGCAATGGGCTTTAACTGGTGATTCACTTGAATCCCTATAAATAGAGACAGACTGAAACTGTGGTTGTTGGGTTTGGTGGTGTATACCTGTAATGTGTAACTCAATAAATATAAAGGTGTGTAAAAGATTGGCTCCATTTCTATCCTTCACCAACTGGAGTAGAACTGAGACTGACACATACACACACATTCTCACTGAGAACGATACACACAACACACTCTCGCTGATAGAGACTGACACACACACTGTCTCTCGCTGATACAGAGACTGACACACACACTCTCTCTCTCTCTCGCTGATACAGAGACTGACACACACACACTCTCTCTCTCTCGCTGATACAGAGACTGACACACACACTCTCTCTCTCTCGCTGATACAGAGACTGACACACACACACACACATATTTACACACACTCTGAGACCGACTAGCATGCAAACAGGGCTGATTCTAAGTGTCCCCACCAAGCACGCGCTCAGAGACTGACTTTGTAGACCATGATTGGAATGATTCCCTCTGCTATAATATACCTGTCAGTACTTTCATTCGGGAGGATGTAGGAGAGTTCTGCACCAGCATTGGTCTGCAGGATTGCATTGGGCACAAAGCTCTTCACAAGGTCGGTTATATTAGCGACATTACAGTCAGGTTGCTTCACGATCACCATGTGATACCCGGCCCCTGAAATAACACACCCAGCACAATAATTACAGTTGCTACAAGGAACTATTGTTTCTATGGCTTCAATTTGAATAAACTTCCCCTTTTTGCAGCTTACAAGTTTATAGACTCTGAGGGTTTTATGGTTATTACAGAGTGTGGAATGTGGCACTTAGTGATACCCATTTTATCAGTTGCATTTATTAGAAAACTAGCTGGGCCTGAATCCAGTTAAACCCTACAGCAGCTCATTGACCCACCTTGAGCACTGTGTCCAGCTCTGGTCAGCCCGCACCTTGAGCACTGTGTCCAGCTCTGGTCAGCCCGCACCTTGACCACTGTATCCAGCTCTGGTCATTGAGCTACAAGGGATGCTGTAAGTGTTGAATGCAGTGCAGAAAGGAGCTACAGAGGCAATCCACAGACTTAAAGATCTGAAGTATGAGGAAAAGTTGTGAAAGTCGGTCTCATCACTCTTGGTCTCAGAGGCGGCCAAGATATTAGATGCTATGTAAAAGGTACATTCCTTTAAATTGAACTACAAGAGTAGGATTAGGGATCACAGGTTCAAGCTAATAAAGGCAAATTTAGTAGCATTATCAGGAGATTCTTCAAGCACAGTAATCAACACAAGTAGCAGCAGAGGTGAAAACAATGGAATCATTTAAGAAGCAACTGGAGGTTACAACAGGGGAAGAGTAGGGTCTTTCCGAATGGCTGTAGTATGATGGATCAAATAGACTTCCTCACATGAAAAATTCACAACCACTGCACACCCGTCAATACTGAGGGCAGAAATCTGGTGATATCTCCATATTATATAGTGACTCCTCTCTCAACAATCTACACTCTTTCAAATAAATTTAACACCAAGAGATAGAAATTCCTGGTTGGAAAAAATGCTCAAATACACTACAAACTGAATCTAATTAACACAAGAGCCAGACCGATTCTGTCAGGTCCATTAATCTCAACATCTGGTAAAACAATTGAAGAAGCAAAGCAAAACCTTGTGATATAAAGCCAGAGCAGCACAAACCGAGCATTGAGAGGGTGTGCTAAGGGTTTGCAATACACAGCTCAGAGGCAGGAGATTGTGTCTTTATTAATTTGTGATAAGTCTCACCTCATTAGAGAATCTGGTGGGAGGACTGCAGGTAACTAAGAAAACCCGCCTGGTTCTGTAACAGTATTCCCATCCTCCCTTACTCTGGGTCTTCGCTCCACAAGAACTCAGAGAAGGCCAATGGGACTGCAATCTAGAGTAAGCAGATCAGGTAAACCCTAAATACTGCAGAGTTAGCAGGGGAGGACAGGGGAGAAATTCATTAGCTGGAGCTGTGTTGTGACACAGAGCTGCCCGAGTAGTCAGATGCGTCAATGGTTCAGTGAGAGTGGGACTGAGTGTCAACAGACTGAATGGCTTCTTCTCACCCTTTGTTATTTTTCTAAATGATAACATGACCCCTCAGCTGCTGGTCTTCGGCACAGGGAGAGAGATCTGGAAGTCTTCCTGAGAAAACACTGCACACTTAGACAAGGAAATTATTGCTCATCTCCCACAACAGTCTGTAGAGGAATACAGAAAGTTCCTGAACCTCATTCTACTGGGAGGCACCAGTCAAACTCCAAATATGACCTACGTTTGTATTAGATTGCAAAAAAAAAGAGAAAATTCAACCAGCACTACTGAGAAAAATGTTCTTCCCAGAATTTCTCCTCCATTGATCAGCCTTGTAAATTCAGTCCTTCCCTGCACATATTGTGAATTGTGATCCCTACAGCATCAAGCTGCACACTGAGATATACATTAGCATGGATAGGGGACTGGCTAACTAACAGGAAACAGAGAGTGGGGATAAATGGCGTATTTTCAGGATGGCAAACTGTAACTAGTGGAGTGCCAGAGGGATTGGTGCTGGGGCCTCAACTATTTATGATCTATATTAATGACTTGGATGAAGGGACCGAGTGTATTGTAGCCAAATTTGCTGACGATACAAAGATAGGTAGGAAAGCAAGTTGTGAGGAGGACACAAAGTGTCTGCAAAGGGACATAAGTAGGTTAAGTGAGTGGGCAAAAATTTGACAGGTGGAGTATAATGTTGAAAAATGTGACTTTGGCAGGAAGAATAGAAAAGCAGAATATTTATAGAGAGAGAGACTGCAGAATGCTGCAGTACAGAGGAATCTGGGTGTCCTCCTACATTAAACACAAGAAGTTAGCATGCAGGTACAGCAAGTAATTAGGAAGGAAAATGGAATGTTGGCATTTATTGCAAGGGGGATGGAAGATAAAAGTAAGGAAGTCTTGCTACAACTGTACAGGGTGTTGGTGAGACCATACCTATAGCACTGTGTACAGTTTTGGTATCTAAGGAGGGATATACTTACATTGCAGGCAGTTCAGAGAAGGTTCACTAGGCTCATTCCTGGGATGAAGGGATTTGTCAAGAGGAAATGTTGAGCAGGTTGGGCCTATACTCATTGTAGTTTAGAAGGTTGAGAGGTGATCTTATTGAAACGTATAGAATTCTGAGGGGGTTGGTCGGTAGATGCTGAAAGGATGTTTTCCCTCGAGGGGCATCTAGAACTGGGGGCAACAGTTTCAGAATAAGGGGTCTCCCTTTTATGATGGAGATAAGGAATTTCTTCTGTCAGAGGGCCAAGAATCTTTGGAATTCTCTACCCCAGACAGCAGTGGAGGCTGAGTCATTGAATATATTCAAGGCTGAGATAGGCAGATTTTTCAACTACAGAGGAGTCTATGATTATGGGGAGTGCTACTAGGAGTGCACGGAGTGCGAAGAAGGGAGTTCTGTAAGTGACAGGATTTTAAGGGTTAATCTCTCTAAAGTCTAGTTTTTGTTTTGTTTACAGTTAGCAATTAACTAAAATTCTTCTTCTTCTTTGGCCTCCTTGTCTCGGGAGACAATGGGTAAGCGCCTGGAGATGGTCAGTGGTTTGTGAAGCAGCGCCTGGAGTGGCTATAAAGGACAATTCTAGAGTTACAGACTCTTCCACAGCTGCTGCAGATAAAATTGGTTGTCGGGGCTGTTACACAGTTGGCTCTCTCCTTGGCTTCTATCTTTTTTCCTGCCAACTGCTAAGGCTCTTCGACTCGCCACGCTTTAGCCCCGCCTTTATGGTTGCCCGCCAGCTCTGGCGAACGCTGGCAACTGACTCCCACGACTTGTGGTCAATGTCACAGGACTTCATGTCGCGTTTGCAGACGTCTTTAAAGCGGAGACAAGGACGGCCGGTGGGTCTGGTACCAGTGGCGAGCTCGCTGTACAATGGGGATCCTGCCATCTTCCATGCGGCTCACATGGCCAAGCCATCTCAAGCGCAGCTGGCTTAGTAGGGTGTATATGCTGGGGATGTTGGCCGCCTCGAGGACTTCTGTGTTGGAGATAAGGTCCTGCCACCTGATGCCAAGGATTCTCCGGAGGCAGCAAAGATGGAATGAATTGAGACGTCGCTCTTGGCTGACGTACGTTGTCCAGGCCTCGCTGCCGTAGAGCAAGGTACTGAGAACACAGGCTTGATACACTTGGACTTTTGTGTTCCGTGTCAGCACGCCATTTTCCCACACTGTCTTGGCCAGTCACAACATAGCAGTGGAAGCCTTTCCCATGCACTTGTTGATTTCTGCATCGAGAGACAGGTTACTGGTGATAATTGAGCCTAGGTAGGTGAACTCTTGAACGAATTTGGCCTAACCATCAGCCTCAAGAAAACGAACATCATGGGACAGGACGTCACAAATGTCCTATCCATAAATAACTAAAATTACTGTTTAAATTAAGAGGCAAGTTAAGTTTCTTACATTTTTAAACAGGGGCATACAAACTCTGAGAGTAGCTGTAGCTAGTTAATTAGGTAGCTAGCTTAAACTGGTTTCTGAGCTCCAGCAAAGCTGACACATCATTGTTTTCAGAGAGTATAAATTCAGGGGACTCTCACTGCCGCTTGTCTGCATTGAGTGCTGCTGGAGTGCACAGAGTGTGAAGAAGGGAGTTTGGCAAGGATTGGAGTTCAGTAAGGAGGGGAACGATAAATTAATTAAGAAAAATACATTTAATTTAATTAACACAATAAAGATGGCAGGACAGGTGATGTGTCACGGCTGCAGTATGTAGGAGCTCCTGGGTGCCACGGCAATCCATGGCAACCATGTCTGTGGCTTGAGGAGCTTCGGCGCAGAGTTACTGAGCTGGAGGCCGAGCTGCAGAGATTGTGATGCATCAGGGTGGGGGAAAGTTACCTGGACACTTTGTTCCAGAAAGCATTCACACCCCTTAGGATAGGGTTGTCCTTTTTTGGTTAGGGACAGGATGGTGTGACTGTGAGTCAGTCAGGTAAGGGGATCGAGAAGGTGGGAGTGGAGGAGCCTCAGCCCTTGCAATTGAGCAACAAGTTCGAGGTTCTTGCAGCTTGTCTGGACAGGAGTGAGGGCTGTAATGTAGATGAGCAGACTGACCATGGCACAGGGAAGCCGTTCAAGCGGGTGGAGAAAAAAGGAAAGTAGTGGTTGTAAGGGTCAGTATAGCGAGGGGGATTGACACTGTTCTGTGCAGCCAAGAACGTGAGTCCAGACGGCTGTGTTGCCTGCCCAGTGCCAGGGTTCAGGAAATCTGCTAAGGGGTGGAGAGGAACTTACAGTGAGGGGTGGGATCCAGTCGCTGTAGTCCATGTAGGTACCAATGACATAGCAGGACAAGGAAAGAGGTTCTGCATAGTCAGTATGAGGAACTAAGCGACAAATTAAGAGGTAGAACCTCAAAGGTAATAATCACTTGATTACTACCTGACCCAGGTAGTAATTGGAGGAGGGAAAATAAGATTAGAGAAATGAATGCGTGGCTCAAAGACTGGTGTGGTAGAGGTTGGTTCTGATTTGTGGGAACTGGCACCAGTACTGGGGACGGTCTACACCTGAACTGTGCTGGGACCAGTGTTCTAGCGAGCCGCATAACTAGCAAAGTAGAGAGGACTTAAAACTAAATATGGAGGCAAGGGATCAAATTTGGGAAGATGTGATAAATCCAAGAGTAAGAGACAAGGCAAGAGAGAAAGATATTAATATGGGAAAAGATAAACAGACCGTGACAGGAAGGGACAGTGAGTACAAATCTAAGAATAAATCAGCAGACAAGGCTAGAGGTTACAAAAATAATAAAAGGACATTAAAGACTCTGTATCTGAATGCACATAGCATTCAAAACAGAATGGATCAACTAATAGTGCAAATAGAAATAAATAAGTACGATCTGATAGCCATTACAGAGACATGGCTGCAGGATGACATAGATTGGGACCTGAATATTGAAGGGTACATGACATTTAGAAAGGACAGGAAGCTAGGAAAAGGTGGAGGGGTGGCTCTGGTAATTAGTGATGGTATTAGCGCATTCGAGAGGGATGACCTAAGTTCAGGAAACCAGGATGTAGAAACAGTTTGGGTTAAGTTGAGAAATGATAATGGCAAGAAATCACTTGTGGAAGTGATTTATAGGCCCCCGAACAGTAACGATATGGTAGGACAATGTATAAAGGAAGAAATAATGGGAGCTTGTCAGAAAGGTACGGTGATAAACATGGGGGATTTTAATCTACATAAAGACCGGAAAAATCAGATGGGCAACGGTAGTTTAGATGAGGAGTTCATGGAATGTTTTCAGGATAGTTTCTATTCCTAATTTTAGGAATTGAGGGAACAGAATTCTTGAGGTGCATTCAGGAGAACTTTTTTGCCCAGTATGTAGCAAGTCCAACAAGAGAGGGCACAGTTTTACACTTAGTTTTAGGAAATGAAGATGAGCAGGTGGAAGGAGTGGCTGTGGGAGAGCATTTTGGTGGTAGTGATCATAATTCAGTCAGTTTTAACATAATTATGGAAAAGGACAGAGATAGAACAGGAGTTAGAGTTCTCAATTGGGGCAAAACCAATTTTACTAAGCTGAGGAGTGATTTTGTGAAAGTGCACTGGAAACAGATATTTGAAGGTTAAATCAGTGTCAGAACAGTGGGAGGCAAAGGGGAGATTCAAAGGGTTCAGGGTAAACATGTCCCCACAAAGAAAATGGGTGAGGCGGCCAAATTAGAGCCTCATGGTTGTCAAGGAGCCTACAGGATAAGATAAGGCAGAAAAGGAAAGCTTATGTCTGACACCGAGAACTCAATACTACAGAAAGCTGAGAGGAGTATAGGAAGTGGAGGGTTGAAAACAAAAAGGAAACTAGGAAAGCAAAGAGAGGGCAAGAAAGAATATTGGCAAGCAAAATCAAGGTGAACCCAAAGATGTTTTATCAATACATTAAGAGTAAGAGGATAACTAAGGAGAGAGCAGGGCCCATAAAAGACAAAAAAGGTAACCTATGTGTAGGAGCGGAAGATATTGGTATGGTTCTTGATGAATACTTTGCAACTGTCTTCACAAAAGAGGGGGACGATGCAGATATTGTAGTTAAGGAGGAAGAGTGTGAAGTATTGGATGTGATAAACATAGGGAGAGAGGAAGTATTAATGGGATTAGCATCCTTGAAAGTTGATAAATCACCAGGGCCAGATGAAATGCATCCTACGCTGTTAAAGGAAGCAAGAGAGGAAATAGTCGAAGGTCTAACCATCATTTTCCAGTCATCACTGGATACAGGTGTGTTGCCGGAGGATTGGAGAATTGCTAACATTGTACCTCTGTTTAAAAAGGGAGCGAAGGATAGACCGAATAATTACAGGCCAGTCAGTCTAACCTCAGTAGTGGGCAAATTATTGGAATCTATTCTGAGAGACAGGATAAACAGTCACTTAGACACAGGTTAATCAAGGATAGTCAGCATGGATTTGTTCAGGGAAGATCTTGTTTGACCAACTTGATTGAATTGTTTGAAGAAGTAACAAGGAAGATAGATGAGGGTAGTGCAGTTGATGTGGTCTACATGGATTTTTAGCAAGGCTTTTGGCTTTTGACAAGGTCCCACATGGCAGACAGGATAAAAAAAAATCCCAAGGAATCATGGGAAATGCAGCAAGATGGACACAAAATTGGCCCAGTAGCAGGAAACAAAGGGGAATTGTTGACCGCTGTTTTAGCGACTGGAGGGCTGTACCTTTCCTCATGCACTGTCTGTTTGGCAGGAAAATGTCACCGTGCAGCCAGTGCATGATAAAATACACCCAACAACTTACATTTGTATAGCGCCTTTAACGTAGGGAAACGTCCCAAGCTTCTTCACAGGAGCAAAATCAGACAGAAATTGACACCAAGCCAACGATGAAGTTATTGGGAGAGGTGACTAAAAGTTTGGTCAAAGAGGTAGGCTTCAAGGAGAGTCTTAAAAGAGGTGGAGAGGTTTAGGGAGGGAATTCCAGAACTTAGGACCCAGGCAATTAAGGAACAACTGCCAAAAGAGGAGCAAAGGGAGCGGGAGATGTATAAGAGGTGAGAATTGGAGGCAAACAGTGATCGCAGAGGGTTGTGTTTTGTGTTATTCCTCACACTTACCATACTTGCTTTTGAGGAAGAGTGAAGATCCACAGCACTGAAGCTGCCCATTAGCCATGATCAGAATACGATCTCCAAGCAAATCAGCTTCATCCATAAAATGAGTCGTTAGCAGGATGGTACGGCCAAACCTCTGGTGTTGTAGAAGGTCCCAGGTAGCCCTGCGGGAAAGTGGATCCATGCCTGACGTTGGTTCATCCAACATGACAACCTGAAGGACAGAAAGCAAAACATCAGCACAAGATTCACTGTGGGGTGGTGGGGGGTTCACCCAGTTTCTAAAGGTGTCGGCCAATTCTATGTCTGAAAACAATCTGGTCCTTTTAAAAAGACATGGAGGACAGAGCTTGATGTACATGCAGCTGAAATCATCACAGGCTCAGTCAGCGAGGACCAGTGCAATAGAATGGGTGTGACTGGCAATCTTTGCACTGGCAGTTGAGTGCCCACATATTCACCATCCCCCACTCCCCGCAAAGTTGTTGTGCTTGGTAGCATTGGTCCTCAGTCCTCATTTTCCTTTCTGTCATTGGATGTCCTGCTCCTTGGCATCAATCAATGCTGCTGGAAGTTGGATAACTGGATTCATCGTCTAACTCCACCCTCTTTGGTGCAAGGAAGCCGTGATTGTGCCCAGTGTGGTGACTGCTGTACTGTACATTTCACTGGAAAGACGGAGATGGAGGGGCGACATGATAGAGGTTTACAAAGTTATGAGCGGCATGGACAGAGTGGATAGTCAGAAGCTTTTTCCCAGGGTGGAAGAGTCAGTTACTAGGGGACATAGGTTTAAGGTGCGAGGGGCAAAGTTTAGAGGGGATGTGCGAGGCAAGTTCTTTACACAGAGGGTGGTGAGTGCTTGGAACTTGCTGTCGGGGGAAGTGGTGGAAGCAGATACGATAGCGACGTTTAAGAGACATCTTGACAAATACATGAATAGGATGGGAATAGAGGGATACGGTCCCCGGAAGTGCAGAAGGTTTTAGTTTAGACAGGCATCAAGATCAGCGCAGGCTTGGAGGACCGAATGGCCTGTTCCTGTGCTGTACTGTCCTTTGTTCTTATTGCTCGACTGAATTATTTTCAGTAATATGTGACTGTTCAGAGGCTACTGTAACTCAGTTCTTTATAAAGCAAACTACAAAATCCATTTTATCAGCCAACTGAGGGAAGAATGATTATTTGAAGGCTCTTCCAGATATTTCTTCACTACTCAGTGTTATTAATTAAGATTTTTTTCTATTTTGTGTTTCCTTTGATATCAAGTCAGTTACAGGAATAAAACCAAAGTTGTCTAAAGGTTTTTACATCCTGTTCACTCCCAGTTCTCAAACACTCAGCATAAAACACACTCACTGTCTGGGCTCTGCACTGAATCAGAACAGCTGCTTCAGATTGGTCCAAGTCAGAACCATTTGGCAGAATATTCACATCATAGGAAAAGAGTTGGCCAATCAGCCTGTTGAACCATTCTGTTACATCAGGCTGATCTGTACCTCAACTGCATTTACCTATTTTTGCTCCATATCCCTTGATATCCTTACTCAACAAAAATCTACCCATCTCAGTCTTGAACATTTCAATTGTTCCCCCCATCAGCATCTGCAGCTTTTTGGGGAGTATGCTCCAGGTTTCCGCTATTCTTTGGGTGAAAGAAGTGCTTCCTGATTTCACTCCTGAACAGCTAGGCTCTAATTTTAAGGTTATGCCCCTTGATCTGGACTCCTCCACTCTGGGATACAATTTTGCTGTATCTACCTTATCAAATCCTGTTATCAGTTTAAACACCTTGATTAGATAATCCAATGGAAAAATAGGTTGCAACAGCGTAAATGCTAAAATCCCAGTACTGAGTTCTCGGCGTCTTATGCTCAATCAGCAAGCTGCAGCATCCAACTAGAGTCAGAAGACAAACCTGGCAGGGGTAACTCAGCCATGTTCAATGTGTCACACTCACACTGTTGGTGAAATCACAGGGGAAACAAGGGAAGGCTGCTGGGCTTGGGAACAAGACTGAGTAGGGGAATTAGGGAGTGAGTTGAGAATCCTGAGGTCTGGGAACATGTTTCTCAGTGAGATAGATGGTATTGCTGGTTTCAGTAACGGGTAAGTTTACGCCATTATATTTACCTCCCAACTATGAGCTCATAATGTGCAATAGAATCATGAGTGTGGGGTTCGCATGGATAATAACTTGATCACCAGATTAAATTACAGTTTATTAAAAGTACATAACCCAGGGTCTCAATAACTGGAAACAATGTTAATGAGGGCAAACCCAGAACGACAATTACACCGGCCAGTGAATCCATTGTGAAATACTCTCACATCCTATTAGGTTGCTAACTCACTGTGCTGCTGTGGTAACAGCACATGGAGGAGACTGATGTGTTACAGCGATTGGTCAATTTTAGAAGTCCTGGGTTAACCTGTAAACAAATTTTATAACAGAACAGTTGCATTGGAGAGAAGAGGCTAGACCAGGGGTATTGGAAGAAGTTGTGAATTTGGCAGCGACTTCTAAGTTGTAACAAGGTTAAAATGTTTTTATTTATTTCAAAAGTGGTCTTTGGTTCTGTACATTATTCCAGTTCTATCGGATAATATTCACAGGTAGAAATGGACAGGAAGTTTGTGTTTTTAAGAACGGTATAGGGAAAATGAAATTGAAGGACATTATGCTGGCTTGTGCCAAACTTCATCTTGGGTAATTGATGCAAAAAGAACTCAATTCACACAAAGGTGGGAAAAACAACACACAACTCTTGGAATGGAATGCATGGTCTGAAAGCCTGGTGGAAGCAGATTCAACAGTAACTTTCCAAAGGAAAATGGATAACTATTTGCAGGGCTATGGGGAAAGAGCGGGGGAGTTGGACTAATTGGAGAACTCTTTCAAAGAGCCGACAAAGGCGCGTGCCACGATCCCCCAGACACAAGCCGTGTTGGGATCCCCCAGCCCAAGTGGTTTCCTCCTGTACTGCATCACTCCTTGAACAGAACAAAATTAAGTGTTAGCCTAGTGAATCCCGGCATGGCCTAGGACCAGGGGATCCCGGCACGGCCTGGGGCTGAATACAGCAGGTGGTCAGAGATAGGTGGTGTACCACAGTGTAATGTTATTAAGGCCTTGCAGCTCAATAATCTCCAATTGTTAAAGATGAATTAATAATGAGAGGAATGTAGGAGAGTCAGTGTATAAAAACAGAGATGCAGAGGGTGCATGATGTGACAGTTCAAACACAAAACTAATATATTCCAGATGCTGGAAATCAAATAAAAACAGAAAATGCTGAGTATTTTCACCAGAAGTGGAAAAGGTTAGGCAATGTAAAACGCTTCAAGCGAGTTCAGAGGCAGGGAAAAGGGGAAGGTGGGCAGAACAAAAGGGAAGATTTGTGATAGGTTGGAGAGCAGGAGAGATTAAATGACAAAAAAGATGATAGTGCAAGGCAAAAGGAGAAGGTAATGGGACAGGTAAAGAAACAAAAAGGTGGGTCTAGTGGAGGTGGAAATGGGAAAAACAGAATCAGAACCAACAGCTGCTGTTGGAAAAATGGGGGCAGTGGTTATGATCTGAAATTGTTGGACTCAGTATTGAGTCCTGAAGACTGTAAATTGCCAGGTCGGATGATGAGGTGCTGGTCCCCAAGTTTCCCTTAAGCTTCACTGGAACAGTGTATAAGGCCAAGGTTAGAAAGGGCAAGAGTGGAAGCAAAGTGGAGTATTAAAAAGGCAAGCGACTCTAAGCTTGGGGCCACACTTGGGAACTGACTGGAGGTGTCCCACAGAGCGGTCATCCAATCTTTATTTGATCTCCCGGCATGGAGACGATTAGCTGAATGGTCTCCTCTGTGCCACAAGTCTTTCTAAGTTTCCATGTAGAGGAGACCACATCGTGAGCAGCAAACGCAGTGTACTCAACTGAAAGTAAAGGAAATCACTGTTTCACCTGGAAGGAGTGTTTGGGGCCTTGGATGGTGAGAAGGGAGGAGGTGTTGTATCTCTTGCGCTTGCATGGAAAGGTACCTTGGGAAGGGGACAGGGTGTTGGGGCTGACTGAGGAGTGGGACAGGGTGCCACGGAGGGAACAGTTCCTGCACAATGCTGAAAGGGGAGGGGAGGGAAAGATGTGTTTGGTGGTGGCATTATGCTGGAGGTGACGGAAATGGCAGTGGATGACCCTTTGAATACGGAGGCCGGTGGGGTGGAAGGTGAGGATAAGAGGAATAGCATCTCATTTTTTGGACGGTAAGTGTTGGAAATGATGGTCTTGACTACATTTCATCACACCCTGCCTCCTGTAAGGACTCCATTCCATTCTCCCAGTTTCTCCATCTATGAGGCATCTGTTCTGATTAAAGGCCTGCTCGGGTCTGCAAATGAAACCCGACCCGAGGCCGACAGAACCACATCTGACCCGGTCCGAGTCTTTTCATTTTTTCCCGTGCCTGACCCGACCACCGGAATGTTCAGTTAACCTAGCTTCCGTTTTTCACTTTTTAAACTTGTGCAGATAAGCAACAAAAACTGTAACTGGACTTGAAAGGTTGTTTAAAAAGTACATTAAGATTGGAGCCACGTACCGGAGGTAGTGAGCTGAAGACTGTTAGTGTAGAAGTTAGTGGTTGTTTGGTCATTGGTTAAAACAGAAACCCATGGAGTTGTGCCCAGACAGGTTGTCCCACATTGTACCAGTATCTGTATTGCTTACAATAAACACAGCATTGCACGAGGGCTCAGAAAATATTATACATTACCTAGACTCCTGCTTTACAGGTTGAAATACTTGCTGCAAGTTTATCCAGTAAGCAGCTGAGATGCAGAGAACAGGAAGGTCCTGAGTGATTAATTATTATAAAATATACATTCCTACATTAAAGATGTTGTGCTCTACCTTCGATGGAATCGCTCTCTGCAGATTAGTGCGGAGTGTTTCCCACTTTGACATCCTGACTGTCACTGGACCATGAGTCCAGGACTCTGGATTACTAGTCCAGTCATCTTTGAAATGTCGCTCCTTGATTTACTATTTTAATCCGATAGGTCAGATTTTACAAACAAAAACATTAACTGATTTAAGACTGCTTCGTATTTAGCAGTGCCACATGAATTAATTAAAATATATTCAAAATTATATATCAACTATTAAGTACTAATGCCCAGCTTTGTATATAAAAAATGCCTCTTAATTTCATTAATTATCCATAAACACTGAGGCCACATTAAACTAAAAGCAGCGATTTATCAGGTCTGACAATTAAATATATTCCAAATTCAGAGCATAATTCGTTGTCTTTCCCCTTTAAATCTCTTAATTTACCATACAAGCCTCCTTTACATTCCTTATTCAATACAATATGTTTTGAGGCAGGCACGAGAAGTCTTGCCAACCCCTAAAGGATGCAGTCAATTCATTTGAAAACTGTGCAATTAAAGGGCCAAGTTCCTATTAATGCAGATTGAAGCTGTTTAAAAACTGCTTTTGTTGCCAAGAATACAAAGCGTGAAGGAAAACCAAGAGATAAACCAAAACACAAAAAGGTTAAATGTGTGTCAATGAAAAATAGAAATCATTAAAAACATCTTATTACATAACAGTGCAGCAACTGATTATATTGTAAATATTTCATTAAGATTAAAATGGCAGAGACCTTCAACACCCCTAGAATCAGGAAAAGGCAAGAAAGGGCTAACCGGATAATTATGAGACTGGGGCTGAGTTCTGCTACAATGTATGCAAGAACTGTTTATTGATTAGTACACAGTAAATTGAAATACCAAGCAGAGTAGGAAGCACACTTCAAAAGATCTGCGGTTTCCAGTGTTTCACTAACACAATTCTGTCAGTGTGTGTCTGACCCAGCCCGACCTGACCCCGAATGCCGGACCCGGAAGAGCGACCCGAACCCGACACATGTCGTCAGGTCCCGTTGGGTTTGGGTCGGGTAGCCATGCTCTAGTTCTGATGATGCAACCTTCCACGACAGTGCTTCTGATATGTCTTCCTTTTTCCTCAACCGAGGATTCCCCCCCACTGTGGCTGATAGGACCCACAACCATGTCCGACCCATTTCCCGCACTCCTGCCCACACCCCTTCCCCACTGCGACAGGGTTCCCCTCGTCCTCACTTTCCACCCCACCAGCCTCCACACCCAAAGGATCATCCTCTGCCATTTCCACCACCTCCAGCGTGATGCCACCATCAAACACATCTTCCCCTCCCCTGTCAGCATTCCGAAGGGATCATTCCCTCTGCAACACCCTGGTCTGCTCCTCCATCAGCCCGACACCTCGTCCCCTTCCTATGCAATCGCAGGAGGTGTAATACCTGCCCATTTACCTCCTCTCTCCTCACTATCCAAGGCCCCAAACACTCCTTTCAGGTGAAGCAGCGATTTACTTGTACTTCTTTCAATGTAGTATACTGTATTCGCTGCTCACAATGTGGTCTCCTCTGCATCAGGGAGACCAAACACAGGTTGGGTGACTGTTTTGTGGAACACCTCCACTCGGTCCGCAAGCATAACCCCGAGCTTCCATTTGCTTGCCATTTTAATTCACCAGCCTGCTCTCACACCCACATTCTGTCCTTGGTCTGCTACAGTGTTCCAGTAAACAATAACGCAAGCTCGAGGAACAGCACCTCAGCTTTCGATTCAGCACTTACACAGCTTTCAGGACTGAACATTTGAGTTCAATAATTTCAGAGCATAACTGGCTTTTGTTATAATTTAATTTTTTAAACCATGTGCCTGTCTTAAACTTGTTTTTCATGTTTGTGCTTTTGGACTGAGCTGCTCATTATTCTGCCATTAACACTCTTTCTTGGCTAATGCTTTGTCTTTTACCACAATTATTAGCACTCCCTTTGCCTTTATTCATGACATCTTTGTGATTTAATCAAGGTCACAAGGTCATTGACCTGAACCGTTAACTGTTTCTCCATCTTCCCTGGTGCTGCCTGATCGGAATATTTTCTGCATTTTGTTTTTATTTCAAACACAAGTACCTTCTGTTGCCCTGAGCTCCCTAATGGGTTATTAATTACCTTGGAGTTGCCAATGAGAGCAATTCCAATTGACAGCTTGCGTTTCATTCCGCCCGATAGAGTCTTGATCCTGGCTTTTCGTTTATCCTCGAACTTCAGCATTCTTAACATCCGGTTTACCTCTTCACGGATCTGACCAGACCGGCAACCTTTTAGCTGTGAGGGGGAAACTGACAGGGTCAACACAATGAGGCAGGTCTCCAGCTCTAATCTCCACCCACTAGCTGGAGGAAGTGAGCCAGTTCAGAGTCCTCCTGTTCCTCCCTCAGTAATGATGTTCTTTCTGCCTCACGCCCTCTCTCATACACACTCCCCCTCCCCCACACTCTCTCCATTCCTGTTCAAGACATGGACAAATCTGACATTCTCCCATCTCAGAAAATGTAATGGCAGTAGGAAAATGGGGCAGTTAGGGGGCAGGCAGTAGGAAAATGGGGCAGTTAGGGGGCAGGCAGTAGGTAAATGGGGCAGTTAGGGGGCAGGCAGTAGGTAAATGGGGCAATGAGAGCTGGCACAGGCTGGACAGAATACCAATGGACTGACTGATCCAATCTCAATTTCCATCCCTCGTTCTTGGTTGCTTTAGAAACATCAGATGAAAAGAAAACGGTGAATGTCTGAAAAGTGAAGAAGAAGCCCTAATGCTGGAAATGTCCAGTAGGTCTATGAGGATCCACAGGAGAGAGGACAGGGTAATGGTTTAGGAGGGACGCTCTAAGAGCAGTGAACTCGGAACAGGGTTTCCCATCATTTCATCCCTATGGATAAAGTATAAGGAAAGTCTTTACCATGAAGTCAAGAGACTCAGTAAAAATAAGAAAAAGGTAAAGTGACTCACATTGACAAAGCATCTCATCGCAACCTTCACCTTATTATGACTTCCATCCATCTGAAAATGCTTCACAGCAAATTAAACACTTTACAAGCACACTGTTGCAATATAGGGAAATGTGTCAGATTTGGATACAGCAAGATCCCATAGAGCAGCAATAAGATTAACAACCAGATGGTTTTTGATTGAGGGCTACTGATGCTCAGTATGCTGGGAGAACTCCCCTGCTCTTCCAATCATGCCATGGGACCTTTAACACTCTCCTGAACAGGCTCATGTGGCCTTGGTTTCATGCATCATGTGAAAGATGACATTTCAGACAGTCAGTACTGCACCAGAGTGTCAGCTTGGATTGTGTGTTAAATCCCAGATTGGGCTTGAACCTGACCATCTGACTCAGAGCAGAAGGTGCTACCCACTGAGTCAAGCTGACATTTTGCAATAACAGATGGAACAGCCTACAAAGATGATGAGTTGCCAGTAGCTGACAAGTTATATATTACGCAGTCAGCCACACAGAGACTGAACTGCCTTTATCCTCTTACGTTAAGCTGGATTCCTACATATCCTTCCCCTCCAGTGTAACTTACCCCACTAAAAAACGACAGATGTTCCTCTACGGTCAGGTTATCAAATAGGACATCGTGCTGTGGACAGAGTCCCAGACTCTGGCGAACCAGTGGCATGTCCTGGCAGATATCATACCCATTAATGTAGGCAGTGCCACTTGTAGGAGGGAACAGGCCTAACAACCAGGAGAACAGGTCACTCATTTCTGCAGCAACTTCAACAGAAAAATGCAAATAGCTCCAAAACAACACTTCAAATTCATTCCTTAAATAGGTCAGTCGCAGGGCCCGCCCACCTTGCATACACTCCCCTCCTCCGCACACACTCGTCCCTCCCTCCCAACAAAATCCTCGCCCTTCCTCCTGTGCACTCGTCAGCTTTCTGATATAGATTATCAATCTTGGGGTCTCCCCAGCCCCTGCTCTATGTTGTCTAATCAATAACTGCTGACTAGTCACCTTGAGGCAGAAGTTGTGGGATTTCTTTAGGGTCAGGTTGGATGCAACATGAAATATGTGACACTGGAAGACTGGGAGAGAGTCAATGCTCAGAGGCAGACCGAGCCATGCAGCTCCTCCATACTGTAGGACACAGTGAATGGAGATCCAATGATCCTGCCTCAGTAATGAGACCAGGTGGAGACGACCAGTCACTGGGATTCTTCTCACTTGATTGCAGATAACCACACAACCCAATGCTGTAACATTCTGATGTCAGCTGTGAGACCCAATGAGTCGTCCTCAATGTATTCAGTGCTCAGGGCTTTCTCTGATTACTCGTCCTCTTTGCTGACTTTGATGTTGACAGATGTTGGCTTCCCAAACACAAGTTAATGCACAATTACACGGGTCCTTGAAAAAGTGCATTTTATTAAGAACAATGAAAAGGCAGCTGCTCTCACCAAATGGCTCAGCGGCTGGCCCCGGATAAGCAGTCCAATCCATGTGTGTCTCGAGTGGACAGTTTGCAGCTTACTGGGGTTTTGTACAGGCATTGTGCGGTTTTGGTTGGTAAAATTCCACAAGACCCGTATGCACACTTGAGGTTTCTTACACCTCGGCTCTCCCCAACCTGTGCCTAAACTGTCTGGACTGGAGTGTGAAGACTGTGTCTGCACGGGCAAACAGTGCACTCTATACCATGCAAACAGAAACCCCACATGTATAGATCTCTCATTAGCCTGGTTTGGAGGCTCTTGTGATAATGTTGGGCCCCTGTGTGTATCAGACACACCTGGTTGACCGAAGGAAATAGAATGCTTGTTCTTTACCAGGAATGCTGTCACCTGAGAATCAACAACATTAAGCTTCTATGAGATCTAAATGGAAAAGCCAAACAGGAATTAAGTGAGGACCAAACTGGTTACATATTCCCAGAATGTAGAGAGTTCTCCAATGTCCTTGAGCTTACCTGTGAGCATGGACAGAGTGGTGGTCTTGCCTGCCCCATTGTGCCCGAGCAATACAGAGATTTGCCCCTTGTACATGTTCATGGTTAGATGGGAAACTGCTTTCTTCACCTGATTTCCAACTTTAAAAGCCTGCAGAACACAAAGACATTAACTGGAATCAAAAAACTGGGCCAGCTTCATTGCAGCTCATTAGTCTGGAATTCCTAGCTCAAGACTTGGAACAGGAAGAGGCCATTCGGCCCATCAAGCCTGTTCGGCCATTCAATTAAACCATAGCTGATCCACATCTTACCTCCACCTACCCACCCTGGTTCTATGACCCTTAACAGACTTACCCAAAAAGACTCCATCAATCTCAGTTTTTAAATTTTCAATTGACCCCCAGCATTAAAAGCTTTTTGGGAGACAGAGTTCCAAATTTGTGTGAAAAAGTGCTTCATTGCAACGACTGCAGTTCTACATCATGGCCACCAGTCAAACTCCACACCCTTACCTTGGTCAAGTCTTTGATTCTGATGCCAGCTTCAAGACCCAATGGGTCGTCCTCAATGTATTCAGAGTTTAGGACTTTCTCTGCTTCCTCATCCTCTTTGCTGATTTTGATGTAGACAGATCTCGGCTTCCCAAGCCAGTATGAGGGCTGGGCAAACACAAGTTAACGCACAATAACACGGGTCCTTTAAATAACACATTCTATTAAAAACTATAAAAAGGCAGTTGCTCCTGCCAACTGAACGAGGGGCTGGGCCTAGACAAGCAATGCACTTCATTGTGTGGCTCATCACAACACAGCCTTGACCAAAACAATCGGATCACCCCACTCACGTCCAAGAGCACTGGCATTTCTGGACCTCTCATACACACAACACACGTTACATTCCTGGATCCAGTCTCTTTGGAATCGCAGGATCAGCAGGATACAGCTCAGTACTGGAATTTGGACCAAACCAAGCCCATTTTGCTGTTGACTTGGGCTCAAATTGGATCTACCATTTGACCCCAGGATGGGACTGCCATGAGCATCTGCTCCACGTCATCCAGCGCAGCCTCCTGAGACAATTGCATCGGGTGGGTCTGATCGTTTTAGTTGAAAACCTTCTCAAATGAATTATCGGGTTTGGATTCAAATTATTTTCAAAAACACACAAACTGAAACAGTGTTATACACAAAGTCACAATTGGCTTAATTCAACAAAAAGAAACAGATGGCATGAAATTCAAATATTAATAACTTCCCACGGGAGCGCAACCAACATGGCCTGTCACATTTGACAGAGATCTCCAGGTGGGCCTTTATTACACAGACAGAGACACACAGACACAGCCTCTGTTTAATAAACGCAATATAAGCTGTATCTGTATTCTTGCTTTTCTACAATTTTTTTTTGAAACAAGTAAGCCAACAGATCCTGTAAAAAAGACTGAAGAGAAGCATTGGGCTGGCAAAATGCAACTGAGGCATCAGATTGTAAAATTCGCCTTAAGTGGGCAGATTTATGGGCCAAACTATCAAATGCAAGACCAGGCTTTAGGGAGAGTTTGAGGCCTTACATTAATGAAGGTAATTAAAGATACAAAAGATAACTTTATATAAGAACATAAAAACTAGGAGCCGGAGTAGGCAATTCAGCCCCTCGAGCCTGCTCCACCATTCAATATGATCATGGCTGATCTCATCGTGGCCTCAACTCCACTTTCCTGCCCTTTCTCCATAACCCTTCAACCCATTACTGATTAAAAATCTGTCTATCTCCTCCTTAAATTTACTCAATGTCCCGGCATCCACCGCACTCTGAATTCCACAGGCTCACGACCGTTTGAGAGAAGTAATTTCTCCTCATCTCTGTTTTAAATCTGCTACCCCTTATCCTAAAACTACGACCTCTTGTTCTAGATTGCCCCACCAGAAGAAACATCCTCTCTACGTCTACTTTGTCAATCCCCTTGATCATCTTAATTACCTCAATGAGATCTCCTCTTATTCTTCTAAACTCTAGACAGTAAAGGCCTAAACTGCTCAATCTCTCTTCAGAAGACAAACCCCTCATCTCTGGAATCAATCTAGTGAACCTCCTCTGAACAGCCTCCAATGCAATTACATCCCTCTTCAAGTAAGGGGACTAAAACTGTACGCAATACTCCAGGTGCAGTCTCACTAATGCCTTGTACAGTTGCAGCAACACTTCCCTACTTTTATACTCTATTCCTTCAGCAATAAATGCCAAAATTCCATTTGCCTTCCTTATTACCTGCTACACCAGCATACTAGTTTTCTGTGATTCATGCACAAGGAGACCCAGATCCCTCTGCACCAAAGCACTCCGAAGTTTCTCTCCATTTAGCGAATAATTTGCCTTTCTATTCTTCTGTCCAAAATGGATAATCTCACACTTATCCGCGTTAAACTCCATCTGACAAATTTTGGCCCATTCACCGAACCTATCCATATCAATTTGTAAATTTCTTATTTCTTTATTGCAACTTACCATCCCACCTATTTTAGTGTCATCTGCAAATTTGGCTATAGTACCTTCTATCCCTGCATCCAGGTCATTCATATAGATTGTAAATAGTTGGGGCCAAAGGCCCGAACCCTGTGACACCCACTAGTTACATCTTGCCAACCAGAAAAAGGACCTATTTATCCCGACTCTCTGTTTTCTGTTGTTTAGCCAATCCTCTATCCAAGCTAATAAATTGCCCCTAACCCCATGCAATCTTACCTTGTGTATTAACCTTTTGTGTGGCACCTTATCAAATACCTTCTGGAAGTCCAGATATACTACATCTACTGGATCCCCATTATCCACTTTACTTGTTACATCTTCAAGTTAACTTTAATTGTGTAATTTTCCACTACATAATTTTTTAATTACCACTTTATGTTAGAAATCTTACTGTGGACTGCTGCACAGAATTGGAGAGGTAGAGAGTGCACAAATCACATAGGAAACTACAAATTTTTAACTACTAAGGACTTGTGTAAACAGCCAATGCTGAGCCGGGAGAAGGAGAATGTGATGCAGCTGAATGATGTGATGCTCTGAAATGCACCATCAGAGTTAGTGACTGCAGCAGAGATCACGCCAACATTTAAGAATAGGTTAGGTAGGTGGTTGAAGGAAAGGGGGATATAGGGAACATAGGAGCAGGCCATTCAGCCTGCTCCGCCATTCAATTAGGTCATGACTGATCATCTACATCAACACCACTTTCACACACTATCCCCATATCCCTTGATGTCATTAGTCTCCAGATATCTATCGATTTCTGTCTTGAACATGCTCAATGATTGAGCTTCCACAGCCCTCTGAGGTAAAGAATTCCACAGATTCACCACCATCTGAAATTCCTCCTCATCTCAGGCTTAAAAGGCCTACCCCTTATTCTGAGATTATGTCCCCTGGTTCTAGACTCACCAGCTAGGGGAAACATCCTATCTACGTCCAACCTCTCACACTTTGTAAGTTTCAATGAGATCACCTCTCATTCTTCAAAACTCTGGAGAAGACAGGCCCAGTTTCCTCAATCTCTCCTCCTAAAATAATCCCACCATCCCAGGGATTAGTCTGGTGAACCTCTGTTGCACTCCCTCTATGGCAAGTACATCCTTCCTTAGATAAGGAGACCAAAACTGTACACAATACTCCAGGTGCAGTCTCGTCAAGGCTTTATACAATTGCAGCAAGACATCTTTACTCCTGTACTCAAATCGCCTTGCAATGAAGGCCAACATACCATTTGCCTTCTTAATTGCTTGCTGCACCTGCATACTAGCTTTTAGTGACTCATGAACAATGACACCCAGGTCCCTTTGGACATCAACACTTCCCAACCTCTCACCGTTTAAGAAATACTCTGCCTTTGTTTTCTCAATCAAACTGGATAATTTCACACTTATTCACATTATATTCCATCTGCCATGTTCTTGCCCATTCACATAGGCTGTCCAAATTCCCTTGAAGCCTCCTTGCATCCTCCTCACAACTTACACTCCCTCCTAGTTTTGTGTCATCAGCAAATGTGAAAATATTACAATTGGTCCCCACATCCAAATCAGGAGGATGGAATCAGGGCAGACACATGGAATGACGACTGCCACCTGGGCTGGTTGCTGTAATTCGTATGTAATTCGGTGTTTGCAGCAACTTACCAAGATGAAAAAGTACCAGGCCTGTGGTATTCCATATTGCCCAGGGAATACAGCTTCCACATACCAGGTGACCAAACCATACAGGATTGAATCTAACATCAGCATCGTCATCGCATGAATCATAGTGAAACTGTCATCCTTGCTGACAGGCAGGTTCATATTTGACCATTGGATACCTGTACCTTCAAACAAACACACAAGGAAATCAGAAAATAAACTTTCAACAGAAAATACTTGAGCCACTAGCAGTAGCACTGAGTACAGATAAATTGTGGCTCTTTAAATTAACATTGGATTTCACTGGTCCACAGTCTGTGAATGTCACAAGAAAGATTATTATAGTTGCCTGCAATTCTCATTTGGTCCATTTCCTCTCTCCTCCCCCTTTGATGGTGGATGATGGGTCTCTGCAAATATCACTCGGAACCCGCAATTATTTAAAAAACATTGCTTATCAAACAATGAGGGGTGCCTGGGATGAAACACAGCTCATGCTGGGCATGATTTACAGGGGCCTTGAAGTAGAAACAGTATGTGTTCGCACATAATCGCAGAAAACAGAACACAGTTCCTGTTCGGGGAGGGTTTGCATTGTCTCACTGTCTCTGAAGATATAATTTCGCAAAGTTCATTCTGCGCAGGCTAATAATACCAAATAGAAAGTATTTAACTCACTGTCGCAGGGATGAATCAGCTGCTGTCTGAACTGCGTGTGTCTGACCATGTGTAAGGGCGAGGCAGCGTGGGGGGGGGGGGGGGGGGAAACAGTGTGAGAGGGGGAGTCCGGGGGGGGGCGAGGCAGGGCGAGTGAGAGAGGGCGAGGCGGGGCGAGGGAGAGAGGGCGAGGGGGCGTGAGAGAGGGCGAGGCGGGGCGAGGGAGAGAGGGCGAGGCGGGGCGAGGGAGAGAGGGCGTGAGGGAGGTCGAGGCGGCGCGAGCATCTGACCATTTATGTCAGACCATGCAAGTGTGTGGCCGGAACTGGCGGGATGGTGGCGGGGGTGGGGCGTTGATGGCGTAAATTCGAGCGAGAGGCTTTCCCGACCCGCCTCCGTCGCCCTTTATATCGGGCGGGGGGGAGGGGTGAAAATCCGCCTGCCCCAAGCCAATCAAAACCCTTAATTAGCCGCTTAAGGGCCTTCGCCCACTCCACACGGATTTTACGCATGCCAGGGTGCCCGATGGAGGGCTGCCTCCGCTACCTCAATCACTCCCAGCAGCCAACACGCACCCCCTACTTCCCCCCAACCAACCACTCTTGCCTCGCTGGGGCCCGACCGATTACCTCTGGTGAGGCAACCAAAACGTAACTTTACTCCTGGCTCCACACCTTCCTCTGTGGTCGGCTGGGCTGCAGTCCCAGCAGTGGCCACTGCTCCTGGTGGCGCTGCCGTGACTAAGAGCTGCAAGCCTGCTGATTGGCTGGCAGCTCACTGAGGCGGGACTTTCTCCCTCAAACAGTGGAAGTCCCGCCTCTGAACAGTTAAAGCCTGGGGACCCGCAAAATACGCAACAGATCTCCAGGCAAGGCGGAAGCAGGTTCACCACCGACATCTCAGTTGGTGGCCAGGTCCGGTCCGCCCAACCTAAAATCCCGGCCTCTGAGTTTGAACATGTGTCCAAGAGAGTGTGTATGCGTCTGAGTGAGAGTTTGTATGAATGTATGTGGAGGCTGTGTACATCATTTGGAGATAATATGCAATGAGAGTTCTTTCTTCCACAAACCTTTACGTCACAGTTTCCATATAACTACCAAGTTGAAAAATTGATTAAATCAGGAGATGTTGATATATTTAATAACCAGTGCAGCGTCTCATTGCTAGGCAGTTACTAAGTACCCTTGCCAAGAACTCGTAATCACTTTATCACTTCAATGCACAGTAATTTCAGCAATTTCCCCACAGCATGATACATCGTTCTGTTCACTGGCAACATATTTATTTATTTAGAGATACAGCACTGACACAGGCCCTTCGGCCAGCCGAGTCTGTGCCGACCATCAACCACCCATTTATACTAATCCTACACTAATCCCATATCCCTACCACATTCCCACCTATCCCTATATTTCCCTACCACCTACCTATACTAGGGGCAATTTATAATGGCCAATTTACCTACCAACCTGCAAGTCTTTTGGCTTGTGGGAGGAAACTGGAGCACCCGGAGGAAACCCACGCAGACACAGGGAGAACTTGCAAACTCCACACAGGCAGTACCCGGAATCGAACCCAGGTCGCTGGAGCTGTGAGGCTGCGGTGCTAACCACTGCGCCGCCCTACATTATTACATGCATTACATTATGTCCTTGAAATAATTAGGGAAGCTTGCGATACGGTAATGTATAGCATGAAATATCTGGAAAAGTGCAGTTAACCAATCCCTACTTCTCACATGAGTTCCATGACAGGAGGGCTCAGTGCTAAGAAGTGTTTGATTTAAATGAATGGTCAGAAAACCAAGCACAGTACATGCCTCAATCTCGGATGAGCCCTCTCAGAGGTGTAGGGGGGTGGGAGGCAGATGGTAGGTGCAGCAGCAAACAGTGCAGCTAATCTCAATAATGGGAAGGGAAGACAGAGAGGTAACCAGCATCTGGAGGGCAAGGGTAGCGTGAGATAGGCCCACAGGGAGAGTTGGCAATCCAGTGTTCCTGACTGCATGGACTGGCCAGACCCTGTGGGACTTGGACTGTTTTAAAAGTCCAAAGAAAAAGAAAAGATTTGTATTTCTATACAGGCATTCACAACCTCTGGACATCCCAAAGCACTTTACAGCTAATGAAGTACATTTGTGGTGCAGTCACTGTTGTAATGCAAGAAACACAACAGCCAATTTGCACACAGCAAGATTCCACAAAAAGCAATAAGATAAATAACTAACAAATCTGTTCTGGTGATGATTGAGGCATAAATGTTGGCTGGAGCATTGGGAGAACTCCCCTGTTCTTCAAAATAATGCTGTGGGATCTTTCACATCTACCTGAGGGGGCAATCAGGGCCTCAGTTTAATGTCTCCCTCAGCACTGCACTGATGTGTCAGCCTAGATCATGTTTTTGTCCAGGAGTGGGGCTTGAATACTCAGAGCGAAGAGTGCTACCACTGAGGTGAGCTGACATTTGATAAATCACCAACAAACCCATAAAACAGCAAATGCTGGCACAGAATCTCATTACTCTTACCTTTCCCTTCGAACATGCCAATTAGCTGGCATCCCAGTGCCATCCCAACGTTCGAGATCAAGCATGATGCTACTTTCTGCGAGATTGTCATCGAAGGGTAACGCGGTGCGATGAAAAAGTAGGGGATGTACGAAAAGAAGAACAGGAATCCACTAACTGCAGCAGCTATGTTGGCTGAAATGAGAGAAGGGACCAGCGAACAATCAGACGTAAACTTCACCCTGCAATGGGCAGACACATTTACCAGACCTACTACCTGTACTATTGCTCAGTGAAGGACAATGTTTGTGTAGAAATGACGGGTACAAGAATGTGTGTAACTGTACTACAACCATTTCATTCAGTACATGCCCCCCAGTTCCTTTTATTTCAAGTTTTCTCCCCATGAAGGGACTGACTTGAGCTACGATGATCCTACTCTGGAACACCTCACTCAAGTGGCTGAAAATACACCTGTCCAACCTGGACCGGGCCATCACAAGCACCAGGATGCTCTGTTTACTGATCCAAAAGCAAAATACTGCCACTGCTGGAAATCTGAAACAAAAATAGAAAGTGCTGGAAATACTCAGCAGGTCAGGCAGCATCTGTGGAGAGAAAAACAGAGTTAACGTCCAGAATTTAACATTGGGCGGGAGGCCCTACCCACTGGCCAAAAGGTTGGTGGTGAACCCACCTCTGTCAGGCCTGGGAAGCAATGCCAGGAATTTTTGCTCCCCAGCCCCTTAATTGGTGTTGGGCGGGACTTCCTCCTCCTTGAGGCAGGAAGTCCTGCCTAATGGATTGCCAGCCAATCAGCGGGCTGGCAGCTCTTAGTCCCAGCAGCGCCACTGGGAGCAGTGGTCACTGCTGGGACTGTACCCAGCCATCAAAGGAAGGATGGCCTGGATGAGCTCTCAGACCATCCTGGTGTGGGCTGGAAGGGTACAGGGATTGGACGGCCAAGGTGAACAGGACTCCAGCCCTGACCATTCCCCTCTTTCTTTCTTAATCCCTTTACTTTGTGTTCGGACGGCTGCTCTCCTGTCATCTACACCTCACCCAGACACATCTTTTGTTTCCTTATTTGGCTTTGTACCGTGAAACCTTTTGTCATTTAATCTCTCCTGCCCTCCACACCATCACAGACCTTCCCTTTTGTTCTTCTTCCCCCCCCTCTCCTCTTTTGTTTGCTCAAAAGCTATTACATTTTTAACCTTTGCCAGTTCTGATGCGAGTAATTCAGCTAATCCCACTCCCCCGCCCTTTCCCTGTCGCTCTGCAAATTGATTTTTGTTAACTCCTTATCCAATTCCCTTTTGACAGCCACGATTGTATCTGCCTCCACCACAATGTTCTAATGAAGTGTCATTGACCTGAAACATTAACTGTTTTTCTCTCTCCACAGATGCTGCCAGACCTGCTGTGTATTTCCAACATTTTTCTTTCTATTTATTCAGTCGACACCCCTCATGATTTTGAACACCTATCAAATCTCCTCTCAATTTCTCTTCTCTAAAGGAGAACAGTCCCAGCATTGTCAATCTATCTGAAGTCCTTCATCCTTTGAGGCATTCATGTGAATCTTTTCTGTCCCTCTCCAAGACCTTCTCATCCTTCCTAAAGTGTGGTCCCCAGAATTGGACACAATAGTCCAGTTGAGGCCGAACCAGTGTTTTATAAAGTTTCACCATAACATCCTTGCTTTTGTACTCTATGCCTCGATTTACAAAGCCCAGGATCCGGTATGCCTTATTAACCATTTTCTCAACCTGCCCTGCCACCTTCAATGATTTGTCGACATATACCCCCAGGTCCCTCTGTTCCCCTCTAGAATTGTATCCTTTATTTTATATTGCCACACTTAAGAATATTACGTGCAATTCTGGTCGCCACACTACCAGAAGGACATGGAGGCTTTGGAGAGGGTACAGAGGAGGTTTACCAGGATGTTGCCTGGTCTGGAGGGCATTAGCTATGAGGAGAGGTTGGAAAAACTCGGATTGTTTTCACTGGAACGACGGAGGTGGAGGGGCGACATGATAGAGATTTACAAAGTTATGAGCGGCATGGACAGAGTGGATAGTCAGTAGCTTTTTCCCAGGGTGGAAGAGTCAGTTACTAGGGAACATAGGTTTAAGGTGCGAGGGGCAAAGTTTAGAGGGGATGTGCGAGGCAGGTTTTTTTACACAGAGGGTGGTGAGTGCCTGGAACTTGCTGCCGGGGGAGGTGGTGGAAGCAGGTACCATAGAGACGTTTAAGAGACATCTTGACAAATATATGAATAGGATGGGAATAGAGGGGTTTGGGCCCCGGAAGTGCAGAAGGTGTTAGTTTCGGTAGGCATCAAGATCGGCGCAGGCTTGGAGGGCCGAATGGCCTGTTCCTGTGCTGTACTGTTCTTTGTTCTCCTCACTCTTCCCACCAAAATGTATTATTTCACACATCTCTGCATTAAATTTCATCAGCCACATGTCCGCCAATTCCATCTGCCTATGTCCTCTTGAAGTCCATCACTATCCTCCTTATAGTTCACAATACTTCCATGTAAGGGAGGTTATGGAGACTCCTCTCCTGATACCTTCTCCCTGCGAGCTGCTTTACATGGATTATGGTTTGGCTGCTGAATTTGTTAATCATCTAAACTCTGTGACTGTTCCTGTTCAGATTTGCATCTCTGTCACACTCAGCAGTGGAAAAGCCCTCAATGTGCTCCTCGGAAGGGGGCGGCAGGGAAGTCAAATAGATTGGAATCTCTTGCTATCAACGCGAGGTTACCTAGAGCAATTGCAATGGCGAAGAGGAAATGGAGGATAAACGAACCTCAGCTTCTCTCTGGCTGGGTGTAAAAATTCTCGAGAGGTTCAGATAAAACATGGATCAAAACACAAAAACCAGTTGTCTCTTCCCAATGCCAAAAGAACAAGAGGTGAGATGAGGAGAATGTTTTTACACAGCAATTTATGATGAACTGGAATGGACTGCCTGAAAGGGTGGTGGAAACAGATTCAATAACTTTCCAAAGGGAATTGAATGTGAACTTGAAAGGGAAAAACTTGCAGGGCAATGGAGAAAAGGCAGGGAAAGTGGGATTAATTGGATAGCTGTTTAAAAGACCAGGCACTGGTACGATGGGCTGAATGGCTCCCTTCTCTGCTGTCGTGGAGTAGTGGCAATGTCACTGAGCTAGTAATCCAGAGCCCAGGATAATGCTCTGGAGACATGGGTTCAAATCCCACCATGGCAGATGGTGAAATTTGAATTCAATTAATGGAATAAAATCTAGTCTAATGGTGACCATGAAACCATTATTGATTGCTGTAAAAACCCGTCTGGTTCACTAGTGTCCTTTAGGGAAGGAAATCTGCCATCCTTATCTGGTCTGGCCTATATGTGACTCCAGACCCACAGCAATGTGGTTGGCTCTTAAAATGCTCTCTGAAATGGCCTAGCAAGTCACTCAGTTCAAGGGCAATTAGGGATGGGCAATAAATTCTGGCCTAGCCAGCAACGCCCACATCCCACAAAAACGAATAAAAAAATGTTTTAATGATTGTCTTTTAGAATTTGCTGCACAAGCTTTGGAAAGGGTGCAGAGGAGATTTACTAGGATGTTGCCTGGTATGGAAGGAAGGTCTTACGAGGAAAGGCTGAGGGACTTGGGTTTGTTTTCGTTAGAGAGAAGGAGGAGGAGAGGTGACTTAATAGAGACATACAAGATAATCAGAGGGTTAGATAGGGTGGATAGTGAGAGTCTTTTTCCTCGAATGATGATGGCAAACACGAGGGGACATAGCTTTAAGTTGAGGGGTGAAAGATATAGGACAGATGTCAGAGGTAGTTTCTTTACGCAGAGAGTAGTAGGGGCGTGGAACGCCCTGCCTGCAACAGTAGTAGACTCGCCAACTTTAAGGGCATTTAAGTGGTCATTGGATAGACATATGGATGAAAATGGAATAGTGTAGGTCAGATGATCGGCGCAACATCGAGGGCCGAAGGGCCTGTACTGCGCTGTAATGTTCTAAAAAAAAGGATGTCTTCTCTCCCAAAGGAGGATATCGATGCAGTTCTATCAATCTGTGTAACCTCATAATATTGAGCAGACAGAGAACGCTGCTAAATACAGGTGTCCTGGATCTATCAGATCTTACTGCACCGACTTCCCTTCACAACAATGAGGTGGTACCACAATTTGCCTCAATGTCTGCACTGGTTCCTGCAACCTGTGAATGGCTAAGGCACACCTTTCCTTGTAGCCACACTCGAAAAGCTACACTCTGAATAAGAAATAAATCACTGCAATGTTCCTGGCTCTGTGCAGGAAACTTTACTTAGCAACAGCAGGCACAATACAATCCAGTAAACAGCCCCCGTCACGGTCTCAGACAGGTACCTTGGGAGAAGAAAACGCTGATCATGAAGCTGAATGAAATCGTGGAAATCACATACATCAGGAGAAATATAAATACCAGGGTGGGGTCACTGTTGTTCAGCACTGCTCCATGGTTAGATACCTGTTGAGCAGCACAAGAACAAGCTGTCACAGTCCAACCAGTCACTGCAACACCAAAAATTCCATTAGCAGTCACCATCCTCACTTCAACCCCATCAATGAGCAAACCCCACGCCCCTCCCCCACCTCATCAAACCCCACCCACCCCTCCAACTCCATCAAACCCCACCCACCCCTCCAACTCCATCAAACCCCACACCCCTCCCCCACCCCATCAAACCCCACCCACCCCTCCAACTCCATCAAACCCCACTCCCCTCCCCCACCCCATCAAACCCCACCCACCCCTCCAACTCCATCAAACCCCACTCCCCTCCCCCACCCCATCAAACCCCACCCACCCCTCCAACTCCATCAAACCCCACGCCCCTCCCCCACCCCATCAAACCCCACTCCCCTCCCCCACCCCATCAAACCCCACCCACCCCTCCAACTCCATCAAACCCCACGCCCCTCCCCCACCCCATCAAACCCCACCCACCCCTCCAACTCCATCAAACCCCACGCCCCTCCCCCACCCCATCAAACCCCACCCACCCCTCCAACTCCATCAAACCCCACTCCCCTCCCCCACCCCATCAAACCCCACCCACCCCTCCAACTCCATCAAACCCCACGCCCCTCCCCCACCCCATCAAACCCCACCCACCCCTCCAACTCCATCAAACCCCACGCCCCTCCCCCACCCCATCAAACCCCACCCACTCCTCCAACTCCATCAAACCCCACGCCCCTCCCCCACCCCTCCAACTCCATCAAACCCCACGCCCCTCCCCCACCCCATCAAACCCCACCCACCCCTCCAACTCCATCAAACCCCACTCCCCTCCCCCACCCCATCAAACCCCACCCACCCCTCCAACTCCATCAAACCCCACGCCCCTCCCCCACCCCATCAAACCCCACCCACCCCTCCAACTCCATCAAACCCCACGCCCCTCAACCCCACCCCATCAAACCCCACCCACTCCTCCAACTCCATCAAACCCCACGCCCCTCCCCCACCCCTCCAACTCCATCAAACCCCACTCCCTTACCCCACCCCATCAGTGCCATCAAGCTCTGTCTTGAAAGCCCCACTGCCTTTTATGGGGAGAAAGTTCCAGATTTCCAGTACCCTTTTTGAAACACTGCTTCCCCCATTGGAAAATGATTTCTCACTATTTACCCGATCAAATTCCTTCATCATTTTAAACACCTCAATTAGACCATCCTCAACCATCTAAACTCAAGTGAATATAAACCTCGAGAGGTTATACTAGGACCTTGTTAAATGAACCAGGGCCACAGCTGGTATCCTTCAGGCTTCCACTGCTGCTACTGCCAGGCCACAGCCTGCACGCTGCCAGCAGGCCTGTGAATATAGCAGGAGGTCTCCTCTACCAGGCAAGGTGTGCTTGTCCCCCTGCATCAACAGGGCAGGAGGAAATGAAAGACTTTCACAACCTCAGGACGTCCCAAAACTCCTGACTCCCCAAAGCCTGTCCACCATCTACAAGGCACAAGTCAGAAGGCACAAGTCAGGAGTGTGATGGAATACTCTCCACTTGCCTGGATGGGTGCAGCTCCAACAACACTCAAGAAGCTCGACACCATCCAGGTCAAAGCAGCCCACTTGATTGGCACCCCATCTACAAACATTCACTCCCTCCACCACCGACGCACAGTAGCAGCAGTGTGTACCATCTACAAGATGCACTGCAGCAATGCACCAAGGCTCCTTCGACAGCACCTTCCAAACCCGTGACCTCTACCAACTAGAAGGACAAGAGCAGCAAATGCATGGGAACACCACCACCTGCAAGTTCTCCTCCAAGTCACACACCATCCTAAATTGGAACTATATCGCTGTTCCTTCACTGTCGCTGGGTCAAAATCCTGGAACTCCCTTCCTAACAACACTGTGGGTGTACCTACCTCACATGGACTGCAGCGGTTCAAGAAGGCAGCTCACCACCACCTTCTCAAGGGCAATTAGGGATGGGCAATAAATGCTGGCCTGGCCAGCGATGCCCACATCCCATGAATTAATTTAAAAAACTACTTTTGAAATTTGGTCACTGTTGTCATGTAGGAAACACGCTGCAGCCAATTTATGCACAGCAAGCTCCCACAGACAGCAATGTGATAAGACAATTTCTTTTAGAGATGTTAGTTGAGGGATAAATATTGGTCAGGACACTGGAAAGAATTCTCCTGCTCTTGCCGATACAGTACCATGGGATCTCTTACATCCACCTGACAAGGCCTCGGTTTAACACCTCATCCAACAGACAACAGCTCTATACAGCACTCCTGCAGCACTGCACTGGAGTGACAGTCCAGATGTTGTGCTCAAGTCTCTGCAGTGGGACTTGAACACATGATCTTCTGACTCAGAAGCGACAGCGTTACTCACTGAGCCACGACTAGCGGCTGACATCAGCTGGAGGACAAATGAAAATGGCTAAACCCTAAACAAAGCTCTTGAAACAAACACATACCTGCACACAAAATAGTAGAGTCACGAGGAATACTGAAATGATGAGAAAAGAAAGAATTTGAGGAACCAGGCAACCAATGCAGCCAGTTGTTGAGTCCCATCATCTTCATATACTCCTGAAAAAGAAGGCTGCAGACCATCAGAGCCACTTGACTACCAACTCACGTCAACAGTGAGCGTCCTGGCTTCATTTGGTGAAGATAGGACAATTAAGCATCACAGAACACACAGGCAATTCACACAAAGACAGCCAGACACGCGTTCACGCACATGGAGGGGGCGAGAGA